>NC_140498.1:33631406-34046406 GCF_964271855.1 Acomys minous | reverse complement strand
TGCACACTGAAGCCCCAGAGGAGCTGAGGACAGACAATTGCTTTGAGTGTGAGGTCAGCTTGAACTACACAGTGAAACCCTCTCTCAAAATAACAAAACCCCAAATCATAAAATAGGGATGACCATAACAGAAGGATATTGTGAAGATAGACCCTCTAAAAATAAACTTTTGGGTTTTTTGGGTTTTCAAGACAGAGTTTCTCTGTGTAGCCTTGGCTGTCTTAGACTCACTTTGCAGACCAGGCTGGCCTCGAACTCACATCAATCCGCCTGCTTCTGCCTCCTGAGTGCTGGGATTAAAGGTGTGAGCCACCACGCCTGGCTAAAAATAAACTTTTAAATAGTGTCTAGGTCTATGGTGAGGGCCAAGGTATGGTTCTACGGCTTACTGTGTAGCTTCTGGACTCGCTAGAGTTAGGCACTAACATTTTAAATAAGAAAATTAGGTTTAAACTCATCACTTTTAAGTACATGTACTCGGGTGTCTCAGGCTGAGGGCAAGCGCATGCACATGAGTGCAGGCAGAGTTGCAAGTGGCTGTGAGCTGACAGACGTGGTGCTGTTCAGCAGTCCTCAGTCCTCTGGAGGACAAGCAAGTATTGTTTTTAAAAATTACCTGTATTACCTGTAGGCCCGGCTAGCAATCAATCAAGACACAGACACTTGTTATATTTTAAAATAGCTTTAGTTAACCTGGGCTAGGGCAGACATTAATCCTCTAAACTACCTCCCATAGTGAGGCAGGCATGGCATCCCTGTCTCAATCCCATGCCATCTGTTTCTAATAACTTCTATCAAGCTACTTCCCATCCATACTCCCAAATACTTGCTAATGTTCTTCATCTGGGATGGATTCTCCATCCACGCTGCCAGCCATGTGCTTCTTCTCCAGCTAAGCCATGGCGGCTTTCCTCTCTTCACTTTAGGTCTTTATTCTTCCCAGAATGCCTTCCTCTCTAAGCCCCACCTAACTCCTGCCCTGCTCAGGTGGAATGGCTTTTTATTAAGCAAAAGGTGGGTCAGTCAGCAAGCAGTAATTAGCATCAAAATACATCAGATTATTTCCCCCCCCACCCCCCACCCCCCCAACAAGCAAGCATTCTCAACTGCTGAGCTAGCTCCCTGGTCCCATTAATCCTTTACTTATCTTATGTGTACAGGTGGTGTGTGTGCATGTACATATGTGCACCCACGTGCATACTTGGTATGAGAGAGACCAGAATAGGGTGTTCAGTCCCTAAAACTGGAGCTAGATATAGCTGTGAGCCACCAGGTAGGTGCTGGGAATCAAACACCGGTCACCTGAAAGAGCAGCCAAGTAAGTGCTTTTAACAACTGAATCACCTCTCCTGTCTCAACTTTTGTTTTGTTTTGTTTTATTGTTTTATTTTTTTTGAGACAGTATTTCTCTGTGTAGCCTTGGTTGTCCTGGACTCACTTTGTAGACCAGGCTGGCCTTGAACTCACAGCAATCCTCGTGCCTCTGCTTCCTGAGTGCTGGGATTAAAGGCGTGAGCCACCATGCCTGGCCTTTCTTCTTCTTCTTCTTCTTCTTCTTCTTCTTCTTCTTCTTCTTCTTCTTCTTCTTCTGTTCTGTCTCAGTTTTTTTTTTTTTTAAAGACAGGCTTTCATGTTGCTGAGATGATCTCAAACTCCTGCATCTACCTCTCGGGTTCCAGGATCATGTACATATGCCACCAGTCCTTAGGCTCTCAAAGAGCTGAGCAGTCACATGGCTCTAACAGACACATGAGCATAAAGAGTAAAATAAAAGAAAAAGGAAAACAGACAAGCCTTCCAGGATTGGGAGGGGAGTGAAGCCAGAGAAATAAAAGGGAAGAAGTCAAGGGAAACAAACGACAAGAAACTGTTTCTTAAAAGGCCACTTTATTGATAGAGATCGATCCAAATGCAGTTCTCCGCAGCCCTCTCCTACTCTGACAGTGGCTTCACTGGGCATCTGAGATGGGTGTGACCTGTCACCAGCCTGGGCTGGCCTTGCTCTGCCAGCTTCACATTGCCTGCTTCAGGTCAGGCGGCCACAATTAAAGACACATCACAGCTCACAAAGACCCGTGGACAATCCTGGAATCGCCCACGGTTTCTGTACATCCTCCTCTTTGTAATATTGTACAAAATACATCAACCAGGGCAGGCTGGCTGTGCTGTGCCACCTGTGGGACTTCCTTTGAGGAGTATCGTCCCACAAACACGACTTTTTATTGCAGGGAAATCTCTAAAAGTTGTTGCTGTACAAAAAGAAAACTCTAGGCAATTTTAAGAAGAGCAGCCACTTATCACTGCTTTAGTTCATTTAAACTTTCTTTCCCAAAAATACATTCCTAAATATACAAACTATACAATCTTGTCATTTTAATGCTGGTTTTTTTTGTGTGTTTGGTTGGTTGGTTTTGTTGTTGTTATGGTGTTTTGTCATTGTTGTTTAAATAATAACAAGAAAACCTGAACTAAAAAAAATCTGTTTGTCTTCAAACCAACAAGAGCGCTCGGGGACTTGTGACTTGGTACCTTCATATAATGCCTCATAAATAACTTTAGGCACAATCAACCTTCACAGCATGGTCCGTGCAACAAAGGAAATACTTTTCTGGTGCTTAGACGTCATCTGCAGAGAGAGCTGGGATGTTCATCCGAGGCCGGGTGAAAAATGCCATCTTCTCTCTGTAATGGAAAACAGGTATTTCAACCTCCCTTGGGATGTGCATGGCCAGGATGAGTCTCTGTTCCAGGTCTGAAACACAGGGCATCAGGCATGCCAACTGCGTAGTCTGCCACTGAGTGACACTCCAATCCCTTTGCTATGTACTGTAGGATATTTAGTGATAGCCCTGGCCACTGTTAAATGCTGTTAGCGTGCCTGAACTCTGGCTGGGAAATCTGCACCCTGTGGACACTGAGTATACATGCCCCTAGTTCCAGCAACTTTAGATGCTGATAGATGAACGTATCTTGAGTCCATGACATTTAGGTCTTAGCCATATAGACCCATCTTTAAAAAAAAAGTATCTGCATTGTCAAATATCCTCTACAACAACAAAGGAGACAAAATCATGCCTGGTTAGGGACCCATTAGCATGATCAACTACCTTTTGTTCAATGCAGGAAACACATACATATATATTCACATATTTCTCCCTCCGCCCCCCCTCTTTTCCTGTGTGTGTATGTGTGTGTGTGTGAAAACATTGGTTTATTCTGGCTTTTCTTTTCTTTTTTTTTCTCGAGACAGGGTTTCTCTGTATAGCCTTGACTGTCCTAGACTTCTCTGTAGACCAGGGTGGCCTCGAACTCACAGCAATCCACCTGCCTCTGCCTCCGTAGTGCTGGGAGTAAAGGCATGTGCCACCATGCCTGGCTATTTTGGCTTTTCATGTGTTCGAGACAGGGTCTCATGAAACCCAAGTTGGCCTTGAACTCACAATATAGTGCATGGTGGATGAACTAAATCCCTTTGTGTCGGGAGGCCCAGGCCAAATGGCGTTTCTGAGCTTCCTCTGACATGTGTAGGTTCAGCAAGGCCAGCACACAGCTGTGATCCTTTCAGGCAGGCAAGCAATCAGAGCCAGGAAACTAGGTGAGCATCCATAGCACCCCACGCCCCATTCCCCCTTCTACCACCAGCCAGGCCCCTGCCATGACTAGTGCCGAAAAGGCTAAGAGCAAAGGATGAAGCAGACGGTTCGTTCATTAAACAAGAAGATCGCACAAGTTGGCCTGAGTTGTGTGGAGACTGGCAAAAGAGCACCACAGTGCTCACAGCGTTATTGGAGCCTGGCGGAGGATGGACGTCCGTTCCCATGGAGGCTACAGCTCTGCTAGCAATAGAGGCAGTGCTCAGGAGCCGGGCCTGGGCACGGTGAGGCCAGCCAAGGTGGTGAGGGCTAGGTGGGCTGGCTGGGTATTGGAAGGCAGTCCGGGATCACCGACTCACCTGAAAGACTGCACTTCTGGGGGTTCCTTACAGCTCTGGCCGCGAAGCCTGTGCACATCCTTGGCAGCCGCCCTCATCATCTTGTCTGTGTGTAGCTCACTCTTGTGCTCTGCGCGGTCCACCTGTGAGGCAAAGCACATGGGTTTGACATGGGAGAGAGCCCTCCAGCCCGTAGGGCTTGCTGTCGGCAACATAGCAACCGTACCACAGGATCTGCTTTGTGTAGAAGGAAAATGGGCTGTGCTCAGAGTGACTGAGTACGGAGTCAGGGAATAGAAGACCTCTGTGTGCCTGTAGGAAATGAGATGAGAGATGCCTAATGAAGTGTAGTTTCTCACTTACTCATCAAATGCTTGGGAGGGGAGAGTTTACCGTTGCTTTAATTTTACAGACCAAGAAACGATTCATCTTTTTTGGTTGTTTTTTTTTTTGTTTTTTGTTTTGTTTTGTTTTGTTTTTTTCTGTATCCACCCCCTCCTTTTTTTTTTCCTTAGTTGTTTTTTGCTTGTTTGCGTTTTGAGACAGGGTATCATTCTACCTTAGTCTAGGCTAGAACTCGCTATATGGTCTAGGCAGCTATTCTATTGAACTCCTAGGAACTCTCCTTCTGCTTCTGTTTTTTTTTTTTTTTTTTGTTTTGTTTTGTTTTTTGAGACAGGGTCTCTCTGTGTAGTCTTGGCTGTCCTAGACTCACTTTGTAGACCAGGCTGGCTTCGAACTCACAGCGATCCGCCTGCCTCTGCCTCCCAAGTGCTGGGATTAAAGACGTGTGCCACCACCGCCCGGCTCTGCTTCTGTTAAGTGCAACGCCTGTATAAGGTGCTTGCTAGAGCTGACGAAGGGTCAACGGTGAGTGAGTGTGAATCAGGAGCACTCACACAGAAACATCAATGAAAACACCCCCGTAGGGCCAAGCGAAGGACTTCCTGGGTCCTTGAACACACCTCACGGACCAGCCAGCCATAGGATCACAGGGCTGCTTAAAGGCAGCCAGCCAGGGGCGCTTACCCTCTTCTCCAGCATCCTAAGCAGCAGGCGGAAGCGCTCATCCTCCCGCAGCCACTGAGGCAGCTCCTTCTCCCCGTGGTTCTTGGCTTGCTCCAGATGCTCCTTCAGCTCCCTCAGCACTGAGATCTCCTGAGTCAGCTGGCTGTGCCAGGTCCTTGTGGCCTGCAGGTCTAGCTCCAGGTCCAGCGAGGTGCGGATCAGGCGCTCAGAGCGCAGGGACTTGACAGAGGAAGGCTGGAAGGGGGCGGAGACGATACTCATGCCGCCGGGGGTGGGGGTGGGGTATTCAGCCCACAAAGCCGTGCCCCCAGAATCGCAAGACCTGCCTCCTCCCTTTACGGAACACACTCTTACAGTCAGTCACACAGCGTGTGTCCCATGTACAAGGTTCCCTGATACCTAGCTGATCCAGTTCCCCTGTTCTGCAACAGCCCTCCGAGGGAGGGCCCAGCTGTTAGTATCTGCGCAGGTGAGGCGCTAGGTTAGAGTGGGCAGAGCACAAGTAGAAAGCTGAGATTCCAGCACAGTGCTTCCGGCTTTTGTATGCTGTGAATGGCATCCGATGCTACCCTGCCCTCAAATTCTGTCTCAGTGCATACTGTGCTATGTATCTCTTTGATTGTGTGCCTGCAGGAACCAGACCCTGCTTAAGAATTCAGCTATTGGGGCTGGAGAGATGGCTCAGAGGCTAAGAGCAAGAGGACCAGAGTTCAATTCCCAGCAACCACATGGCGGCTCACAACCATCTATAATCTGATCTGATGCCCTCTTCTGGCCTGGGGGTGTACATGCAGCCAGAGCACCGTATACATAATACATAAATAAGTAAATATTTAAAATAGAGAAGAATTCAAGTATCAGCCTGGTGTGATGGCGCATGACTTTAATGCCAGCCCTTGGGAGGCAGAGGCAGAGGCAGATGCATCTCTGTGAGTTCGAGGCCAGCCTGGTTTACAGAGAAAGTTCCAGGACAGCCAAGGCTACACAGGGAAACTCTGTCTCAAAAACAAAAGAAAACAAAAACAAAGAATAATTTGGCTGTCTGGCTGGAGCAGTGTCATGACAGTAAGAGGGCTGCTGGCATTACAGCAGTTGTTGGACCAATCCATGCCTGAAGGCAGTCTCACAGCCAGCAGACTTTCTAGGTTACATTGTTGTTTTCGTTTGTTTTGTTTTATAGTGCTGGCCTTCACACATACTAGGCAGGCATCCTCTCAGTGATCTCTAGACTTATGGCTGGGTCTTAAAAAGGCCCGTACGGGGGCTGGAGAGAGATGGCTCAGTGGTTAAGAGCACTGGCTACTCTTCCAAAGGTCTTGAGTTCAATTCCCAGCAACCATATGGTGGCTCTCAGCCATCTATAACGAGATCTGGTGCCCTCTTCTGGCCTGTAGGTGTACATGCAGGCAGAACACTGTATTCATAATAAATAAATAAGTAAATATTTATGTATTTAAAAAAAAAAAGGGCCGTATGCTCAACTAGCCACAGTTGTTTAGTAAGATGCCAGAGCATCGTGTTGAGCATCTTCCCCTATCGCTCCTCCATCTTGTTGCCTTGAGACAGGGTCTCTCACTGAACCAGGACTTGCCATTTTAGTTAGGCCTGGTTAGTGAACTCTCAGGAGCCCCCTGTCTTTTGCTCCTACACCCAAAGCTGGGGTTACAGGCAAACACAGCCATACCCGGCTTTTTATGTGGGGTTCAAACTTGAGTCCTTGCGCTTGTGAAACAAGCGCTCTTGCCCACTGAGGGATTTCCCCCGCCTGCGGCAAGCATAACTTTAGGAACAGAAAACAGTTCAATGCAGAAGTTCTAGTGCATCCTTCCAGAGTGAACCCCTGGGTAACTGTCTGTCTGTCATGATATGTCTGTATGCACATCCAACAGTGCCTGTATGTGCACACAGGGTGCACATGTAGAGCTAGGAGGACACTCTGTGGAGTTGGTTCTCTCCTTACATGGGTTCCCAGGATGGATCTCAGGTCACCAGGGTCATGCAGCGAGCACTGTACTGCACAGCCATCCTGCCCACTCTGTATCACTCAATCACTCAACCCACCCACCCCCAATTCTTCCCTGCCTTGCCAGCCCCTGGCTATCCATAGGCCCTTCCAGAATGGAGAGCAGCAGGCACACAAAGACCTTCAAGGTCACTCTTACCCGCTTCATCCTGACGCTGCGCCGTTCCAGGGAGTTTCGAACAAAAGGTGGCTTCTTGGACAGAGTGGAACTATCACTGTCACTTCGATTCAGCTGCAAGAGAGAAACCGAACGACGTCAGGCATAGTAAAAACATGTTCTGGAACAACAACAACAACAACAACAACAACAACAACAACAACAAAAGACAGCCTTCAGCCAGCAAGACGGCTGTGAGATCGAGACCAGCCTGGTTTAAAGAGTGAGTTCCAAGACAGCCAAAGCCATAGAAAAACCCTTTCTCAAACAAACAAACAAACAAACAAACACCCAAACATGTATGTTCTGGGACAGGAAGATCACCTCCCCAAATTTGACGCAGACATTGAGTTTCCTGTTCCAGGATTTGCTCTGAACTTTCTGTCCCTTTAAAGTTACCAGTTATTAAACATGCACTAGACTTGGGGGTGTGCTGCATCCTCACAACACTGTGTGAGGACCGTCACCACGTTACATACAGGACATAGAAGCTCATGAGTCATAGAACCCACCCAAAGCCATGGAAGAGCTGCTCAGCCTAGTGTGACGATGGCAGCACCACTGTACTATGACACGGTCCCTTTGTCCCACCATGTGAAGGGCTGCTTACATCCACTTGTCCCTGTCACCTAGGGAGCCCACCTTTAGTGACGTGAATAGAATCACTTTGGAGACATATATTGGGGCCAAGATACAGCTTAGTGGCATAGCATGGGTCTTGCATATGCCCGGTCTTCAGTACTGCAAGCAAGGAGATGCAGAGCAGGAAGGAGGCCACGGGGCCATGGAGCCACGGAGCCATGGAGCTACATCCTTATTGAGAAGGAATGTAGAAATGCCGCAAAGTTGAGCTCAGCCATTTGCCCCACTCAAATCCCTCCACTGCCCATTTTTAATGCTTTCCCAGAGGCGCCTATTCTCATCTATGGCAGTCTTTCTCCATCAGGTGAGGAGGATAGGGTGGTTTCTTGGATGAGTCTTATTCATCCAAGTTACTGCACCCACCTGGCAACTGTAAGCCCACTGCTGTGGGTCTCTACTGAGAAGCTACTAGTGTTATTTGTTTATTTATTTAGTAGCTATTCATCACCATTAAACATAATGACACTAATGGTCCTGTGCCAGACAGAGTCTGAACCAGACCAGAAACATCGTAAGAGTCATGCAAACGTTGACTGCATGGACGGAGCCCCTAACTCCGTGCTCTGTGCCTTAGTTATAGTTTCATTCAGACAAAACGTTCTAGAGACAAAGATGGTTTCATAGTCCACACAATCAGGGAGCACTAAATGGAGATTCCAAGGCCCAGTGTGCTACCACAGACCCGAGCAGTGCACGGCACTGTGAAATTAAGGTAGAGGAGTCTACGGATTGCATGAGGGACCTGAAGACAGCCTCACACTTAATTGTTTCAATTAAAGGTAGCATTTTAAAAATAAATGCCTAGAAGAAGGTTATCAGGACAACTGAGCCTTAAGACCTAGATGTTTATATGTTGATGATGAAGTTATTAAACAGTAGGAAAGACTACGTTAATTTTGTTTTGTTTTGTTTTTGTTTGTTTTCAAGACAGGGTTTCTCTGTGTAGTCTTGGCTGTCCTTGACTTGCTTTGTAGACCAGGCTGGCCTCGAACTCACAAAGCTCCATCTGCCTCTGCCTCCCGGAGTGCTGGCATTAAAGGCATGCGCCACCACAACGGCTGTGGCTTACATTCATTCTTGCTCTTCACTTTTTGTTTGCTTTTGTTTTTGGAGACAAGGTCTCATGTAGCCCAGGTTGGCCTTGGAAGCTGGCCTGAAATCTCCTGATTCCACCTCCTAAATGCTGCAGGCATATAACTGCACTATCATGCTAGTTTTGAACGTCACATCCCCTTATAGCCAGACGTCCTAACGGGTTTAATCTCACACATGATAGAAAAACCATCAACTTATTACTGCTTCTATTTAACAAAGTACGAAGGGGAAAAAAAAACAAGGCAGAGAAGTATAGCGATTTCATGTCGCAGGGAGCATTGGTGGTGGCAGGCCAGTAACTCCAGCTGGTCGGAAGGCCGAGGCAGAAGGGTTACAAAGCCAAGGTTGCCCTGAGATGAACTCAAGGCTAGCGTGGGCTACAGAATGAAACCCGTCTCAAAAATAAAAGGTAAAAGAGACCGTGGCTATAGCTCAGGCCTAGAGTGCTTGGGTAGAGCTATGGTAGCTCAATGGCTACCATACACAAGGCCCTGCTGTAAAATAATCATAATTAATAAAAAATAAAAATAAGGTCATGGGAGAGACTGTGTCCACTTGGTCAGAGTCAGCCAACTACAAATACACAGCGAGTGCTGCTAGTAATACACAGGTGCTGTGGGATGCTGCAGGAAACAGAACTCACTGTCCTGTCTCTGACTTAGAAATCCAGTGGGGACCCCAAGACAGGGCAAGTAAGCAGTGCCATGAAGCTAGTGGAGAGAGCTATGATCAGGCCACAGGAAAGCCTTTTAGGGCATGAGGCTGGATGTCAGGAAGTGCAAGCTCCAGAGTTAGCTCTGTGCCCTGAGTCACGGAGCCCCAGTTTTTTTCATCTATGAGACGGGCACAAATACAATGGTTCATAAGACTAATAATAATGGAAACAACTTTGGTCTGTGGAGATGGTGTAGTGGGTAACAGAGTTTTGCCGCCTAACACTCATGTAAAAAGCCAGGCGTAGCCACATGTGTGCATGTAAGCCCAGGGCTCTCAAGGGTGGAGACAAGAGGATCACTGCCTGCCTACATCTAGGCTCAGTGGGAGACCTTGTCTCGAGGGAATAAGGCAAGAGTGATAGAACAGGACACTGGCTTTTGCATACATGTATGGAAGCATGCAAATATGCTACACACACACACACACTTATCCCAACCATATATATATATATATATATACACACATATATATATACATATATATATATACACATACTCATTTACAAGCACATCACATCCCAGCCACACAGTATACACACTCATGTCCACTTACTCACACATAAAAAAAAAAAAAATCCCACTTTGTGATTCTTGGTCAGAAACAAGGCTGGTCTGTCTCTCGGTAGGGAAGCTGATGGGCCCCGGGTCTTGCTTTCACAGCCTCCCTTTACAGCTAGAGTCTAGGCTGTCGATTGCATGCAGTTGTCCTAGGCTTTGAATCTCAACCCAATCAGTTTTCTATTACTGTGCCTTTGACATTTAGGCAGGCTAGTCACTTGTGCTGCATGAATGCACCACATCCGCCCACATCTCAGGGGGAAGCTACCAATGGCAAGTGGGGAACACAGCAACAGCAATCAGAGTTTGTGTGGCCAGTGGTGGCAGGAAGCTGACAGAGGCATCAGTATAGCAGTGCCCGTGCAAGACACAGTCCTAGATGCCATCAGATGCCTGAAGCCACAGATAGCACTGACCCCCGTGTTTACATGTTTCTTCTATACATGCACTCCCTGGCATAGTTAGACTCACACAGACATGTTCAGCCAAGAAGGAGAGCTAGCTGCTACATGACTGGGGCGGAGGGGGGGGGGCACGGGTGTGCAAATGAGCACCACTTCAGTGATATGCTTCTGTTTTCCCCATCTTAGCAAAAATCACAGCCACATTCTAATCCTGATGAAAAACAACGAGTCGAGCATTAATTTCCCCTGGTGTAGCCCAACCGCTGATTTCCCTCGTGTGAATTCAGATGAGTGGCATCCATTTATTTGTATTTGATTTTCACGGCATGCTCTCGAGGTAGTTGATCTGTAAAAGCTGAGGTCTTAGCTGTTACCCTAAAGGCTTTTCTAAGTCTTTCAGAGGCCCCACCCGACCCCTGCCCCCTGTTCGAAGCATGGTTGGGTTTTTCTCTCTACAGTTGTGATCTGACTTAGCTATAGCATCCTACAGTAGAAAACAGTGTGCTCCACTGATGTCTCCCAACATCGGTGTTCTGTGACTTGAGGAAATCCCACATTTCCTACATGTTTGCAGCCCATATGTGCTGGGCCTGCATGGCTCCCACAGATGCTGGTGGGCTTGAATGATTAGCTTGAGACTTAACCCGGAAGAGAAGGTATAATGATTAAAAAAATAAGATGCCAGGCAACCTCTTCCTCTTGCCAGAAACTATATTGTTTCATGGCATAGACTCTTCTCTTTTCTTTCTTTCTTTCTTTCTTTTTTTGTTTTTTGTTTTTTATTTTGTTTTGAGACAGGGTTTCTCTGTGTAGCCTTGTCTGTCCTGGACTAACTATGTAAACCAGGCTGGCCTCGAACTCACAGCTATCTGCCTGCCTCTGCCTCCCAAATGCTGGGATTAAAGGCATGCGCCACCACGCCCGGCCAGACTTTTTTCTTTATAGAGTGTGTTTTCTGTGTGTGCACATATAAAGGTTAGAGGATTAAATGGGGTGTCCTCCTCTACACTCCCTGCTTTCTTTTCACTGAACCCAAAGCCTATTAACTTGGCTAGGTTGGCAGGTCCTGAGGTCCTGGGAATCCTCCTGTTTCTGTGGCCCAGTGCTGAGGTTACGGACACATACGGCCATGTGTGGCTTTCACATGGGTGCTGGGATATTCTAACTCAGGTCCTCACGCTTGCACAGCAAGTGCTCTTACTCTCTGGGCCGTCCACTCAGTCCCACGGGCCAGCTGATTTTCTTATAATCAGTCAATCAATGGAGTAAAGGTGCCCTGTGAAATGGGCCTGTGTACTCCACAGGAGGGAAACAGAAGTCCATGGAGTTAACCTACTGGAAGATGCTCAGACACACTGAGAGTGACCCCCCACTTATATCCAGAGCTGGAGTAGACCCCCAGAGCTCTGAGTGACGGAGAAGGCACCATCGCTTGCTTACCCGGCACACGTACTGGCTCTGGGGTCCAGGTGAGAACGTCTTGGAGCGGATGATAGTATTCCCTCGAAGAAACGGCCCTGGTGAAGGGGCCCCCACCCGCCGGTCCTTGGGGCGCACCACCGTGGGGGATGGGGCCACACTGTCTGTATTGGTCTCTCTGTCCACCTGTGGAAGAAGTCAGGTTTTATACCAGTGCTCCCCTGAGTCTCAGGGCCCTCTCTTGGTCTACCTGGCAATTCCCGCTTGTGTTATTTCACTTTTGGCCACATGCACAGATGTGCTTCTTGGGCTCTCACTATGCTGGCCTAATCAGCTGGACCCTACCAGAATGGCAACCCGAGCGAGGCCCGAGTGCCCATGCCCACCCTTCTACCCCATGTACTCCTGGGAGCTTGGAGGAGGCACGGCAGTACTCACGATCAAGTGTGCCGACTATCCATCCTCTGTACCTAAGCACCAGCTACATCCAAGACCTCTATGGTCCTAGCCAGTACTCGGATGCTTTTCTGGAATTATGGAGGCACCTAGCAAACCTCCTTTTGGCAATAAAGGCTATGATAAAGTCAAGCATGGTAGCACACACTTATAATCCCAGCACTCAGGAAACTGAGTTCAAGGCCAACCTGGGCTACATAATGAGATCCTGTCCAAAAAAAAAAAAAAACAGACAAAAATAGAGACCACTGTGTTCTCTACTGCCTGCACACAGCAGCCACCAGAGAAAGATGCACACAAAACACAGCCCAGAAACTGTCTTAGCAGGAACAGCACCTGCTTAAGTGGGACAAGAGCGCCCTCTGGTGGGAGAAACTGTGGAGACACACCTCAGTGTAGAGGTGTCAGAAAAAAGCTTTGTTTTAGGAGCCCCTTGGGCAGACACTGGAAGCTCTGCCCCAGGGCGCCTTTCAGGAACAGCATGCATTAGCTGCAGGCATCTGGAGGGCACTGAGAATAGAGATCTCTGCTCCAGGCCTATGAGCAAGGCTGGTGTTACTGTGTGTGTTTTTTAGAGATGAAAACATGGAGGCTGGGTGGGAAATGAAGTTAGTTACCCAAGACTTCACAGCCAGGCAGGGGCAGAGCTGGGCTTGAGATCTGATCCGAGAAAGACAAAAGTCAGAGTGCCCCGTCTGTTGTCTTCAAATATGACTCAAAGTGCAGGGACAGCGACTGAGTACCCTGCCCATTTGGAGAGCTGTCCCCTGATGCTGAGAGCCTTTTCTGACAGCCCAGACCATGAAAATTATCTCCTCAGCAGGGCTTTTTTTTTTTTACCTTTAATGCTGGACACTCCTCTGCCTCCGGGGAGACCTTTTCAGTGAAGACATCCTCCTCTCCCTCCTCTTCTTCCTCCTCAGCTACTGCCTCATTCTCGCTGGTCTCTTCCTCGTACGTCCTGTGGTAACACAACGCTATGGTCATTCTCCCAGACACCGTTCCAGAAGCCTCTACTCCCCTGCTCGGAAGCGCATCCAGGCACGGTCTCTAAGACTCATGGTTGTAATGGTATTTATCAAAAGAACCTCCAACATGGAGCTGCTGGCTGGAGCTCAGCAGCTGAGCATTTTCCAAGCATGTCTGATGGCCCAGGGTCTACCTCTAGAACCCCAACGAAATAACTAGCTTTATTATTTATTTGTGTATGTGTGTGTGTGCATGTGTACGGTCATGAGTGCGTCATGTGGGTGCGAGTGCCCATGGAAGCCAGAAGGGGGTGTCAAGAGACAGAACACTACATATCAGAAAGGTGCCCTTCTATCTACCCTTCCCACCTAGCCTCTCCTCTACTTCCTGGTGGCCACCAGTGAGCTTCCAGGTGTTACAGATCCACTTAGATTTTTCTTGCGTTTCACATAAGAAGAGTCAGACAATACAGGCCCTTACATCCTTGGCTTCCATTAGTATGCTTTTGAAGTTCATCCAGGCCCTAAATTCATCAGGAGCTCATTTCCTTTTCTTTCTTTTTTTCTTTTTTTTCTTTTGAGACAGTGCATCCCTGTGTTAACCTTGGATGACTTGCTTTGTAGACCAGGCTGGCCTTGAACTCACAGCGATCTGCCTGCCTCTGTCTCCCGAGTGCTGGGATTAAAGGCGTGCACCACTACACCCGGCTCATTTCCTTTTCATTACTGAGTTATATTCCACAGGATGTAGTATGTTTAGCACTTCATCAACTCATGGACATTGAACTGCAGCCATCTCTCAGACACCATGACTGAACACCCATGGACAAGTATTTGCTCTGGAGCCAATGTTGTCATCTCTATTAGGTATTGTGCTATTGGTTAGGGCAGCCTAAGTGAAATACCCCAGAACTACATTTCCCACAATTCTAGGGGCTGCTGTCCAAGATCAAGGCTACAGAATGAATGGTTTCTCCCAAGGCCCATTTCTTTGGCTTGTAGATGGCTCCTTCCTGCTGTCCTCAGTGGGTCACTTCTGTGATCACAAGTACCTGGTGTCGCTATGTGTCCAAATTCCCTCTTTTTATAAATATACCCAACAAGTTGGATCAGGTTCACCTTACCTTTTTGTTTGTTTGTTTTCCAAGACAAGGTTTCTCTGTGTAGCCCTGACTATACTGGAATACACTTTGTAGACCAGGCTGGCCTAGAACTCAAGAGATCTGCTTCCCGCTGCCTCCCAAGTACTGGGATTAAAGGTGTATACCACCACAGCCTGGCTTTATTACTTATTTCTTTATGGCTATACTGGTATTGAGTTCAGGACCTCATGTGTACTTAGAGAAGTGCTCTACCATGGAGCTACATCTCAGCCGACAGGCTTTCCTATGCTTTCTGTTAGAAGTTTCATAGTTTCTATTTTAATGTTTTAGCTCTACGATCCAAACCAGATTAACTTTTGACCGAGGTGAAATAAGAATAAAAATTAATTTTTCCATTTGTAGGCCGACTGTTCCAGCACCATTTGCCTAATAGCTCTGCTCTGGTGACAGCAGGGGGTGACCGGCTACCTGGCCCCTGGTCTCCAGGGCTGAAAGGATTTGTGAGACTGAAAGACTGCACATGTTGGGTGGTAATTTACATCTCGTCCCATCTTGACTTCTCAAAGATGTACATCACACTGCCAGGCCCCTGGCCTGTGTGAAACAGTGTCACCATGCTGAACCACAAGAATCCCAGCCAAAGCAGAATGTCAAAACACACACTCTGCAGTGAGGCGCACTGAGGGGGAAACACAGCCTCTCCCTAAGGCTTCCTCAGTGGGGAGAGTCAACCTCGTTCTCTGTTTAAAGCCCTGAGATGGAGACTGAGGAGGATCTGGCGATAAGGGGAACTTTGCTCTCCTCTGTAGCCCCGCTGGCCTACCTAGCCTTAGACACACAGATCCACAGGCAGCACACACACAGAGCAGTCTGCAGAAGCCACTCACCAGCCCCTTTTGGCTGCTTCAGAAAGTCAACAGTGCCGACGGGAAGTGTGTGGTCACCCCACAGGTTTAGTCTGAGTCTCACAGGCTGCTAACAAGGGGAGCAAGGTGGTTTAGCACAACCGAACACTTGGCGGGCTAGGCTGGTCTCGGCTATTTTACTGTAACTCTGATTGAAATGTTCCTGGAGAGGAAAAAATGACCCCACTCCATCTTAACAGTGCAGAGAAACAAAACAGGCACGGCATCTTTCACCCATTGTAGTAGCAAAGGAAACAACGAGCGCGAAATGCCAGCCGATGTGATCAGGCGTTGGTGAAGGGTTAGAAAATAGACATGTCCCTGTGCAGAGTGAGAATGTGAGCAAGCGATGCTCACTTCATAGGCAAGTTAGTAATATCAACTGTCAAATCAAACACGAGTTTCATTTAGTTCATATTCTGGGGGTGCTGGGCCTCCACGCTAGGCAACACTCTACTACTGAGCTATATCCCCAGTCCCAATGAACATATTTTATGTCACTACAGCATTTCAATTACCATATTTTTAGACCATAAGATGCACCCCCCACCCCCCGCCAAAGTAAGGGGGATTAGAGTGCACCTTATTGCTATTTTTACTGTTTTACTGCTCTAAAAACTGGGTGCGTCTTATAGTCCGAAAAATACAGTAAGTGCTAGAACGGTATTCTTGGTCACTGTTGCTAGGAGTGCCTCCTGTCTAACAATCCTACCTGGGAAGGCGCCATGTGTGTTGAGAGGCCACCTGCTCAGGCTCAGGGACATAGCAGTGCCACCTGTGAACACTGTCTCAGACAGACACACATCAAGGCTATTGCCTCTCCCAAGGTTTGAGATTATCTTTCCTGTGCTTTCTTTCTAGCTAATTATTGTGTGCATGGTGTGCGCATGTGAGTAAGGGCACGAGCATGCTGCAGAACACACGTGGGGGGTTAGAGGTCAGAGGATAACGTTCAGGAGTTGGTTTTCTCCCTCTACTGTGTGGATTCTGTGTATTCATATAGCTTGGTGGGCAAGTGGCTTTTCACACCGAGTCACCTTGATGGCTCGTCTACGTTTTCTAATACTCATAATATTGTTTTGTTTATGACTCTACAACAAAACCAGTGTAGTTTTCTACTTGGGTGTGGTGATGCGCACCTGATCTCAGACAGTTTGAGGCCAGTGTTGCCACAGAACACACCAAGAGAGATAAATGCTCTTCTGATGCTAGCAGTGAAGGCACCTAAACAGTTAAAAAGAGTGAGGGAGAGGGTAGCAGAGATGCATTGGGCCTTAAATGCTGCTGGTCAGTGTCCCAGTGCTGAGGGCTGGTCTCTGGGAGGCCTCCACTCCAGAGCTGAGCAGGTGCACTGAAGCTGGTGATTGCCCCAGGATCAAAAGCCACCTCTAGGCGTGGGGGAGGGAGCTGCAGATGGACCCACCCCACCGCAGCAGCCCTGGGAGGCCTGGCCCTCTTTGTGAGTTGGCATCTGGGAAGTGTGAATGGCAGGGGGTGGGGAGAGATGGGGCCACAAGGGGAGCAAGAACAGAAGGTGGTTGCTAGGAGACGGCTTGAAAAGTCTCAGCATTAGCTTGGAATTCAGGAGAAACCACTGATCTTGTGCCAGGGTATGGGGAGAGGGGACCTGGGCTGGTTCTGGCATCAGAGCCTTAGCTTGGGTGACTGGCAGCATAAGGGTTGCCAGGGACAGGGAGACAGAGATGGACACTGTGACCAAGCCAGAAACAAAGGAATACAAAATTCCAGTGGCCTCGTATGATCCTTATCACATGGGGAAACAGTGAGAAAGAGAACACGTGACAGCGACTATCGTCAGTGGGCCCAATCCAGCCTACAGCTTATTTTTCTGGAGGTGGTAGTGGTGGTGGTGGTTTTTTTATTTTTATTTTTTATTTTTGTGGTGGTGGTTTAAGTTGTGAACTGCTTTTACATTTATATTTATTTTTTTGTGTGGAGACAGGGTCTCAAAGTATCCCAGGCTAGCCTTGACCTCATTATGGGGCCACCTGGAAATTTGATTCCCCTGCCTCCACCTCTAGAGTGCATGCACTGGAATTTTAGGTAATGTGGTATCACGCATAGTTTGTGGGGTGCTGGGGAAATCAAACCCAGGGCTTTGTTCATGCTAGGCAAGTAAGTATCTACCAACAGAATTACATTCCCTGGACCATTTGTTAAATGGCTGGAAATAAATAAATAAATAAATAAATAAATAAATAAATAAATAAATAAGGCAATGGTCGTTGTGGCAGGTGCAGATGTTAAGAAATGTCAATTTCAGTGTCCATACATGGATTGCCAACAGAACACAGACATGGCCACTGGTTACTCACGGCCCATGGCTGCTTTCGCACTGTAGAGGCAACTTGAAGAGGCACAGCGGAAGTGGTGTGGCCACAGCAGATGGCATTTGCCATCTGGTCCTGTCCAAGAAACATATGGTGACCCCTGAGTCAAAAGACTGCAAGGGGAAGGCTCCTTCCAAGCCCAACTACAGAATTCTGGACTATCACAGTGATAATGCAAAGAGTTACTGAGCGTGCTGTCTAGGTTGTTGACGCAACAGAAAGTCTGTCTGGTCAGCCCCTGTTCACTGCAGCCGAGGGATAGGCTAAGCCACACGTCCATCAGCAACCACAGTCTGTCTCTAACCGAATGCCAGTCAGCCACAGTAGCTGTCACCTATGACAACACAGAAAAACTTGGAAGACATTAGGCTAAGGGAAAGAAGCCAGGAAAGGAAAGACAAATTACCGCCCATTTTCTTACATATGGAATCAAAAAGTTGTCCTCACAGAGAAGAGGAGAGAATGGTGTGGCTCCATGAGAGGGGAGGGAAAAAGCGTTCACATGGTGAGTACCACGTGACTGAGAGAGAAAAATAAGTCCTGCCACGCTACCGCACAGGTTGGCTACAGTTAACAGCAGGTCGTGTATAAGGATGGCTAAAAGAAGCCAGGAATAGTTCAGGAAGGGGCTTGAGGATTATCCATGATTCTGAGGCTAGCCTGGTTGGCATAGTGACTGCCAGGCTAGCCAGGGCTCCATAGTCAGGTCTTTTTTTTTTTTTTTTTTAAACAGCAAACATTTTCTTTCTTTTAAAAAAAATATTTTATTTAATTTTAATCTATGTGCATTAGTGTGAAAGTGTCAGATCTTGGAGTTACAGACAGTTGTGAGCTGCCATGTGGGTGCTGGGAATTGAACCCGGGTCCTCTGGAAGAGCAGGCAGTGCTCTTAACCACTGAGCCATCTCTCCAGCCCCTCCATAGTCAGATCTTATCTCAAACAAAGCAGAGCAAGCCTAGCCAACAAAATGGCTGGAAGAGCACGGTCTGCATGCTTCTCTATGAAGTAGATATGACAGCCGTCAGTCCTCTCTGACCATGATGTTTCCAGACAGGGTTTCTCTGTGTAGCCCTGGCTGCCCTGTAATCACTCTGTAGACCAGGCTGGCCTCGAACTCAGAGATCCAAGTGCCTCTGCCTCTTGAGTGCTGGGATTAAAGATGTGTGCCACCACTGTCCTGCTACATATTAAGTTTTTTTTTTTTCCCAAGACAGGGTTTCTTTTTCAAGACAGGGTTTCTCTGTGTAGCCTTGGCTGTCCTGGACTCACTTTGTAGACCAGGCTGGCCTCGAACTCACAGAGATCCACCTGCCTCTGCTGGGATTAAAGGCGTGTGCCACCATGCCTGGCTACATGTTAAGTTTTTTAAAAGTAAAAGTGCAGCTGCGTTTGATGGCCACATGCCTTTAATCCCATCACTGAGGAAGCAGAAGAAGGTAGTTTTCTGGGAGTTTGAGGCCAGTTTGGTCTTCATTCCTAGCAACCAAGCACAATTTTTATTGTACAATACACAACTTATGGTAAATGATTCAAATTTAAAATCTATAGTAGGGTTTAAAAAGCCATCTTCCTTCCTTCCTTCCTTCCTTCCTTCCTTTCTTTCTTCCTTCGTTTCTTTCTTTCTTTCTTTCTTTCTTTCTTTCTTTCTTTCTTTCTTTCTTTAACCTACACTGGCCTGGAACTCACAGTAATCTTTTTGCTTCAGTTTCCCAAGTGCTAGGATTACAGAAGTGAGCCTCCATTTTTTAAAAAGCCCAAATAAATGTCATTATACCAAAACCAAAGAGCAGCATCAGGCAGGAACAAGGCATGGGAGATTGGTGGAACATAAACTGGGGAAGGGTTTTAGGTGGCCCCCATCCCCCCTACCCCTGTGCCAAGCTAGCCTTGTTGCCTATGACTGTAAGCACAGGTCCTTGAGATGTTGGGGGTGGGGGGGGGGTACCTTCCCTTGGTTGCCCCTTGGTCAGACTGTTCTGATTCCAGCCCGAGAGGGTGCCTCACTTACCAGCTGCCCTCCAGCGTCTGGGAGCTGCTTCTTCCCTCCCTCCTCTTCTCTAGCTCCACAGCTGTCTGTTCCAGCAAGGCAGATACAGCATCCTGCAGAGACAGAGGCCGCCAGGTCAGCGGGGACCCTGGGTATCACAGTACCTATTGGGCATCCCAGAATGTAACCCTCCAAGAGAAGCCAGGGGAAACCCCAAAGGACCATCTTGCCCATGGTCACTCATGCATGCAGACACAGGAAGTATCCCTTTGGCTTCATCGGCCAGTCCGCAGAGCCTCTCTCTATGTGTGTGCACCTACTTGGCACAGTTAGTTTGGCACTGAGGGGAAAGCATCACAGTGCTGATGGAAGGAGATCAGAGAGCTGTCTGCCAGAGTCTTCCTTCATGTCACATAAGCCATCAAGGACGCAGCAATACCATGAGGATCAAAAGAAAGGTAAGCACTGTGGGTCTGGGAACAGAGACACAGTGACGTGTGTGTGTGTGTGTGTGTGTGTGTGTACACAGATGCTGCATACATGGACAGTTTCCAGGAGAAGGACCTGAGTGGTGCTGTTACTGACGAAGACTGTGTGACCTGAGAGAACGAATGATTGAATCTCTCTGACCCTCATTTTCTTCTAGTAAGCACCAGGAAAGGTCATTGTGAGGATTAACTACGCTGATCTATACAGAGCAGAGTAGCCTAGCAGATAGTATTCACTACACAACAGCTGACATCTGAGCAAGGAGGAAGCTGTGGCTTTCTCATCTCGGGGCTCATCTGCTTTCACCCTCAGCCCCCCAACTTCCAGGCTAGGAAACTCCTGACAAGTTCTCTGGGGACAGAAAGAAAGATCTAAACTTAAGCAAGGACCATGACAGGTGGTTTGCTCATATACAGTAGCTCACTGAACCACACAGCCGCCATGCTTGGCAGAGAGAAGCCATGGGCAGCCTAGTGGATGCATGTCTTTTCTGGCTTTGGTTTGGAGACAGGCTGGCCTAGTTGGTCTAGAACTAGCTTTGTAGACCAGGCTGGACCCAAACTTTCAGCGATTCTCCTGTGTCTGACTCCCTATGGGGGAATTACAGCCTTACACAGAGATGGCTTCAGGACGTCTTCAATGACTAGCAGCACCAAAACACGTTTCCAAACCAAAGCAAGGAAAACATTTTCAAGTAACCCAAAACGGGCCAGTTGCCATTTGCCCAGTCCTTGCAACAAGCACTCCCTATATTCATTTCTTTGAATTTTCCCATCAATGTTATCAAACTCCTTACAGACATGAAAAAATGGAGGTTCAGAGAGGTGACATGCTTGGCCCATCTATCACCCAGCTGGAAAGAGCCAAGTTCTGGGTTTTTGTTTGTTTTTATTTTGTTTTTTGAGACAGGGTTTCTCTGTGTAGCCTTGGCTGTCCTAGACTCACTTTGTAGACCAGGGTGGCCTCGAACTTACAGAGATCTGCTTGCTGGGGATTAAAGGCGTGTGCTATCACGCCCAGTCCGAGAGCCAAGTTCTGAATAGCATTCCCTAACCCTCTTGTATCTGGGATCTCACTTTGGTTAGGCTGGCCCCATCCACTGAACCACTCAGATAGCCCTTAAAAAAAAACTTAAATGTTTTGTTTTGAAATCACAGAGACAATATAAGGCACAGCAGAATACAGAAGGAGAAAATGAGAACCCACAGGGAGCTGGGTCAGGACCACTCAGGGAAGACCATTCGTGTACGGCCCTCTCCTCCTGCTTGCTTCTGTTTTCTCCTACCCTGGCCTTGTCTCCTTCGACATCATAAGCCTGGCTCTAGTTCATCCAGTGCTGTTGGCATGAGAGTGGGAGTGGCCCCCAGCCCTATCAGGCCACTTAGCCATCTCACCATGTGGTCGGGCCCTGGGGCTCCTGCCGGCTGGGGCTCCTTCTCGTCCTGTTTCTTCAAGTATTTGTAGCTCAGGAGGTTGTACCAGCGAGTTGACCTCTCCCCAGACCGGCAGACCTCAGCCAGGCTGATCTGGGCACCTCCCTGTTAGGGACAAACAGAAGAGTGAGTTTTAAGAGTGTCAGCTGGGGCCAGGTGTGGTGGCTCACGCCTTTAATCCCAGCACTTGGGAGGCAGAGGCAGGTGGATCACTGTGAGTTCGAGGCAAGTCTGGTCTACAAAGCCAGTGCAGGACAGCCAAGGCTACACAGAGAGACCCTGTCTCGACAAACCAAAAAAGAGTGTCAGCTAATGGTAACAATATAGAAAACAGCAGTCCCAGTGAGATAGGGGTGGAGCTTCCCAGTGGGGTTTCCTTCTGTTACCCAGGCTGGCCTCAAGTGACCTTAAGCCACTCAAGTAGTTAGGACCAGGTGCATATCACCACATTCATATATGTACCCTGCCCCATTCCCCTTTAAAGATAATTTGCAATGTATCCAAGGCTGGCCTTGAACTCGCTTCATCACCCACCCTAGTCCAGAACTCAGCCTCTCTGAGTGCTAATTTACAGCCATTGTGCCACCACGTTCAGCTTCTGTGAATGCACACATCTAGTGTCCTTCGACACACGTCCTCACACAGCCGAGACTGGCCTCAAACTAGCTGTGTTGCTGAGGATGACACTCAACTTCAGATCCGTCTGTCGCCACCTCCCTAGTGCTAGGGTTATGGCTGTGTGCTGCTACCAGGCTTGCACGTGGCCCGTTGAAAAAAAAGTGGGTTGTTTGGATTTTGTGTGTTGATACTTCTGTGCTAATCTGGGTTAGGTTCTGGGCTGAGCACTAAGGACAATGAAGGTCCCCACACAGTCGCACTTTCTAGCCACTAAGAGCCCCAAGGAGCACAACGCTGAACAAGCAATTTCAAGAGACATTGCTTTTACAATTCCTTATGGAAGGAATCTGCACATCTAGCAAAAAATGTAGACGCATTTACCCCGTGGCTTGGAAATCACATGCGTAGGTGCCTACCCCATTGATACCAGTCCAAAAAGACCCATAAACAGAAGCTCTCCCTTGGGTGTTTTTTGGTAATACTAGAAGAAGTTATTATGTAGTTGAAACTGACCTTGAACTAACTTTCCTGACTCTACCTTCCGAATGTTCTAGAATTATGGTTCACCTACAAATGCAAAAACAACTACACACACACACACACACACACACACACACACACACACACACACTCATGCTCACCCACCCACTCACCCATGCTCACACACCCACACTCTAAGTAACGGTACATGGTAGGATCAGGGGTGATGTCAGTGAGTAGGAGCTTTTCATGCACCTTTTCTTTGAAGCATTCAAGTGTAGTTAGCAGTGAAGACCAATAGATTAACCTACCTCACTGAGGAGGGACCTGTTGAAGAACAGCCTCCATGGGCCCAGCCGTATCCTAACCTCAACTTCTTCCTTAGGCATGGAAGGGTTTTACCTAGCCTTCTCCTGAGGAGCTCAGGACATTTGGGGTTCAACTCGCCCACTTTCCCTCTTGTTTTCACCTAACAGTGGCTGGGTCAATGGGAAGCCAGTTTTGTAACGTGGGGCTGTAGCCGGGAAGGGCTTGTCTGAGTCAGGGGCTCTTCCACCCACCCGTGAGCCTGTCTCCTGCTTTTTTCCCTTCGGTAGGACGGGCAGACTCTAATGTCAATCTGAATCAAAACTGCTTCAAACCCAAGATCATTTGAGCATCAGCAGGATGCCACAAGTAAAAAATGCTGTGCCACACCCTTTCCCCATGCACAAAGTTAAGATATATATACATATATATATATAATTAATTAATTTATTTATTATGTATATAGTGCTCTGCCTGCATGTATGCCTGCATGCCAGAAGAGAGCATTAGATCACATTATAGATGGTTGTGAGCCACCATGTGGTTTCTGGGAATTGAACTCAGGACCTCTGGAAGAGCAGACAGTGCTCTTAACCTCTGAGCCATCACTCCAGCCCCTAAGCTATATATTTTATAATTGCATCCAGGCTAAGGATACAAGGTATGTCTAAAACAAACAAATTTCCTATTTAGCCTTGGATTCCAGCTCCAACATATCTCACTATATATGCAAATATTCTAAACCAGTAAAACAAACAAACAAACAAAGAAACAAACAAAAAAACCCCAAGAAAGTCCAAGCAAACAAATACCCCCTCCAAAAAAACAAAACAAAATAAAACAAAACAAACAAATAAACTGAAGCAGTTTTGGTCAAGTATTTCTGACAGGGATGTTCAAGCTAAAACAGGAGGTACCAGATCATGGCACAGACTGCTGAGTCTTGCTGACTAACAGCAATTTCTGGGAGAATAGTGTGGAGTAGGGAAAGGAAGTCAGCACTGACACTTTACTGTCTTGACACCAGCTTCCTCATCAGGGTAATGAGGAAAATAGCTGCTATATGCAGGGCGCGTGTGTGTGTGTGTGTGTGTGTGTGTGTGTGTGTGTGTGTGTGTGTGAGCGCGCGCGTGCGCGCGCGTGTGCACGCGCACAAATTCAGAAATTGAATGGCTGGCGTGCTCCAGGCACCAGAGTAGATGTATGTAAGTACACTCAAGAATATGTATATCACTCCTTTATTCATCCTACAAGTATTCCCTGCAGACAGAGAAACATCTAGAACACGATTCCCCACCAAGGGGATGACAACTTCCTGGTGAGACACACAAACATACTGGATATTGCAGTTCAGAACACGACAGGCTACATTCGAGGTACTAGCTGGGGAGGGATCATGAGAACAGTGTGGAAACATGACACCTTCATCAGATTATTATTGATGACACCAAGATGCTCCCCCGGCTGGTACCGGCTCACGGGTATGAATATCATTCACCTTCACAAGCTAGAAGCATTTCTGGGGGGCATTTACTCGCCCACGGATTCAACATACATGATTTACCGACTAGCTCATAAGTGCTAGCGTGTACAAGCAGGAGAGCAAATGTCCCAAGGGGACAGAGTGTGAGGATGAGGACCATTCAGGGTTTGTGGGAAGACGGTGATGAGCGGTAACTTTCAAAGGATGCTGCACAGCACTGCCTAGGTGTATTTTATGTCCAGTTGCACAGGTGGGGGGCGGGTCACATAGGCAGGGCTGGGGCTGTGCCAAGTTAGTGACACCAAATGAGAAAGGAACAAGGGAGCTATTGTGACAGCCAATAGTGAGGCTGGACCTGAGCTGTGTGACACTGGCCTTAGTGGCTGTGTGGGAACGGTGTGATGCCTCACTAAAATGGCTGCTGACAGTCTTGGGGGAAGGCAGGCCATGCATCCCTCTAAATCCTGAGGTCTGGGAACTCAAGAGCCTTTGGTCACCCTGAAATGTAACACAGTAAGGCAGGGACACATGAAGAAGGTGAGTGTGTTCAAATCCAGGTTGGCGCTTAGTCAGTTCACTGGAGGAACTGGGCCTTACTTGTTTTCTCAAGTGAAGATCACCCAGATCCTTCTCCCCAGGGCTTGCTGAGGGTTAAATAAGGGGCTTTTGGCCCAATGGTAAAGACACAGACACTGCTGGTTAATGGTACAGCTGGTTAAATGGCTTAAAACAGACAGGGGATTCCACAACCCCAGCAAGGCAAGAAGACACCACTGCTGCCTCGTGGGAGCTGGGGAGTCCTTTCCCCCTCCTGCCTTGCTGCCTCTCTCCTCTTCCAGCCACCCAAACCTAGACTTCAAGTTCCCCTGTGTAGGCAGGCAAGGAGGTTTCCCATTGGTCGTGGACAGCAACCAGCCACTGTAAGATGAGCGCCTTTGGCTGTTGCCATGGCGACCAGCAATGGCCAGGCTTCAATTAGGAGGGAAGAATAAAAGGCACCCACTTAGGAGAAGAAAACAGGATTTAGTCTCTTCTGGTTCTGGAATTCCCAGGGCTGAGGAAAGCTTTGCTAGAGGAGCCTGGGTCTGGAAACACTTTCCTTCAACGTCCACCATGTTTCCTAAATAAGCCCCTTTTGTCACCATTAGTAGCCTCCAAGGAGCACTGAGTTAGCAAAGAAAGGACACTAAGGGGCTTGAATGTATGTCCTGTAGACAAGGGGTCCAAATACAGCTTCTGCCGCTGTGTAACTGTGCGACTCAAAGTAAGAGCTCGCGTCTCTGTGACTCAGTTTCCCACTGGCACAAAGGACCTGTTTTTAAGATGAATAAAATAGATGGAAAGGGTGCTTGTCGGAGACCTAATTTAGTGTCTGTCAGAAAATGTCATCCAACTGACATTCACTGTTGCATCTGTGTCCATGGTAACATCATCCTAAGAGGCAGGCTTTCTGTCACGGGCTGAGTAGGAAAGTGACTGATGCCCACGTCCTTTGAGCCTGTGTGGACACTCTGCCATTTTAAGTCTATGGTGCTCAAAATGTGACCAGGGACTGTGGCATCCCTGCTCCCTGGGAATTTGCTAGAAATGCAGATTCTCAGCTTTGCTGAATCTCTACTTGCACTGTAACCAGAGCACCAGGTGACTCACAACACCCGCTACGTGCGCTGAGTCTGAGGTGCGCTGTATTTGTGCTTCGTCAGACACAAGATCAGATGGAATGGTTGGCGACAGGAGCTGCATGGCAGATTTGGGAACTGAGACCTGGCACTGGAGACTCTCAGGAGGTGGGGCTAAGAAGGCTAGCTTGGTGATCTGCCCTTAAATCCTGAGGACACAGTCCCCAAATTCCCCAGGGGAAAGGGTTCTCCATCACAAACAGACTCAGGTGAGGCGGGACAGCTAAGAATCTCTCACTCTGAGCACAGGCCCATGGCTGCCACCAGGAGAAAGACCAGCCTGCAGCGGAGGCAGCAACTGCCATGTGTTTACTCTCTCAGCTTCCTGACAGGGATGCAGGGAGAAGGCTTAGTGCCATGGACAAATCCCTGGCCTAACCTCTACGTGAGCTTCCTACTTTCTTCTATCACTTGAACCCACCCATTTCCAACACAGCCTGAACTGTAGTTTGTCTGTGTGTTAGCTGCAAATATTGCCTCCTCTTCTAAGGGGCTCTTACCTGCTCTCCAGTGCTCAACACAGGCACAGGTACCTAGCAGGCTCTCAGCAGAGACTTCTAAAGCCCACATTGCTTTAAAAACCCTGGAGCTGCCATTTAAACACTCTGAAACGGCATCAGAGGTAATAAAGCCTTTCATTTTGTTCAGCTCAGAACAAACATTTTGTATCTCAGAAGCCCCCAGGGAGGGGTTACTCAAGGCTGAACAACCTTGCTCTGCCTATATTTAAGTGCATGGCTTTTGAAGGGCCACAGCATCTCTGACCCTGGCTCCTGCCAATGCAGAGGAGGAGGGCGGGAGAGCAGAAGAGGCTCTGTTAACTGAGAACCTGTGTCACACACTTTGGTGGGTGCTTTGTGTGCATGTTCATAAACCTCACAGCACTCATAGTGGGCAGGCAGGAAGGCACTGCAGACAAAGCGGAAAGCAGAGGTATTAAGGAACGTGCCCATGGCCACTCAGCTAGCCCTCGATGGTAAAGGTGAGATTCGATCCTTAGGCTGTTCTTACTACTCTTTGCTTCTTGTCTGACCTCTCATGTTGCACAGTGAAGGTGAGGCAGATGGCATGCACTTCCAGGTCCTTTTAGGTCTGTTACTTCTCTCCCAAGTCTGAGGCCACTATTCTCTGTGGAGGCATTTCTGCCTGAAATCCAGTATGAACATGATACATACCACAACCTGTATCACCCTCATGCCTTAAGGATTGAAGGCCAGGGGAACAGGCAGACAGACAGACAGACAGACAGACAGACTCAGCCCTCACCAGGCACTCCTCTACATGGCTCCTGTCAGTGGTGCAGACATCTACTCGTAAGGTCTTCTGGTGAAGGGCTGGGTAGGACATGGACACCCAGAATGCCTCATTGAACACGAGGGTAGCTGCAGAGTCCAGAGGCCGGGTTCTGAACAGGCAGGTGCTGCTTTCAGAGCAAGGCAGGATGGCTACACGGATGTTCCTGGGGGAGACAGAACCGTTAGAGAGCTGCGCAGCTGTCTAGGGCTGACATATTGCAGAAATCCCCAGGGAGACAGCTGTGAAGGAGAGAGTGCAGAACGTCTTATGTGAGGTATGCAGCAAGGGCTCTTGGGTACCAATTGTTATTTCGGCCATGGGTCTCTGGATTTTTGTTGTAGCTCTGGCTGTCCTGGAACCCACTATATAAGCCAGGGTGGACTCAAACTCACTGAGATCTGCTTGCCTCTGCCTCCTGAGTGTTGGGATTAAAGGCACGTGCCAATATGCCTGGCTAGGTCTCTAAATTCTTAGAGTCTCACAGTTTGTAGAAGTGGACGCAAACTGGTTCCAAACATGGATAGACAGCAGTTTATTCCACGGAGCAATGGTGGAAATAGAGGCACTCAGGCACAGAATGCAAATGCTCTAATGCCTGCAGGCAGAAATTTCATAAGTCTGTTTTGTATGTCCGTGCAAGTGGAGGACATAGGTCAACCTGGTGGGTCAGTCCTCACATGCTGTCTAACTTTTGTTTTTGATTTCTTTTCTTTTCTTTTTTTTTTTTTTTTTTTTTTTTTGGTTTTTTGAGACAAGGTTTCTTTGTGTAGCTTTGCCTGTCCTGGACTAACTTTGTAGACCAGGCCAGCCTTGAACTCACAGCGATCCGCCTGCCTCTGCCTCCCGAGTGCTGGGATTAAAGGAGTGCGCCACCACCGCCCAGCGTTGATTTCTTTTTTTTAAACAGATCTCCCATTGGCTTAGAGCTTTCTAAATTGGCTAAGCAGGCTGGTTAGTAAGCCCCAGGGATTTGCCTATCGATGCCTCCCAGTGCTGGGATTACAACTGTGCACTATCATGTCCTAGGATGAAACGCTGGCCCTCACACTTTTGTAGCAAGCACTTTACCAATGATTCTAACAAAAACTACAGATGTGTTTGTCCTTGGCCCTACACCTTGTGCTAGGCACAGATAGCCCTGTACAAGGACCAAAGAGAACCTGGGCATTTCTGGTCCTGGCATTGTTTGAGGGGGCAGAAACTAAAATAATCCAAAGCTCCAGTCTGGTCTTTCTTGGGTTTTGTCAGGCTTCTTCTCATCCTCTCCCAGGACACTGATTGAATACAGCTACTGCTATCGCTTTCTAGGTTGCTTTCCAGGCCTTATGGTCTAGTTAGGAAATGTATAGGTAGATGAATGTAATATAACATAAGCCCTGTCTACAGTAGGGATGCATGCAGACGGTGCAGGTGCATGCAGGTGCATGCAGCTGTGTGCAGACATGTGCAGGCGAAGGCAACACCCGGTCACCTTCTTCCTAGAGAAGCACAGTGTCCGGCGCTAACTAGAGAACCAGACTGTCCTTCAGCATAGAGAAGATAATAGGGACCTGTTTGTCCTCATGAGGTCACAGTCTAGGAGATTTCCCACGAAGGACCAGCTCACCCAGCATTCTTAGAGCAGCGTGCGGTGGGGATCCAGACTGTACCAGGAAGGGGGGTAGCTATCTACAGTCCGTTCTCCAAGGCTGGTAAGCTTGCCATTGTGTCCATGTACACACAGACAGCAGTGGCATGCTCATGTGCATTAAATACCCACAGCGCAACGGTATTTGGAGCTGGAGTGGGATGGAGCTAAAGAGCTTTCCCAGGGAGAAGCACAGCAGGTGGGAAGGCGGTTCCAGATGCAGGGCTCCATACTCACACTTTCTGGTCTTGCTGCGGGGACAGGGCAGAGAGGTTACTCAGCTGGATGACTAATATCGCAAATTGCTTATTCTTCTCATCGTATCTGAAAGGAAGGGATAAGTAGAACACCAATCAGCAAACGATTCCCCTCCTACCTTTTTTTTTCCTTCCTTCCTTCTTTCCTTTTGAAACTGGGTCTCGCCACTGTATCCGTGGCTAGCCTATATAGACCAGGCTGGCCTTGAACTCACAGAGATCCAGCTGCCTCTGCCTTCCGAGTGGTGGGGTTACAGGCGTATCCCGGCATCCCTAGTTTTTAGACTTTTGGTTTTCCTTTTAAGTTGTAAAAATGCTATTTTATTTATTACTATTATTAGAGAGAGTGGGTAAGTATGCCTGAGGTGTACACATGCCATAGGGCACGTATGGAGGTCAGAGGACACCTATGGAGGTCAGTGCCCCTCCCCCTACTCCCTGGGTTCTAGGGATTAAACTCAGGCTGTCATGGTAAGGTTTTGTTTGTTTGTTTGTTTTTGGGTGGTTTTTGTTTATTTGTTTGTTTTTGTTTTTCAAGACAGGGTTTCTCTGTGTAGCCTTGGCTGTCCTGGACTCACTTTGTAGACCAGGCTGGCCTCAAACTCACAATGATCCGGCTGCCTCTGCCTCCCGAGTGCTGGGATTAAAGCGTGCGCCACCACGCCCAGCAGTAAGTGCTTTTAATGGGGGAGACATCCAGCTGTCCCACTCATCTCAATTTTTAAAGAGGTGACAGATGTTAGTTTGAAACTTTCTCACATTAACATGTTTGTAGAAGAAAATGTGGAAGTCATCCCCCCAGGAAGAAAACCCAGCAGCAACAGCAGTGCACATGACAGACAGAGCTGGGCTGCGGTTCCCAGGGGTCTCAGGTTCACCTGAGTTAGGACCTGCATGGGGATGGAAACACTGTAAGAGTAGATACAATGCAAAAAAAAAAAAAAAAAAAAAAAAAAAAAAAAAGAGTAGATACAATGCAAACAGGAAGCCCATGTCCTCTGCCACTGTCCAGCTCAGTACCCATCACAAGGGCTCAGCATCAGTCACAAGAAGCTTGGCATTCCTCATCTACAGTGAAGGGACCAGTAGCCCTGTATTCAAGAGCTCACCAAGGCTAGCGGGTCCTGCTTCTCCCTTGGATAGCTGTGAAGGTACAATACTGTCCATGAAGAAGAAGTCCTATGTAAACCCTCCCTCTGTCCTTGTGCCCCCTCCTCCATCACTTACTTCAGGGCAATTTGAACACGAGTGGCACCCACACCTTCTGATTCTTCACTGTCAAATGTAGCAGCTTCAGAGGTGCCCAGTCTAAAAGACACCAGTGGAAAGGGTTAGCTTCCTGCCTGCGAACAAAGGCTTTTTCTGGACTTGGGGTTCTTGCTGTGAGGCTGATGGCTGTGTGAACAGTGTTCCTCTGGGTTCTGTTTTTCCTAGGTGCTTGGGACCCCTTTCTAGAATGCACTCCCTTTCCCTAGCATCTATTTCCCTGGAGAACACTTTGAAACTGTTACCCCAGAACCCGAATTTACCCTAGGAGCCTTGGACACCAGCTGTCTCTTTGCTGCCCGCATGCTGGGCATGGTTTCTGAGAAGGCTGTCAGGGGAAAGGCTAGGAGAGCCCTACCTTATCCTGTGGAGTGTGGGCGTGAACATCCAGCTCTCACACACTCCCCGGGCAACAGAACAACACCTGGGGACCCACCTCTGCACAGAAGCCTCGTACACACCGCTGTCCCCAGCCACCGACTCATCGGACACTGCAGCGGATACACAGGCCACTTTCAGGCCACACCCTGGGGTCTTACTCGCAGCTGTATGAGCAGAGGGGAAAGATGAAAGAAGGGAAGTCAAATTCAGAAGCCACATGATTCTGCCCCACTCCCCTGATGGTCCCAAGTGAACTCCAATCCCTCTGAAGGCTCAAGTAAGGACCTCCTGGGCTTGAGACAAGGGAAAGGGTCATATGTGACTTCATGTCTGTGCTGGCTGTTCTTGTTTGTCAGCTTGACCACATCTGGAAGGAACTAAAGCCCAAAATGGCCGGGCACACCTGTGAGGGATTTTTTTTTTCTTCCTCAGTTAAATTATTTCAATCCTGATTTTTGGGGTGAGGTGGTAAACCTTTAAACTTCTTGAGGTGGGAAGATCCACTGTTAATCTGGACAACACCTTCTGCTGGAAGCCCATATAAAAACACAGAAAAAGGAAGTGTGCATGCGCATTCTGCACCCCCCCCTCCCGCCTGCTTGTTCTTGCTTTGCTGGCAGTCCATTCTTCACTGGCATTAGAACCTACTTAGTTGGGATTCGGGATCTACTGAAGATCAACTGAGACATCCAGCCTCATGGGCTGAACAACTACTGTATTCTAGAACCTTCTGTTCATAACCAGCCACTGTTGGATTAGCTAGACCACAGCCCGTGAGTCATTCTAATAAATCCCATTGACCCTGTGGGTCACCGCCCCTTTGACAAACCTCTATCTCCAATTCATAACAGTAGCAAAATTACAGTTATGAAACAGCAATGGAATAGCTTTACGGTTGGGGGTGACCACACCACAAGGAAACATATTAAAGGGTTGCGGCATTCGGAAGGCTGAGAACCACTGTGCTAGGTAGAGAAGCCTAACTACAATGTCTGTCACTCAAACTCTGGACCAAAACTGCCTGGCAGGGTAGAAAGATAGCCCAGCGGTTATGTAATCCTTTGCTGCTCTTGCAGAGGCCCAGAGTTTGCTTCTCAGCCCCTGAGTGGCAGCTCACAACTGTGGTCACAGTTCCAGGGGATCTGCCTCCCACTTCTGACCTTCAGAGGCCTGGGTATGAATGTGGTGCATGTAGGTGCAAGCAAGATAAACACTCATTCACATAAAATATAAAACTGCCTGGCTGCAAACATGGCTCTGCCACGGACTGCTTTATGACCCTGGGACACTGGCTGAACCCCCAGGAAGTCCTAGGCTCTTCCTTTGTGAGGTGAGGATAATAACCTATGTTATAGGGCCACTGGGGGCCCTGGATGAGGGAAAGTCCATAGCAGTGAGACTACTAATGATGTTCAGGATGTGTTTGTACGTGTGTACGTGCACGTGTGTGCATGTGTGTGATGTATGCATACATGTTCAGTCCAGGGGTCAGCTCCAGCAATGTTCTTCAGGAGTCACATCCCTTGTTTTTTGAGGCAGGGTTTCCCAGCCCAAGGCTCAACATTAGCATAGGTTAGGTGGCCAACAAGCCCTAGGGATCCACTGTCTCCTTCTCCCCAGTGCTGAGATTACAAGCACACATTATCAATACTGGCTTCTTTTCTTTTCTTTTAACGTGAGTTCTGGAGTTGAATTCAGGTCCTCGCGTTTGTGAAGCTCCCCAGACCTGCCTGGTTTTGGCTTTTAAGATGGGGTTGATATGCAGGCTAGGCTAGCTTCGTATGTTGGATCTTCCTGTCTGAGCCTCCCGAATGCTGGAGTGACAAGCCAGAGTCAATGTGCCCAGAGAGCAGTACTGTTTTCTAGGTCCTCCCTACATACCCGAGACAAATGAACAGCCTCTGTGTTATAGATAAAAATTAAAGATTAAAGAGGATGATAGAATAGAAGGTACCAGGCTGATATTATGTTATACAGAGTTTATTAGATGAGTATGGGGGGGGGAGAAGGAAAGGGAGGAAGGAGTAAGAGAGAGAGAGAGAGAGAGAGAGAGAGAGAGAGAGAGAGAGAGAAAGAGGGGGTAGAGAGAGAGAGGTAGAGAAGTAGAGAGGTAGAGAGAAAAGTAGAGCGAGGAGAGGTAGAGAGAGACATAGAGAGGAGTAGAGAGAGAGCCACATAGAGGGTTTCTTTTATATGGCTCTGGGCAGGGCCACGCCCCCATAGCAGGTAAGCAATAACATCACAGGCAGGCTGACTGAAGCAGAAGCCTAACATCCTGCCTCTTAAAGGAAGGCAAAGGAGGATGCACCTCTAGTCAGCTCCTCCAGAAGAAGTCTCTGGTTGGGGTCATAACCGGGCTCCTTGCACCTGGCACACATTTCCTCCATGCCCAAGTAATGAGCATGCGTGGTTGTCCAAAGCCCACTGCCAAGTCATGAGCTACGAAGGTGAAGAAGTTGCACCTTGCTATCCACAGAGGCCAGCTCCAGGTATTTCACTCTACAGCCAAATATCCCTAAGCACTGGTGCACGCTAGGCCCTGGGGCAGAAGGAGACAACCCTGGGGTGCACAGAGGCTGGGGTTTTGGCAGCTTGGGGAGGCAGGTCAGTGGTGAGGAGAGCCTGGGACACATCAGGTGCTAGAAATGAAAAGGCTTCCCTAGCCTTGCGCCACACCCGCTGAGCCCGAGGGAGACTTCCCACCTTTAGCCCCACACAATCTCCACCCTCCGCTAAACCACTTAAAGAGATTAATTTGTCTGCTGACTGAAACGGCAGCACTAATCGCATAACCTGCTTAGTGCTGGAGCTCTGCCTGGCACTGCTCACGGCAGGGGAGCTTGCTGGAGATGGCGTGAAAAGAAATCCGTCCCTCACCTTGCGCGCTATCTCTAGCCCATGTTGGGAGGGGTGTGGGGAGGGGAGGGTCTCCTCACAGGACCTGGTTGGAGTCTGAGTGTCCTGATGTGACCCTGAATCCTGAACAAAGACACTTCTTAAGCCATGGCAGAGCTTCAACCCGTTCCCTGTCCTCTCTGGGGGACAGATCCACCTGCAGTCGTAGGAAGCTTGTTTTTACTTTTGTTTGACAGAACTCTGTGAGATTCCCTCCCTGATGAGGGAACACCAGGGATCTTTAAAGAAATGGCTGACACTCAGAGCCTTTAGTTAACTGGGTACCCCCCAGTCCTCTACCACTGGCTCCTATGCACTGACAAGCAATTCCAGGCAGCAACACCACTGACCATTCTAAAAAAGACAATGCACAGTTCACAGAGGTGTGAGGGTCAAATGGGTAACCGCAGGCATCAGGACCAGAACCTTGCAAGCCTGCACCCAAACACAAAAGCCAATGCTAATGTTGCTAGGACTCAAGAGAGTGCTGGGTGGATTCCCGCACCACCACAATCCCCGCTCCCATCACACGAGCTTAATGAGCACTCTGCTACATTGTCACGTCCAGATGGGGCTAACAAACACCAACAGAGTCACGAATTTTGGGGGACAAAGAGCTACCCTCGACCCTAATGATGAGGCATGACCCGAAATGGGATTGGGCTCTGAGATCAGAAAGCAACCCTGGCCAAGGGCTGCCTCTCTGAACCTCTGCTTCCTCATCTATGAAGCGGGCAGAGAAGAAACAACCTTGTTTTTAAAATCCAGTACATCTAAGTGTGAGCAACTGCACTTTGTTATGGAAGAGCTGTTACACTTTTCCTTCTAGTAGGGCTCGGCTGTCATTTCAGATGTTCATTTGCATCCTAACCAAACTCCAGGATGTTCTTTTTTGACCTCATGAAGAAGCGTACGTCATTCCCGGGTCTCCCAAGGTCATGTGGGTCCTTTGCTGTAATTAGCATGAAATCCACATCTCACTCCCAGTTCCTGTGTGCTCAGGATGCTCTCGCTGAGTCATAGCTTCTCAGGCCCAAGTTAACGTTCACCACAATGGTCCCAGAGACCCTACCTCCCACGCCCCCCTTTAAATTAAATTATTATTGTGTGTGTATATGTATATGTGAGCACAGGAACGTGCCGTGGTGCACATGTGGACGTCAGAGGACAACTTTTCAGGAGTCAGCTGATTTTTACTGGTGGGTCTGGGGTATCTGAGGCTGTCAAGCTTGTGCAGAGAGCACCTGCACCCTCGGAGCTGTCTCACCGGCCCGTGTAGTGTGCATTTAGAAATAAGAGCTCAACGCTTCCAACCAAATTGTTTACATAGTGGAGAATGATTCTGCACTGCTAATCTTCATGCCTCTTCCTCCTAAATGCTGGGGTGGTAGTCGGATGCTGCCACACCTCCTTATTCTCCCTGGCACCCCCGCCCCCCCCCCCCCACAATTACGCTTCTATCCTTTCTGAACCGTCCATCTGTCTCACCTCCACCCAAAGGCCCTACCACACACCCTGCTGTGTTTACTTCACGCGCTTTAGTCTGGTTCATGTCTAGTGCCTGTGGCTCCAGCTTAACCCAAGCTTTGCAAACGAAGGGAGGGGGCCTTGTCTGTCATCAACACTGGACCTCAGCAAATAAGTTTGACATAGGACACATGTATGGAAAGCTTGGATGAATTCACTTACATCCACTTAGCACAGGGTCTGGGATACATTTTAGTAGGCACTAAATACCTGGCGAATGAAATCCACCATAACGGAAACCTAGCCCAGGACTTAGCACAGCCTGCATTTGTCAATATCTACTGAATAAACAACCAATCACATAAAGATCCAGCCATAGACAATAGTCAGGAATTACCACAGGAATTCCCTGCCTCCTGGGTTCCCCATAAGGATGCTGTGCTACTTACCTTGGCCCAATGGCTTGACCTCAGGCCCTGCTTCCTCCAGCCGGTATCTCTCTCGGCTGCTGCTGCTGCCGCCGAGGCTCAGGTCACAAAGAGTGGCACTCAGCTCTGCATCTTCAAACTCCAGCGGGGTCAGAAAGGCATCTCCGGCCAGAAGGGGGTCAGCGATGAGAGGGGAGCAGGGAGGGGAGGGGGAGGAGAGCGAAGAGCGTGGCGACAGGGAGGTCATGGACTTGGGAGTGCCAGATAGGGAGCGCAGGGCCTGCAGGCGGCTGCCTCCCTCTGCCTTCTGTGTCTTGGCTACTTCATCCTCATGGATGGTGGTGATGCAGCCCGAGGGCCGGAAGCCCGTGGCACCCTCTAGGAACAGCAGCTCCACCTTGCTCTGGAGCTCCGAATCCAGCTGTTCGAATGGGTCGTAATAGAGGTCGCTGAAGCTGGCTGAGGTGGAGGAGTCCAGGCTAGAGGCAGCCAGGGAGCCTCGGCTGGATGTAAGTGACCCAGGGCTACTGCCTGAGGACAGTGACTGCATGCTGCTTGACAGGCTGGGGACAGGGAGGGGAGGAAAGATAACGTGGAGTGAGGTGGCCACTGGGAACTCCACTGGGCTCTGAAACTATGGGCCCTTGTAGGCATTAACCTTCCTAGCCCACTTGACAGCCTAAGCTGGACCATGCGCCCAATGTCACTGAAGAGAAAATAGAGATCTGGAGAAAGCCACGTACCCAGAGTAGCAGAGCTGGGATGTTGGACCCATGAGTCTCTTGCTTTATAAGTCAGGCTCGCCTCAAACTCATGGCTCTCTTGTCTGAAGTGCTGAGTGCTGGGATTACAGTTGGAAGCCACACACCTGGCCTCCATATTTCTCTTCTAGTTCTGTTTCTCATTGGCAACATTCAATCTTTACTAAAAGATTTCTTTTGTTTTCTTTGATTGACTAATGATTGATTGGCTGAAGTAGCTCTCACTGTGTAGCTCCGGCAGGCCTTTAACCTGATGTATAGGCGAAGTAGGCCTTGAACTCACAAAGGTCCAACTGCCTCTGCTTCCCGAGTAACTGGGACTAAAGGCTTGTGCCACCATGCCTAGCCTTGCTTTCCTTTTTTATTGAACTTCAAAGGAGACCTTATATGCTAATTGACAACGGAAACACATCATCTATTGCTATACACAGGAAGAAACCACTTTTGCTGGGGACTGGGGGGTAGGGGGACTTAACGAAATGCCGCTATGAACTTCCGGTAGCAGACTCCACTCCTCAAGACCTCAGCTTATAGAGGCCCATGATGTGCTGTAAAAGCAGGCTGGCAGGCAGGAGTGATATGCTCTCAGAGACATGGCCATCTTCCTGGGGCCATCTCTGTGTGTACAGTTCCAAGGGATGAAACAACCCTGTGGCCAGCCACGCTGGCCAAGTACATATCTGCTAGAATAACCACCTTCTGTGCAATGTCTTCCCTCCAACCAAGGAGGATTGGTGAAGAGCAGTGTGGGGCTGGACCACCTCCTGGCCTCCCCCCCGTGGGGACAGTCACCACCCACCCCTCACCTTTTCAGCTGACAGTGCAGAGTAGCCACCTGCCGAGTGGCTTCCTCCAGCTCTCTCACCAGCTGGTTCCTCTTGCTGTTTAGCTTCAACCTGAAGGGAGGGAAGGCATGAATGACAACGATGCTCCAAAGGGACGCAGTGCTCTAGTTCCCTTCCTGGTCTCCAAAAAGGAAAACAAGGCATGTGCACTAAGAGATGGACACTCCAGCCCAAAGACACGTGCACAGGAACTTCACAGAAACATCTTACCATGGTGCTGTGGAGGAAAACAGCCTCTTAATATACGAGTTCTATAGTAACCGCGAAGCCACCTGCCATACATCGGAGACCAAGACAAGAACCCTAACACACTGAATTGATTTAGTCTGTAATGTTATGTGGGTGTGATTTTTAACAGTTTTACAAATGAGAAAATTGTCTCTTAGTTTCATAATTTACTCAAAATTATGGAATTAGTAGAAGAATTAGGAATCTGCCGAACTACCATTCCCGCCCTCTCCTCTTTCCAGCTTCCTTTCCCCTCCCTCTCGTTCTCCCCCTTTCTTTCTTTAAAAAAAAAATTTATTTATTATGTGTACGGTGCTCTGCCTGCACACCAGAAGAGGGCACCAGATCTCATTATAGATGGTTGTGAGCCACCATGTGGTTGCTGGGAATTGAACTTAGGACCTCTGGAAGAGCAGTCAGTGCTCTTAACCACTGAGCCATCTCTCCAGCCCTCGTTCTCCCCCTTTCAGCTGCTATCTCTTTCCTTCTCTCGCTCTTTCCTTTCATCTGCTAATATTCACTGAGTACCCGGGTTACACTGGATGCTGTGCCTGGCACTAGGGACACAGCAGTGAGGGAAAGAGAACTCATCGACACGCTTAGAGAGCATGGTAGGTGGAAGATAGGAGGTATCCCGGTAGCACGGGGTGTAACAAGGTCCAGAAAAACAAACAAACAAACAAACAAACAAACAAACAAAAAACAGAGGAATGAATCCCTGACTTAGACTGAGCAAATGGCTCTGTGGCCCAGATTTCTGGCATCCACCCTTCTCTGTGTCTCCCTGGGTTCCCAGGCTCCCTGACATCCAACTGAGGCACGTGAGCAAATTCTAGCCAATGGGCCAAGAGCAGAAACCATGTGTATCAGGTAGAAGTATATACGGAAAGTGTCCTCCTCAGCTTCTTGTGGCCTTAAAAGGGAGGTAGAAAGGGGCCAACAAGTGAGGGTGCCAGCTCCTGGGAATACTAAGATATTCTATGGATCAGAAATACTCTTCAAGAGTGTTTATCCACAGAGATCGGGGGCTATTTCTTGCAGTAGATGCTCCCCCCCCCACCCCACCTAATAGAGAAACTAAAGGGACTCAGTAGACAGAAGGGAGTTGGCAAGGAAGAGGTACTCTTTCCCTAGGGGAAGGGGCTGAGATCATTCCCTCTGCTGAGGGGTCTGGATGATAAGTTTCCACGCAGTGGCCACTCACTGCTCCTTTCTGTGTCCCTGCTGCAGAAGGAACTGACTGACCTGGACTCAGGAAGGGACCAAGAACTCAGCCAGCCCAGCCTGCCGCCTGGAGACCAGAGGTGACCTTGGACACAACTCACAGAGGGCATGTTGGCTTTCGTCCTGGGCAAGTGGACCTATGATGTTATTGACAAGACAAGCAGAGGAGTAGGCTGATTGGTGTTGGCATGATTCTTGGCCAACTCAATCTCTAGAGTCCTTCCAGATTCTTGCCTGGGGCTGAGAGGGACAGGAAGCAAGCTCGTAGATGGGCCTGTAACAAACGAACCCCAGAATTTCCATCCCTTTCAAAGAACAAAGGTCATAAGGGAGGGATAAGTCAGGGGTCAAGAGGGGGAGCTCATGGTTTGTCTATGGAGCAAGCCAGAGTACATTGGGAGCAAATGCATGTCCTCACTGGAGACTGGGCAGGATGGGGAGGGAGCTGTTGTGGGAATGACTTGACTCCCTGAGCAGAGCAAGGGTAGCTGCAGCATGCAGGTGCTATGGTCCCTTCCCAGGAGCAGCAGGCTTAGCAGGCCAGATGGCATGTGAGTGATGCACCCAGCACATGCTGGGAGGCCATGAATACATCAATCATGGAAACAGGCAGAAGATCTAGGGAGTGGGGGCCTGAATGCCCACAAGCTGTAGCTTGGCACCTGGGGTGCTGGTTAAAAATGCAACAGCCTGGGCTGCATCTCAGACCTGAAGAATTGGTCCCTGGGGAAGAGGCCATGATCTAACAAGAATCCTGTGTGGCCGCACATCAGCCCTGATGCATGGTTGAGAGAGTATAGCAGGGAGAATGTGAAGAATGTTAAGGCAGTTCCGAAAGAGGAAGAAAAGAGGGAGGGAGGGAGGGAAGAAGGGAGGGAGGGAGGGAGGGAGGGAGGAAGGGAGGGAGGGAGGGAGGGAAGAAGGGAGGGAGGGAGGGAGGGAGGGAGAAGGAGAAATATAAAAAGGGCAGAGGGGAGCTGAAGGGAAGAGGAGAAAGAGTCACTAACACCAAACACACACACACACACACACACACACACACACACACACACACACACACACAGAGAGAGAGAGAGAGAGAGAGAGAGAGACAGAGAGAGAGAGAGACAGAGAGAGAGAGAGACAGAGAGAGACAGAGAGAGACAGAGACAGAGACAGAGACAGAGACAGAGACAGAGACAGAGAGACACAGAGACAGGAAGCAGGAATATAGAGGCCCAGTAGCGAATGTGGAGAGGGATCGGAATCCAGGAACTGCACATTTTTTGGTACCTTCCCCACCATTGCTGTGGCGTCTCTCCTCAGACCCCTCTTAGGGTACACATGGATTCTTGCCCCTGTGCAATCACCCCAAGGACTTTGCCTCTCAGGACCTCTGTGTGGCCCCATCAGTGGAAGGTTGGAGAGTCTAGGCGCCCTAGACTGGCGTGTGGACCTGCTGCTCCATCAGAGCTCCTGGAACTTGGAAATATGGAGTTGAAAGCAATATTGAAAGGTCTTCCGAGTGGGCAGCTACCTAACATGAGTAAAGGCCTGAATCACAATTATGGAGGCTTCTAATTCCAGCTCTGTCACTGGGTGTCAAGTGAACCTCGGTTTTCTCATCTGTAAAACAGGGGCTACTCTCAAGGTATTAGACAGAATATAGGGGCTGGCACTTACAGGACACCTTAGGGGTGCCTAAAGGGACCTCTAGTTCTCGCTTCAGGAAAGGAAAACTTTCATGGCAGTGAAACATCTCAATTTACAACCTGCTCCAGTGCCTGCTTGCAGACTTCCGGTACTCAGTGCCTTTGCCTTCTTTTGTCTCTATGAGGCAAATGAGGCCTGTATTGGTCAATGGTTTGCTAAGGGTTAGCATGTATAAGGTGGCTCTTTCGACCCGGCAAGAATCAAGTATGACTATGATCACTCGGTTCTCTCTAGCTTCTGCCTGAGAAGATGACGGGCAGCCAAAGGCTCCCAGGGACAGTCACTGGGTCTAATTGCAGAGGAGAGTCCAGGTAGTGGCACTGGTGTCCAGCCAGGACTTTCCCAGGCTATCCACCAATTTATACATCCAACAAACACTGAAGCCACAAGACATATACACAGAACCCTTATCCCCAAAGAGTACAGTTCCAGAAAAATCAGCAGAGTGCCTTTGGACAAGTGCTTCTGAGGGTTTTTGAACAATTATTTAAGGTCTACCGTTATCCTTCTTATACTAAATTGGTGATGGGTCAGAGCTGGCCAGCCATTCCTGGGTAGACTCCAGATGTCCCTGTTAGTAATTGTGGTCAGGTGCTTGGCCAGAAAAGACTGGGCCAGTTAGTAACCAAGGGACTCTTTGAGGCCCTGAGGGGCTGGGCAGACGCTGAACAACCACCAGACACTGGTAAAACCGCAGCTTACTCAGTTGCTAGGATGCTACCGCGAGCCGGAGGCTTTACAGGTCCAGGGCTGTAGGGCTGTGTATGCCCAGAGCACACACAGGCACCTGGCAATTCCCAGACTGCTTCTCCTGAGGCACAGGCATGTTTCCCTGCTTTCCAAACCAGGCTTGTAGCTGGCATTGCTGGGAAAATGAATCCCCTTGCTTATTCCTGCTCCTGAACAATTGCACACATCTGAAAATCACTGTGTGGGTCCATGGGTGCATATCTGCTGGTACAAATATTATTAAATCATAAAAAAAGAATGAAATACTGTCATTTGGAGTAAGATAGATGGGTCTGGAAGATGTCGTGTTAAGTGAATTAAACCGGGTACAGATAAACATTTCATATTCTCATTTTAGAAGCTACAAAAATCAATCTCACAGGAGCAGGGCATAACTGGTCACTGGGAAGGCTAGAGGGAGGTCGGTTAATGAGTCCCGAAAAACATTCACATGGGGGAAATTAGTTCTGGTGTTCTTTCTTTATTGCAGTTGGACCAACTTATAGTGTATTTCAAAACAGCACGCAGAATCTGAAAGCTCCTAATACAGAAATGATAAATGTTGACAGCAGAAATGCCAATTATCCTTGTGTCATCATTATTCAAGGTGGACATATGCTGAAATATCATCCTGCTTTGTAAATATTTATGGGCACTGTTTATGTTAATATAAAAAAAATGAAGATGAAGAATCACTAGCTTCAATTCTGCTCTCTTTAAGGGGGAGGTGGGGTGGGTCTTTGCTCAAAGTCGGCTATGGACAAAATGAAAATAATCAGAAGAGGCTTGCAAGTCATTGGAAAAGCACTCTCCCGGCACCCTCCTCCCTGCGCTCTCTCTCTCTCTCTCTCTCTCTCTCTCTCTCTCTCTCTCTCTCTCTCTCTCTCTCTCTCTCACACACACACACACACACACATGCACACTCCTTCACTTTCTCCTGCTTTAGACAATCTATTTCCAATGGTGATGGAGGCTGGAAGGTCTGAGGTCAAGTCTCCAGCAGATTTGGTTGCTGTGGAAGAGTCCCTTGGTGGTCACCATGGTTTGAATGAGAATGCCCCCCATAACCTCATCTATTTCCCAACTGGTGGAGCTGTCTGGGGACATTTAGGAGGTGTGGCCTTGCTGGAGGAAGTGTGTCACTGGGGCCAGGATTTGAGAGCTTCAGGCTTTGCCTTATGTGTGGTTTGCTCTTCCTACTCTCTGATTGTGTTTCAAGACATGAGCTCCCAGCTCGCTGCTCCATCCACTTGTTGCCAGGCTCCCCTGCCAGGACTACCGGTAACCCTCCCGAACAGTAATCCGAAATAAACTTTCTTCTTCTATCAGTTGTCTTGGTCACACTGTTTTCTCACAGCAACAGAAAAAGTAATCAACATGCTGATTCACTGACAGCAGCCTTCTCATTTTGATTTCATGTAATAGTCATCTTAACTTTTTAAAAAAAGATTTATTTTATATATATTTACAGTGCTCTGCCTGTATGTACACTTGCACACCAGAAGAGGGAACCAGAGCTCATGATAGATAGTTATAAGCCACCATGTGGTTGCTGGGAATTGAACTCAGGACTTCTGGAAGAGCAGATGGTGCTCTTAACTGCTGAGCCATCTCTCCAAACCCTCATCCTAACTTTTGAACCCTCCAGATTGCCACACATACAGATGCCATGCTACAGGACAGCCTTTAAAGAATGGATGATGGCCAAAATGGATAGATGAATGGATAGATGGATGGATGGATGGATGGATTGATGGATGGAGGGAGGGAGGGAGAATGTCTGGGGGGGCTGAAAGATCTCCTTCAGACACAGTTTTCTACTTTGTAACATGGAATTAGGGGTCACAAGGAGCACCAAAAGAAATACACAGAGTCTGAAGCAGGCCCGAGGCAGACAGCGTAACGTTGTGGCTTGCTGCTTAAGTCAAGGTCAAAGATGAAGCTGGCTCACAGTTTTCTTTACAGTTTACATTAATCGTCAGTATTTGAAAGTTAAAAACCCAAGTGATAAGCTTTTGAAGTTCCACTGTGGTACACAGCTCAGTTGTAGAGCACTTACTTGCCTGGCATGTGTGAGGCCCTGGGTTGTATCCCTAGCACTGCAGCAAAGAAATACAAGGACCATGGACAGCACAAAGCCCGTTCTCCTGCTTGCAGGATCTAGGAGATGGCCCCCACTTTAGACAAGTACGATCGGTCTACAGTTAGGTGGGCCTCAAGCATTCCCGTTTGCAACCCCAATACATACCACTGGTCCTCACACTTCGACCCCCAGGATGTGCTCAAATCTGTTTGGTAGGTCATAAAGAAGAAAAAGAAATGGCCGTATATCCTTGATATGGTTCCAGAAAGCCCATGTATACCAGTGCATTTAGATGTTGAAGACTGCACACAAATAAAATAGTACCTGTATATTGCATATACATGTTATCCTATAACATACATGTTATTTATTATTGGTGGTGGTAGTGTGTGTGTGTGTGTGTGTGTGTGTGTGTGTGTGTGTGTGTGTGTGTGTGTACATGTGCCCAATTTTTCCTCTTCTCCCACCATGTAGGTCCTGGGGATTAAACTCAATTTGTCTGACTTGGTGGCAAGCACCTTTACCTACTGAGTGATCACATCTGCCCTCCTGAATGTTCTAAGTCATCTCTATACATTGTACGCCAATCTAATGTAAGTGCTATAAACTTAGTTGTTAGAGTAATGCACTGAATATTTGTAATATTAATTTTTCAATCTACTCATCAAACATTTCCAATCTGTGACTGGTTTCAGGAATATGGAACCCATTTGTACCAAGGGCTGACTATAACAGAAGAGAGGAAGTATCAGAAGACCGAACACAACACACACACACACACACACACACACACACACACACACACACACACACACACACACACACAGTGATCTTCAAATGTATGTGTTTGGGAGCAGGAATAAGCTTTCCCCAGTGATGCTGGAACAAGCCTAGCTTGAAAAGCAGAAATGCTCACTGTGTGAAACCTGTTAGTGTCCATTCACATAAGAGACCAAGGGTCACCATTACAACACTGGAAAATTGCTACCCCAGGTGATAAGAGTACTGCAAGGCTTACTTCAAGGATCAGAGACCCTTCTGAGAGCCTGCACTGGCCCACATTCTTGGTACGGTGCTTCCCGTGTGAAGTTCCAGGGCCCTGGTGCACAGGGATGTAAGTCATCTTTTCTGATGTGCCACTCTGGAACACTGTGACATCTCTAACTGAGGTGCTCACTGGCTATGCACTCACGGTGATCCCTCACTCCTGGCTTCTGCTGGGCTGACACGTCAGATTGGCATGTTCTCCCTCTTCCCTGGACCCACGGGATACGTCTCCTCACCCTAGACCTACCTCTCGGTCAGCGCCTTGCTCTGCGTGTCCCGGGCTGCCTGAAGGTCCTTCTCCAGTCTCCTCCGGGCCATCTCTAGCTGCTCCACCTCTCCCTGGGTCCATTTCCGGGGGCTGATAAAGCGCATCTCCTTCAGCAGTTCCTCCTTCTCGTTGATGAGGATCAGTCGGTCCCTCTCTGAGTCTAGCACTCCAGGCCAGGCCTCACTGTCAAGTTTGGCCAGCTGGATCTTGAGGTTGGCGATCCTGGGAGTTGAGAAGGTATGATAGATGAAAAATGGCATGGTAGGAACCGGGGAAACAGGTGCTTTTTCTAAAGACAGGAAGTACCAGGATACAGGACATCCTCAGAGGAGACTTTACCAGTTACTGCCTTCCCTCTGATCAGGTCCCAGCCTGGTACAGTCGAGACTGGACACCAGGGTGGGCAAACAGCTTCTGACCATGAGCTCTAGGACCCTGGGTGAGGTGCTCACATATCTGAAGGCAAGTAGAAGATCTCCTTCCTGGGGTGTGATGGCAGCACAGTACTGGACCATAGTAAGCCCTCAGGAAAGGTTTCTATGCTACTGCTATCACTGGTTGGACCACGTACTGGTTATGTAACATTGGGGAAATGCCCCGAGCCTCAGAGAGAGGAGAAGCAACTCCTTATCCTACAGAATTGGTATGAAAGCCAGTGATGATGTAATGAAGAGTGGGTGGACAATTGGTACCGAATAACTGGCCGGGGAATCACTGGGCGGAAGTTACCCGTGCGCTTCCTGTTCTGAGGGTGGTAGTGGCACTGTGAGAACTGTCACGAACTTTAAGTTCAGAGACCTGGAGTTAGGAGTTTTGGCCTTGACTTTTATGATGAAAAGAGTCACTTATTGGAAAAAGGGTCATTTGATGGGGGATGGGGACATTTAGGGGGCTTCTATGGTGTAACTTTTACAGAAGCAAGATTTTGGGTTTGATTCCCAGCAGCAGCAGCAACAACAAAATTCATTTTGGTATTGCAGCTTCTAGCACAATGCCTGGTCTGTTGCAGGCATTTATCGAGTATTAAGGAAAGCAGTCGGCAGCCCCGAATTTTACTTTCCTAAAACCTAGTATCCTCATCTGTGCAGGGGCCATGCTAATAGTCTCTGTATCATTCCGCGTGTAGTATATGTGCTGCCGAAGCGAGCACCAGCATCCTCATCTGTAAGGTGGGGATAATGACAGTAACCTGAGACAGCCCGTGAGCGCCACGTGAGGAGTGTGCAAAAAGAACCCTGTATATTGCCAAGGGTTCTATAGACACTGGCTATTATTCTCACGTCACTTAAAGAGGTTTGCTGTAAACCTCCAAAAGCAACTGTGGCACTATCTTTTAGGATCTGACCTCTGCAGAGTGCTCTGGGCTCTTTGTGCCCCAGGGTTACTACATCCCTAAGAAGCAGACACAAAAGACTTATTGATCTCACTGGACAGGTACTCTATGGCTCCCTCAAGGAAAAAAAAATCATCACACATGGCCAGTCCTCGTGAGACCAGATCTACATGAAATGTGGCCACACTTCCTTTACCAAAGTGCTGTGACACGTAGTGAAAGCTCCATACAGACAAGCTCCACATAGACCTAGGTGATCCCGTCTAGCTCTCTCTCCAACGAGGGGTTCCTAGCAAGAATTCCGAGCCCATTATTTCATATCCGTGGACACAGCAAGCGAGGAATACGTTTGTGGCTGCCGATCGCCAGTGCTTAAAGAGTGATACGATAAGCTCTCGGGGAACTCAACTACAATCAGACACTGAGGAGTGGCTGACATCTTCCTCGGTGTACTTCCCAGGGTGCCTCTCCTGTGCCACTGTATTTTAAACCTTCGGTCATCCAGCCTTGGGAGAATCTAGCCTCTCCCTCAGACACGCATAGGGGACAAAGCCTGACGATTCCCATGAACTATTGCTACATCTCTTTCCATCCTTTGAGACCTGCGCCCTCTGCTTTCTCACCTCATAAGGTGGTGTCTTTTCTACCGACTCTAGCTTTGGGTTGTAATGAGACATTTAAAGGCTCAATCCCAGGGGGGCACATTGCACTCCTTCAGTCACGGCTACAGGTTGGAAGCGATCAGAGAGGTTCAAGGACAAGGGGCACAAACACAAATGCTGCTGTCTTGCTGGGCCCTGAGGGACAGGTCTTTTTTTTTTTTTTTCTCACCTTGCCATTATTCAACTCCTTTGTTGCTATTACTGCAGCTTGTCCTGAGGAAATGACACGCCCTCAGGCCACTTGGCGAGCTGACCTCAGTCCCCATCCCAGCATGACCCCCCCATCATCCACGCCTGGACCTTCTAAGAGCTGTAATTCCCCTATCTTCTACTGGCCCAGCAACAATGACAGGTCATTCATAACTGTCTGACTCTCAGACCCAGTGTTTATCAAAACCATTGCGAACACTACTTGGGAGGCTGTGGCAGGAGGAGGATGATTTTGAGACCAGCCTGGGATCCATAGCAAGGCCTTGTCTCAAAAGCTTAAAAGACAAACACATATTACGCCCCTTCAAACAAACAAACAAACAAACAAACAAACAAACACAAAAGCACTAACTAAGGCACCTGCCTTTTGGTGGAAAGAAAAGTAGCCTTTCCGCTGAGGTTGGAAACCTGAGAGTATGTGGGCTTAGACCCAACCTGAGAGTGTGTGGGCTTAGGTCTGCTGGAGCTCCCTCTTGCTGTTCTGATAGGAAAGCCTGCCTGAGGATGATGACAACACAACAGCAAGCAGGGAAGAGAGGATGAGACTACATTTAAGCTGTTCTATCTGAACGCCATATCTAGTAGAGCTTAAAGCCAACAACCCCTGCAGGGGGAGGCATGGGTTAGACTGCTAAATTCCTTTTTCCTTCAATTCCTTTGGTTTCCATGCGATTTCTGACACTACTGCAAAGAGCCGGGCTGCTCATTGGGAACTGTCAGAGCTACCGGCTGGGGACCACGACATTGTAGCTGGCCCCACTGAGAAGCTTCATAGACCTGCAACTTGGTATAGAAAGTAATGGATGTCACTAAGTTTAGTCATCTCCAAAATACCCAGTCAGTTCTTTCCCAGTAAGACCTGTGCAGGATGCAGAAACAGTATCAGGAGCTCAAAGCCAGAACAATCAGGGTTTAATTTTTAACTGCACCACTAGAGAAAGTCAAGGACCATCCCAGGTCAAATTTCTCTCCCCTCTAACAGACAGATGATAAGATATTAGCTCCGCTGTAAGCTTTTTTTTTTTTTTTTTAAATTAAAGATAGTATATTATTTAGTGTATTTGTTCAGGTGTGTAGGTGTGCACGCCATGCTACATGTTTGTGGAGGCCAGAGATTAAGTTGCTGGAGTCAGCTCTCTCCATGTGGATCCCCAGGATCAAACCCAGGTGATCAGACTTCTCAGGCAGCAACTGCCCTTACCCACTGAACCATCTCACCCACTCTGCTGTACGTTCTTAAGATTAGATAAGCCCGCAAGCCGAGCAGGTATTTTTAGTTCAATAAACAATCTGTTGACACTTCTCCAGAACTGCTCTAGAAACAACAGCTTTATTACCACCACATCACAGTGGTGGTAGAACCCAACTGCTGAAGGGTCTACCCAGCCGCGCAGAACATCTCAAGTCCCTGGAGTCCACGCTGTGGAAAAGCACAAGCTACGGAAGCAGCAGGTGCTACTTCAGGATTTTAAGATTCATTTCATAATTAAGTTTATTTATGTTCAGAAAAAAAAACATCTGTGGGGCTGGTGAGGCGGCTCAGCAAGTAAAGGCGCTCGGCGCTCAGCACTCGGCGCTCAGCGCTCGGCGCTCGGTGCCATGCATTCTGTCATCAGCACCCATGTAAGTGTGGAAGGAGAAGACAGACTTCACAAAGTTGCCTTCTGACATGTGCACAGTGACACACGTGCCTCCCCACACTGTCCCATCACACATGCCATATACACATAACAACAATAAAGCAGGCCAAAGTCTTAGCTCAGTAGTAGAGTATTAAGCACCTAGCATGTGCAAGGCCCTAGATTCAACCCCCAGGTGCCCATCCTCATCTCAGAAGCTTAATGAGCCTTCTTGAACTGCAGAGCCATCCGTTCAAGGCCAGGCAGCCTGGATAACATGGAGAAACCCTGTCTGAAACAGACAACAACACACCTAGAGAAATAACTAGTGACACAGCTGTTGCACTTGCGTGGCACAGATACAGCCGTGGGTTCGATCTCCAGTATGACCATTACAAAAAGACCATCACAAATAACCCTTTCTCAGTGACGTGAGAAATGTCCGCAGTCTTCCTCAGCTTGCTGCTGAGCCAAGTCAAACAAACTTATTGCTCCTTCAAACCGAACTGATTCCAAGAACACCAGAAAGTGTTGACTATAGAAACCAAGACAGGTAAATAGAAAAATGACTAGGCCTTGAGGTTAAACAGATTTGGGTACAAACATAGGTCAACTGTTCTACTACAGTGTCCTGGGTCAGCCATTTCCTCTCTGAATTCAGGAGGATTAACATATAAAGATGATTATATCTACCTTTATAATCTATGTGAGGATTACATAAGAGGAGAGTAAGACCATTGGGTAGTGGTCGTACACGCCTTTAATCCCAGCACTGGGGAGGCAGAGGCAGGTGGATCTGTGTGAGGCCAGTTTGGCCTACAGAGCTCATTCTAGGACAGGGCTACAAAGAGATACCTTGACTTACGAAACAAAACTCCAAACCAAACCAAAACAAAAAAATCCCAAACAAGAAGAGTGTTCACAAGGGCCCCACCATGGGAGTTATGATTAAGAGCCTTCCACATCTGTAAATTACCTTCTTTTAGCCTCTTCATACCGAAGGCGCAGTCTGACCTTCTCAGCCAACTGATTGTTGCTGTTGGTGCTGAACTAGAGGACGAGATGAGAATAAAAGGCTGGAAATTACACGGTCTGCAGTCAGGCCAGTGATGGGCTCGTGGGAGACTTGACGGTATAAGTGGGGGCAGAGGCAAGAAGAGTCCCCAGTCACTGGGCTGGCTGTGTGGACCATGGGGAAGATGGCTAAACAAAAATACTTTTTTTCCTTCGGACCATAAGAACAGTCTTAAATTCATACACTTAAGGACTTTGGGAAAAGAACCCGAAGGCCCCCCGCCCCCCAATACTGTAATCTTACAGCTGGGAAAGGGCTGAGGGCTAATAACAGAAGCAATGAGGCCTGTAGGCAAACAGGTAGGAGACGAGCCACAGAGTCAGCCAGGGAGAGCATTTAGCTGACAGAAGCTAGGAGGCAGCCTCCCCCAGTGTTCAGGGCTCCAGGAGAGCTAAGGCTCCCTGAAGGTCACACTCACTGAGGCCTGGTCATACATGGCTACTTTCATGACTGGCAGCATTTTCACTACCCACAACTGGGACTTGGCCGAACCTTGGCACCAAGAGGCAGCAGCTGTCTGAAAGCTGCAAGTATTGTGTGGGGAATCATGAGAGAAATATACTCTGCTTTCCAGCTGGTCAAAGAAAACCAGAACGGAGCTACAAAACAGTAAGAAATGAGAAGAAGATGCTTCAGGCATTAAAAACACATTGTGTGCAGGGCCTCTAGGCATAAGCTCTTGGCCAGGCAGTACGTAGGACTGTGGGATCCCCAACACTACCCTTTCCTCACATCATCATGTCACATCTTCTGGGGCCAGCTGTGCTCCCCAGGGCCAAGTCAGCAGCCACAGGCCAGCTCCTCAGGCAATCAAGGATTGGTAGTTAACCCTACTACAGCAGCCCCCAGATGCCACCCCCTGCCGACTCACACTCCCAGAGATGTCTGTCTGCGAGCTCACATCCAGGAACTGCTTCGGCATCGGGAAGCCCGAACTCTCCAGAGAACTGCTGCTGGACCATAGGTCAGAGTGTGACCCTCTGTCTGTCCGGAAGCCGTCCTTCAGCATGGCGAGGCTCTGCAGTACAGGGGGGGTGGGGGTGGGGAAGAGTGAATGGTGTGACTCATTGGCAGTGCCTTCCTTGGGGTGCGGAAAAGGACATCAGGTCCCCTGGGACTGGGGACATGGATGGTTGTGAGCCATCATGTGAGTGTTGGGAATTGAACCCGCATCCTCTAGAAAAACAGTTAGTGCTCTAAACAGCTGAGCCATCCACCTCTCCAGTGCCCTGAGGTGGAGCTTTTGCTGTTTCTTTCTCACTGTGTGAGCTGAGCTAGCTGTCATCTACCTATGCGCCTGTAAAATGGGAAAATTCAGGCCTTACTATGCTGGCTAGTTTTAAGTCAACTTGACTCAAGCTAGTGTCATCTGAGAGGGGGAACATCAATTGAGAATTGCTCCAGAAGGTAAGCCTGCAGGGCATTTTCTTAATTGGTGATTGACAGTTCAGCCCATTGAGACGGGGTGCCACTCCTGGGCATGTGGTCCTGGTTCTATAAGAAAGCAGGCTGAGCATGCCATGAGGAACACGCCAGTAAGCAGCGCTCCTCTGTGGCCTCTGCATTAGCTCCTGTCTCCAGGTTCCTGCTTGTTGGAAGGAAGGAGCTCCAGCTTCCTTCAGTGGTGGGCTAGATATGTTAGTGTAAGCAAAAGAGACCCTTTCCTCATCAACTTGCTGTTGGCAATGTTTCATCATAGCAATTTCAACCCTAACAAGACAATTACTTTACAGGCGTGTCGGGCACAGGTGCAGTCAATTAAAAGACAATGCACCGAGACACTCTGCACCTCAGCTTCGCCACAATGTTACCGCATCAAACAAGCTCACCTCCACTGCACCAATGAGAAGCCGGCAACAACAGCTGGGTTCTCTTAACGTCTAATTGCAAGCCGAACTACTGAACTACTCGTCCCTATCCATGAGTACCACAGCCCTGCTGTTTGTAAAAAGTCTCCTTCCAAAGCTAGCATGGGAATTCTGAATGCTGGACTCCTGGTGTCAGTGGAGTGATGGGAAGGCGTCTCCAGGGTTAGGTGGCTTCTGAGTGGGGGATGACATTGGGGGCCCTGGGGTGGGGAAGCAATGGGCTTGTTAATCACATGTCGCAGGTCTGATTGATGGTTCTGCTGTTTACTCCCCAAGCCAGACTGTCCTTAGCTATAGAACGCAGATAACCCGAGGCACGCATGCGAAGTGCTTAGCCCCATCCCATGTGGTGGAATTATCTCTCAGTTCAGTTCCTGGCAAAGAGAACGCAGGAGACAGACTAATGGACATTGTGATGTTCAGGTTAAATGGCTCTGTCATTTGGTCCATTAAAAAACAAGCTGGGCAGTGAAAGCTAAGAGGTGGGGACCTGGCTTCGGTAGTACAACCAGGCCAAACTTCCATTCCAGTTTTGCTGCTGGCACTGACTGTATGGCCTCAAACAAGTGACTCCGTGCTTCTGAGCCTGTGCTCTTCCTTCATTAAAGGGGGTGGGGCTGGGGTCAATCTCCTGGAGAGAGTAAGTATACCTTATTCAAAATGCCTGAGATTCTTTCTTTTAATTTTAGACTATTGGCACTACATAATAAATTATCTTAGGGATGGGGCCGAGATCTAAACAACAAAAAAAATTGATGTTTCATGTACACTTTATATTTTATGCACACAGCCAGAAAGCACCTTGAGATTTTTGATGCACCCATATTGTGTCTGTGTCTGTGTCTGTGCCCACCACACAAAGTTGGGTATAGAACTTTCCATGGTGGTATCATATTAATGCTCAAAAAGTTTGGACCAGGGAAACTCATCAGATAACGAGAGAACTCAGTTGTTTGTGTGGTATGTGAAAATAGCCGGTGTGAAGTCCTTATGCCCAAGGGGACCAGGGGCCCGCATCCCTGGGGGCTGTCATCACCTTAATCAGGTCTTGCTTCTCCTTTTCTCCACAGGTGATGGCTTTCTTGATGGCTTTGGTTTCCCTCAATACAGCCTGGGCCTCGTCCAGTTTGTAGCCACCCTGGGCATCGGACATTCTCTCGTCGATTCTAGGAAACGGGAGAGGTCAGACGCGCGAGGACATGGGGGAAAGCACAGGTGCCCTCAGAGTCTTCCTCTCTGCATCCCACACAGCCTTCTCCAGGCCATACACGTGGCAGAGAAGGTACTGGATGTTCTTGTTAGACTGAAACGTGTGTGGCTGCGGAATGCTGGAACAACACGCTTCTTAGAGTTGGGCTCTTCTGAGTATGAGCTCTTACTGAACATCTTCCCTGATCCCCTCCCGAGCCGCCCCCCGCCCGGGTCAGAGGGAGGGGGTTCCTATAACGTGTCCTCAAAAGCTGAGGAACTTCACTTGCTATGCTGCGTTGGTAACTTAGACTTTATGAAGTAGAATTTGTGGTTTAACTGTGGCACCTGGAGAACAGAGCTGAACGTGACCGAGAGAGTTGGGCAGGAGGAGATGGTGTGTCTCTTATGTCCCATATGTCACAGGCTACCCACTGATCTCCAGCACCGATTCACAAAATGTTAATAACACCCTAGGCCTGAGTTGGGACTACTTGCTGCCAGGTGTGATGACCACACCTTTAAACTCCAGCACTTGGGAGGCAGAGGTGGACAGATCTCTGTGAGTTCCAGGTCAACCAAGGCTACATAGTCTCAAAGAACCCTTTTCCCCACAAACTGCCCAAATCTATGGTCCAAGATCACCTTTGGTGGAGAATCGCCATGTCTGACTTTGTGCAGTTAGTTCTTTATGCGGGCTCTAGGTCTGGCACTCAGGTGGTGCCTGGCATGGCAAGAGCACCTCACCACCCCAGACCCCTGTCAGCCAGAAATGTGCCGAGTCACAGAACACAACAAGGGAAAGGTGAGAAGGATGAAAGACTCCCAGCTATCACACTGGTCTGCAGCGCAGCCTTGGACATGGTTCCCAAGCACACACACACCTCAGTGTTCTAAAGAAATCTGGATTATGGCATCTGCCTGGCCGTGTTCAGAGCTGTTCCCATTGTCAAGTGGGATAAAGAATTTAAATTCTATGGAGAACTAGGAAGTCGTGTGCAAAGGTAAGGGATTAAAAACCTCCATTTTAGCCAGGCATAGTGGCGCATGCCTGTAATCCCAGCACTCGGGAGGCAGAGGCAGGCGGATCGCTGTGAGTTCAAGGCCAGCCTGGTTTACAGAGTGAGTCCAGGACAGCCAAGGCTAACTCAGAGAGACCTTGTCTTGAAAAACAAACAAACAAACAAACAAACAAACAAAAAAGCCAAAAAAAAAAAACCCCTCCATCTTGGAGATTATTGGCTTGTCTGGGCCCTATGTGTAGGTTTGTTTTGATGAAAGGGACGGTTGTTTAAAGAAAAGAGCGGAGTGTCCTTCACCTCTCTCCTTTTTGAAGTGTTGAGATCAAGTCCAAGGCTGTACACATGGGGCAAGCATTGGGACCCTGAGCTATGACTTAAGACACCAGAGACGGCCGAGGGGTGGGGATCTGAAGAGGCGTAGGCTGTGGAGAAGGTTCTGAGAGCAGATACACTTCACTGCTTCACGCTTCCATCAAAGGCTGGCCTGAGGCTTCAGTGTGGGGGGGGGGGGCGGTGGAGAAAGGGAAGTGTAACAGTCAAGGGAACACCACAAACCCATTATTCCAGGATGAGAAACCCTCACAGGCATTCCTCTCTGGCTTCCTGCTACAGCCCAAACTGTCCTGGGCTAAAATTAGCCTGAGTGGGAAGTCACTTGGAAAGAAGGAAAGAGGGAAGGAGAGCAGGTTTCCACCCTGGCCTACTCCTTGGAGTAGGAAAGAGGGCAGCAGGGAGGGGTCCCCACACAGCTGCCCCCTGCAGTTACTTCGGCTTCTGTGGAGCGAAAACAAAGCCTCCATTGTGTCTCCCACTAAAAATAGCTTTGTCTATTTCTTTCGAGGACTGGGGCCTGGGCGAGCCAAGCCTGCCAGGTTGGCTAAGATCTGTCTCAGATTTAGTCTGAAAAAGTTCAGGAAGGGAGCACTGGTCCACAAAGTTCTGTGGGTAATACTCCAGAATGAGGGTAGGGTGGGAGGTGGCCCTGCCCAAAACTATCAGGGGGTTGCGGGGCGGAAGAGCTATATACTTCACCAGGTCTGAAGGCTGGGTAGAGCTCTCCCCTGCCAAAAGGGCACGAACGGCTAGCTTTGCATCGCCAGAGGGATGGACAGAGCAGTCTGTGTGCTGGGCCGCAAAGAGCTTTTACCTGCTTTCTCCAGGCCCTTAGCAACCCCAGCTCCGGAATTTGGCTGCAGAGAGCAGCTCTGAGGGGGAACGTGTGGATCAGAGCTGGAGTGAGATGGGGTGAGGGAAAACAAAGGCTCACCATTATATGCTGTGTGAAAGAATCTTTTGGGGTGGAGGGCAAAGGGAAAGAAAAGTTGTGTGTGTGTGTGTGTGTGTGTGTGTGTGTGTCTGTGTGTCTGTGTGTGTGTGTGTGTGTGTGTGTGTGTGTGTGTGTGTGTGTGTGTTGGGCGGTGGGGAGATGCGTTTTCAGATTTCCCAAGGACGCAGCTGTCCTTTCTCTCAGGCCTTTGGGGACTGACATGCGCAGCAGCCTTAGAAGCCAGGCACAGCCTCTGACGGGAGCTGGGTTCCTCCTGTCTTGTCCAGACAACTCTGGCACAGGGGCTTTGTGGAATACGAAAAGAAAGACGATGCCATGTCCTTCCTCTCCAAAGTGTTAGCCCGAGTCTTAACTCATGAGGGGGTCAAGCTGCAGGCCCAAGCCCCTATGCTTAGGTTTTGATTTTTTTTCCTCTTCATAGTCATTGAGAGGTTTCCTTCAGTATTCACATTTTTCCTTTTTGTTCGTTCTTGCCCTCCCCCTGCCCCAAGATAGGGTTTCTCTGTGTAGCCTTGGCTGTCTTAGACTCACTTTGTAGACCAGGCTGGCCTCGAACTCACAGTGATGGTATGATGGTGACATGCTGTCAGAGTCCCTCTGCAAACCCCCTAAATTACTCCTGAGGAATGAGGTTCACCATTCCCAGGCTCTGCAAACACTGGAGGCTGTGGGGTGGGAATGCTGGAGTCATCTCCCTCCAGGCCTTGAGGGGCCCTATGCTTTTTGGGTCTGGGGAGAGGGCATTCTAAGGTGGTGTCTAGAGAGGGGTGTAAACTTCAAAATCCTGGAACTCTCCAAGCACCACAATAATAATAATTGATAACAATCCAATAGTTCTGAGCGACAGACCGTGTACTGTGTGCATTAGTGGGGTTCAATTCTTGAGTATACACACACACACACACAACACACACACACACACACACACACACACACACACACACACACACACGAACAAGACAAAGGCTAGATGTCCCTCTCAGTGGCTAGAACATATTTCCAGCCCTTGGGTTCCATCCCCAGCACCAAAACAACAGATAAATAAACAATAAAAATGAAGAGTGCTGGGTCTCAGGTCGTCCGTTTATCTAGAAATGATAGCTCACGCAGGACTATAGGGGGATTCCTGGTGATAAAAGCCAGCATTCCTTAGGAACTTGTGAAACCAGCTCCCATCTGTCAGGAAGAGTCATTTCCCTTACTTCCGGCAGGAGGGACATATGGCTACTTGTGGGGTGTATCAGCGTATGAAAGCTCACGCTGCACTCCAGGCTCCCTGTTCCACATCAGGCCCCTTCTTCCTCCCAGCTGCTCATACTCCTTACAATCCACATGACTTGTCCACCCACATTCTCTAATTCTCTACCTCTAGTTATCCTCTCTATCTACTACAGTCTATCTATCCATCTATCATCTATCCAGCTGTGTACGTACGTATATGCCATATACGTATGTATGTATAGCCCTTTACCTATTAATGTATCAATCTATATATCTAGGCATTGATCTATGTGTCTATGTATGTATGTATATTCATCTACCTATTAATGTATCAATCTACATATATGTGCATTGATCTACACGTGTGTGTATGTATGCATGTATGCATGTGTGCATGTATGTATGTATGTATGTATGTATGTATCTATCTATCTATCTATCATCTGTCCTCTATCTCTGGCTATCCTCGTGCTCTCTCACCCTATTTCTTGCTATCTCCCTATCTCAACTAGTTTCTCCCACTCTCTTGCTTCTTTATCCCTAGCCGTGTCCACTCTGCTTTCCTCTCTCTGCGCTCACCTCTTCCAGATGCCTTTGGATGTTTCCCCCTTATTCACAATAAAAGCCTTCCCCTAAGAATGGAGAGGCCATGTTGGCAGTTTCTTTACTGTGCCCCCTTGTGTACATACACAAAGTCCCAAACTTTGGCTTCCAGTCCCAATTCTAATCTTGCCGCTTGGGTGGCCTTCTGCATATTACTTTTTCATCTTTGTCAGTGCCGTCATCAACAATGTGGGGGCACAACAAAAACCATTCTCAGTGAGGTAAAGAGAATGAAGTGAGAGAGATGGCTCAATAGTTAAGAGCGCCACCTGCTCTTCCAAAGGTCCTGAGTTCAATTCCCAGCAGCCACATGGTGGTTCACAACCATCTGTAATGTAATCTGATGCCCTCTTCTGGCCTACAGGTGTACATGCAGGCAGAGCACTGTATACATAATGAGAACGAAGCGAGGCAGCTGTTAGAACAGGGCTCCCTAGCAAGCTGCAAGCTCGGGTTAGAGTCTCAGAGTCGCTTCCTGAGACTAAAGGACTAACTAACTAGTGGTCTGCTCCGAGCCTCCTCACTGAGTTCCAAATCAGTGTCAGGGTCTGTTAACATCCTGGACTGGGATTTTCTAGCTCAGTCCTGACAACCACAGACTTTTCAGATGACAAAACCAAAACTCAAAGGGTTAGGCTATTTCTCAAGGTCCTGGTTACCTGGGACTTGAACCCTGGCCCGCTGCCTTGTGAAGCTACATTCCTAACACTCTGTGCCAGGGTGTGTGTTGGAGCAGGTATCTTTCTCCACCTGGGACTGGGAGTCTGCTGCTTCTCGCTGAGGATTGTGGGTAACCAGGGCTGCAAAGGAGCCTCTTCTGAGCCAGGTCTGTAACTGGGAGGAAAAGGGAAGGGGCGGGGAGGGTTGTCAACGCACCAAAGGACCAGAATTTTCAATGCACACCCGGCTACAAGGTGACACAGTTGTAAAGCAGGTTTGTGGAGGCTCTGAGAATAATGGAGCACTTGTAGGAATGAGCCGCCTTAAAGTATGCTTCAAAGCTGCTGTCGCTGCACACAGAGGCCCTGGCTTTAGTAGGTCAAAGCTAGGAATGCCTGCGCTCACACTGTTACCCTGAATTGTCTCTGGTGTTCACTAAAACTTAACAAGGAGCACAAAGCACAAACCCTGGCTGGAATGAAGTTAGAATCTGGTTTGAAAGATACACACACACACATACACACACACACACACACACACACACACACACACACACACACATACACACACACACGACATATTTAAAAAAGGTATAATTATAACAACAGGCTGATATTTACTGAGCATTTAGCATACAACTCAGTTTCCTCATCTATATAAGGGTGATAGCCATAGAAGTTCGGGGCACGACAAGGACTCCGTGGTTTGAAATAACTCTGTTTACCTCCACCCTTGGGTGATGGCATCTTTAGAGAACGCCAGCGCAGAGGGGTGGGATGTGAGGGGTGGGAATTTAAATAGAATTATGGGAGATGCATCTTGAGAAGGGGAGGGAAAGACTGAGCAAGAGAGGGGCAGAGAGAGCAGGTAGGGCAGCCCGGGAAGGACGCTGGCCCGTGCTCTCCACTGCGGGGTAGACTTACTTCTTCAGGGTCTGGAAGCCACGCTCCTTGAACTGCAGCTCGTGCTGCAGGTGGACCATCTCTCTCTTCAACTTGTTGACCTGGATGACAGAGGACCACACAGAAGACGACGAGTCAGAGGAGGGGGTGGGGGTGGGGCTGCAGGCTGGGAAGGGTAACCCTGAAGGCCCTGACTGTACTGCCGCTGCTGAAGAAGATGCCCACATTCCTTGGGCACCATAGGTCACAGCATCCTCCCTTCACGCACATGGGTCTGGGAGTCAGAATCCCAGTCAGTGTTCCTCTTAGGTCCTGCTAGCCAGTCTCTACACTAGGGACCTAGCTACGGGATCTCTCCTGCACCACTGGCCCCTTCTTACCCCCTTCTTGCCTGTGTGATGGATGGGGACAATAGTGGGTCCCACTCAGCTTATTGCTGGGGATGGGTCTGAGAGCGCTTTGCATGGAGGTGAGAAGCGATGAAGCAACTTCAGAGGCAAGACACGGCTGAGCGCCAGAGCCCACTTCCAGACCATGTTCGGCCTGTGGGGTGTCGGCAAAAGGTTCAATGAGAGCTACTGATTAAGTTCTGAGAGACTTCATATACTGAACCTCAATGTACACTTCTTTCAAAAAAAAAAAAACCTGACTAGAAACATGGTGCTTGCCAGGGTTGGTGGCGCACATCTTAAATCCCAACACTTGGGAGGCAGACGCAGGCGGACTGCTGTGAACTCGAGGCCAGCCTGATCTACAAAGCCAGTCCAGGACAGCCAAGGCTAACACAAAGAGACCCTGTCTTAAAAAACCAAAAAAAAAAAAAAGAAAAAAAGAAAAAAAAAAAAAGAAAGAAAGAGAGAGAAAAAGAAAAAAGAAACATAGTGCTTACATTCCACTACGGGTGTGGTGTACGAGAGCTGAAAAACCTTTGCCCCTCAGACAGGACACAACAGCCCCAATATTCCATCCTGCCTCAGGCCACTTCCCCTATTTATGTTTTAGTATGTGGAAATTACTCAGACCTGACCAAAACCAGTGTTCCAAATACACAGTCTATCGTAAACAGGCCACTTAACCACCACACCTTAGTTTCCATCTCAGTAAATCGAGGTAATAATATGTGACTTTAACATCAAGAATTAAGATGACTCGGTGCGGGCAGCAGTGAGGAGGAAGACGAGGAACCAAACTAAAACTTCTGCCAAGGACTCTTGTTTCTTCAGGCAACGTCCTTGGTTTCTGCTTACTCATCTTTAAAGTGCAGAAGACGGCAACAGCTGCTTCCAGGCGGTGATGCTAGGATGCGAGATAAAGTGCCCAGCACTACACCTGTCACAAGGTGACTGCTAGTACCATTATTAATACACGAACCACCATCCCTGCTGTTGTCACGGAGGGGGGTGGGGCTTGTGAGCTCGGGCTGCCATGGCCTGGAGGGTTGGCTAGTTAGTTAGTGGGCAGCGGGACGCTGTGAAGATCCTTACCCGGGACTTTGCAGTGGCAATTTCAGCTTTCAGGATCTCAGGGTCATACTTTGAGCTGGATGACGACCCAGAGACCACTGCAAGGAAGAAAGAAGACAATCTCAGTTAAGGAAAGTTAGCTTTCCTGGCCATCTAAATAAACTTGGAGAGAAAGGACTAAAACCACTAACAACCTAAATGCCCCACAAAGGGGGATTGTTAACTAGGTATGATACATGGAGGATGAAGATGGTGTTGTTAGGCCTTAGACTCCCCAGGGCAGTGCATATGTGCCGAAATGACAGTCTTGGCAGCTCACCCTGGACGACAGGATTGCTAGTGGATACTTTTAGCATTCCTCAGAAACTTGTGAAGCGGTAAGACACACTTCCTTCCCTATCTCCTCTTCCTCTGACTGAGGAGGCATGTGGCTCCCTGTTGTCATGCGCCTATGGTGTGTACCAAGCCAAGGCTGGCTTCCAGACTCTTCCTTCCTGGATAGGAATGTACTTGTTATGCATCTCAAAGCTATGCTAGCCACCTGGTCCTCCTTACCTCCCCCACTCTGCTAGCTCCAAGGCTGCTCCAGATTGCAGCTCACTTCCCCGCATTCTTTATAACAACAAGGCGTCCCCTTTCTTTATAACAACAAGGCGTCCTCCTTGCCCTTGCTAGTCTCCATTCTTTCACAGACAGCCCTGGGCACGTCCAGTCTGCTTCTTTTTCTTTCTGCTCTGAACGCTTCTAGATTCTTCTGGATGTTCTCCCCCGCCTCCCACCCCATCCCCACATCTATGATTAAAAACCTTACACCCACCTCACGGAGTGGCCATCTTGTTGGTTCTTTACTGCACCCGCGCTTACAGATATAACTAAAACGATTTAAAACCATGATATAGAAAACTACAGAGTGAAATGAGAAAATGTCTGGCACGTATTGTCCCATGAAACCCAGCTGACAAAGTAACGCACAGGCAAGTTAAGTGTTGGAAACATACATCTCATAAGCCAATACCACAATCCTGTCTCTAAGAAGATATGAAAAGCTCCTTGCCTGGCATGTGTGAGACCCTTGGTTAACACTGCTGTCTGGAGGGGTGGATGATAAATGAAACTATTTTCCACCTTTGCTTTTTCTTTGGTCTTTTTCATATTTTCTAACATGAATATCTACTTCTCTAATAAAGATGCTAAAAAGTTAAATTTTTATATTAATGTGTGTTTGAGAAGAAAATAAAGTACCCATGATTATACCACCACAGAACAATTATCTCTGTCCTAAGTCCTAATGCTTAGCTATAGTTTTATCATGTCAAAAATTTCACTGCCTTTTATGTCTTTGTAGTTTATGAAAGGGAACACAACGCAGTGTGATGTACCTCAAGGAAGAAAACGAGACAAAGGGAAACCGGCACATACCACAAGCTCCCAAACTAAACCAGAGTTACCACCAACCTGGCTCTGCATGTCCGGGGTGAGATAGCAGGGAAAAACATCTAGATATGTGACTCGTTGTATCCTAAATAAAACCCTTCGCAGTTGGGCAGTTGTTCTTGGCAGGGAAAGTATCCTGGGGTGTGCTGAACCACACCGGATGGGCTCGCTCACCTTCCCTCACACACACACTCCTGGTGGTCCGAATGCTGCAGTAAGAAGCCAAGCAAGGGATGCCAGGCCCTTCTGACTCATTTTCAGTGTCTGACAGGGACGAGGCGCGAAGCTGCTTTTGGGTTTAGTTAACATGGTTTAGCCGGACTTTGAATCATGCACAAGGAAAGATAAAGTTTGGGAAATGGGAAAAAAAAATCACTCTGTATAGACAACAGATGAGGTGTCAGTGGGCAGCAAAGCACTTCATTCCGCAAAGCTCACAATGACGACCAGCGTGATGGGGCCTGGGCTTTATCACAAGAGACAAACAGGGCTGGGGAGGGCTTCTCAACCTTTGTCTGGGCATGGGACAGGGACTCAGGTGCTCAGGGTGTGCCATCACCTCCTACTTTCTAATTCTTCTAGCCTTCAGTGGGCTTGAGGGTGTCTGGGAGGGACCTGGCTGGATACAGGCCTGGAATATGGCTTAAGCATATTCTCCAAAGAGGTACCTCTCAGCATTTTAAAGTGGTTTGCACAGTCCGTTATCCACGGAGGATGGCAAGAACATGATGAAAAGCCCAGGGAAGCTGTCAGTGTGGAAATAAGATGGAGACGTATGCAGAAAGGTCATCAGAGGGGCTGCCTATTCTAAGAACCACGGTCTGCTACTCCCTGTCCCCCTCCCATCATGAAGCTATGCAGCCCCCATGGGACACTGTTATACTATGGGAGAGACGTGCAGGAGAGTGGTGACAATCTGAAGACCTGTCAGAAGTGGCAATTCCTGACCCAGGCTGGATGAAGGTGATTCTGAGGTAAGTCCTTGTGAAACAAATTAGCATCCCTTGGCCATGCTTGGAAATTCTGGAAGCAAAAGAAGCCAAAAAAGAAGAAGAAGAAAAAAAAAAGGAGGGGGGGAGAACATTCCTACCACCAATGGGGCTGCCAGAGAATTGAATTTTTATCCTTTGGAGAATTCTTACAAAATGTACAATTTATACACAAAGCTGCTGAAATGGAATACAGCCTGGTGCATAGGTTTCAGTAAACTTTTTACTGAAGTTTTTTGTTTATTTGTTTGAGACAGGGTTTCTCTGTGTAGCCTTGACTGTCTTGGCCTCACTTTATAGACCAGGCTGGCCTCGAACTCACAGCAATCTGCCTGCCTCTGCCTCCTAAGTACTGGGATTAAAGCCATGTGCCACCACTGCCTGGCTATTTTTTTTTTTTTAATTTTTAAAGAAACCTCTATAAGCCCAGCACAGTAAAACTTATATAATCTTATATAAACTCAGGAGGCTAGGGCGAGGGGACTAAGATGCAGGGAGATACTGAGCTATAGAACAAAACACACTTTTTAAAAAGTTAATAAAAGCACACACTCTATTTGCCACATGTTTACAGTTGGACAAGTTTTCACAAAAGGAGGACGTTCAAGTGATCTGCGCTCAGGATAGAGACTCTGTGTGTGCACCCCTTCACTGCCTCCCACGGAAAGAATCTCATATCCCAACAGGACCTTAGAAACAGTGTTGTTTCCTTGATCCAAGTTATTTTAGAAGAGTTATATGTGAGTATAGTTTAAGAAATCAAGCCAGGCGGTGGTGGCGCACGCCTTTAATCCCAGCACTCGGGAGGCAGAGGCAGGCAAATTACTGTGAGTTTGAGGTCAGCCTGGTTTACAAAGCGAGTCCAGAACAGCCGAGGCTACACAGAGAAACCTTGTCTCAAAAAAAGAAAAGAAAAAAGAAATCAACTCAAGAGAGACCCTGTCTCGAAAAACCAGGGGGGGAGGGGAAGAAAAAAAAGAAGAAAAAAAAATCTACCCAGGGTAAGGTTTGTTATTAAAAGAAAAGAAAGAAAGCATGGTATAGTCCTCAACTCATTCCTCACTAACTCATTCCTCCATTTGAAACTAATTTCCATGTTTAGTGTTATTTCTCTCCCCCATCATCCTCTCCCTGCCTCTCATCCTAAGAATCAAATCCAAGAGACTCACTCACACCTGCACTCTACCACTCCACCCCGGCCCCAGCCATTCAGCTAGAAGGCTGTGTATCAGTGGTACCCCTTGGTCTGTGTGGGTTTTAGGCATTATCTGTTCACTTCCCCCTCCTCTGGGGGATAACCTAGCTTCTCTTCTTTTCCCAGCCCCACACCACACACTTGCCCATCTCACCAGCACATATTCCCAACACAACACACTCGGGGAAAGCCATCTTCAGCATCTGCTCCGTTTTGATTCTGCAAATGATTCAGGTCAGTGAGCTAGCTGGCTTCATTTACTTGTCCTACTAAGCATTTTTTTTTTTTTTTTTGCCCGGTCCTCCCCTCTAGGGTTAATACTTGTCATTTTCATGTTTAGCTCAGTGTCCACTAATAGACCACTAACTCAGCCTGACATCCTGCACTATCCAAATGCCCGCTCTTGGAGTACAGGCACTATTACTGCCTTCTCTCAGGAAGCTTCCACGTGACCTGGGGGCTGGGTATGCACAGCCAGTGCCCACGGGAGCTCTCACTCTCCGCTGCTCCAGCACCCTCCCTCCTTCTTTGCTGCATTTCAGGTCTCTCTTTTTAGGTTGGCAGAACATCACTTCTAGTGGCTTCCTGGGAAAGCAGACAGGAAGGAAGCACACGTTTTGAAATCCCACACGTCTCAAAATATCTTTATCCTATTCTATACTTAAAGAGAGTTTTGCAGTTACGGGATACTTAGGTCAGAACTGACCTCCCTGCAAAGGCCCGTCTAGTTGTCCTGTGTGACTGGCGAGAAGTACGGGACAACTGGAGTCCTAATCATTTCTCTGTGCCCGGATCTTTCCCTACGGATTGATGTGGCATTGTTCTCGGGTTTTCAAATTTCCCAGTGGTGGACTTTTCATCTACCGTGTTGGGTACTCGGTGAAGCTTTCCAATGTAAAAACAAAAAACAAAAAACAAAAAACAAAACAAAACAAAAAACCCTCCTCCGGTTCTGGGAACTTTCATAACTTTCATTGACTTATTTAACGGCGGCTTCGTCCTCTGTTTTCTCAGTCCCACCGGATACACTCTGATCTGGAATAGACTCTCGGCACCAGTGCTGTTTTCTCCTTTGGTTGCCAATCTCACTTTACTTTGGCTCTGCTTCCCAGAAGGTTTCCTCAGTTGTATTTTCCAGGCTTCCAATATAGCTGTTACTGCTCGTGTTTTGATATCTAAAACATCACATGGCTCTTGGAAATCTCCAAGATTTGAAATATAGCTATGTAGCCTCTGCTGAGACCGTCTTCTCGTGAGCACGTCCTACTTCCCCGGGGGCCTCTCCTTCTGTGTGTGGTCAGTCTGTATTTCTTCTGTATCCTAAAAAGTAGAGGCCAATCTACGTGTTTGTGCACTGTGTGGTCCATGACTTCATTGGCTATCTCACTCTGGAACTCTCAATGTCTGTGTCTTTTATTTTTATTTATTTATTTATTTATTTATTTATTTATTTATTTATTTTTCTCTTCACATCTATCTTCTGGGCAGGTCTCCCAACCCAGCCTGGTGAGCGATGGCCTGCCACCATTCTGGGCACCAAATGAAACACGAGGATTGGGTTCTCCAAAGCCTATGTTCAAATAATAATTACGTTTTAGCATGGTATGTCCTGGCTTTGAACTTGCCTGATGTCCTCTAATCTTCCAGTCCAGCGGCTGCAGTACACACCTTCAGTCTCTTGCGAGGTTTAGAGATGGGTAATCACCTGGCTCTACCGATATAGGACGTGCTCTGGTCTCAGACAATTTTTTCAGACGCTCTTCTCTTCACGCCTGTTTTCAGAGATAGCTGCTGCTGTGCCAAATTTTATGTTCTGCACTGAGTGTGGAGCTGTCAGGTTCCGTGCATTTCCTGCCCATTTTCCCTCTTCTGAGGCTGTCCAAGAAGGTTACCACCTGACTTGTAGCCTCCAGATCTTTCTGTGACATTTACAAAGCAAAACAAAACAGACAAACAAAGCACACCATGACTGAACAACCTGGGGAGGAAAAGGTTTATTTCCTCTTACAGCTTATAGGTCCATCATTCAGGGAAGTCAGGACAGGAACTCAAAGCCGGAACCCGGAGGCAGGAACTGAAGTAGAGGCTGTGGAAGCAGTGATGCTTCCTGGCTTGCTCTTGATAGCTTGCTCAGCCTGCTTTCTTTTAGCATCCAAGACCACCAGCCAGCACAGGGGCAGCACTAATCACTATTAAGAAATGCCCTATGGACTTGCCTACTGTCTGCTCTTACAACAGAATTTTCTCAATTGGGGTTCCCTTCTCTCAGATGACTCTAGCTTGTGTCAAGTTGACATAAAACTTGCCAGCACACTCAGGCTGTCAGGCATGTCAGCAGGCACTTTTACATACTCAGCCACTTCAGTTCTCCTGCTGGTATTTTTTAACTATGGAGCCCCACTGATATTTTTTTTTTCTCTCTCTCAGTTGGAAAATTAAAATCTGGAGAGGAGAAGGAGCATAGCTGGGCTCCAAAGAATTCAGATCTCCCAAGCCTTCACCCATTTAAGGCTCGGAGGAATGAGATGCAGGCCGGGAACCTTCCATGTGGCTTGCCAACTTGGATTAAATGAAAGGGATGAAGACTTTGAGATCAGACCTGCCTGGGTATCAAGGTATCCACTGCTTTGGAGGAGGCTACTTGCCACTCTGGGACTTTGGTTTTCTGGCTCATAGAGTAGAAACAACACTCTCTTGCAAGAGGGTGTGTATAAGTAGAGGGCCTTGCCTATCGCTCTCCGGGCACACAGCAGGTACACAGTAACTCGGTCTCTCCCTCCTTCCCCATGGGGCTAGAGATGACATCAGAGAGTTGGTGATAAAGTCTACCCCAGGGTGTGGCCCCACCTGTGCCCGGCACTCACGATGGTCAAAGCCAAATGATGAAACCTCCACAAGCCTCAGCAGGCTGAGTTAGAGGACAGGCATGTGGCCTCGCCAGTCTGTCACCCAAGAAAACTTACCAAACCTAAAAGAAGATGAAGATGAGGCTTTGGCCATCCCTCCTTTAGCTGGGATCATTGGCTGGGGCGGGGGCTTGACACTGCCTGGCTCGTCTGGATCTCAGATCTTGTTGCCTGATGTGACCCCCACGGAGGTGGTTTCTGAGGCTGGCTCAGTTCTTGGGGATGTCTGAAAGTTACACTAATGGGCTGAAGACCTGCATCGCTCGCTTCCTGTCTTTGCCGGGTATTTACAGGCAGAGCATTGCTATTTGAAATGTATGGTGCTGGATCGGTTTCAGGCTTCAGAATTTCTGCATTTTGAAATGCTTGCGTATACATAATGAGGTGTCTTGGGGATAGGACGCAAGGCAAAAAATAGGAAATTTATTCATGTTTGATAGAAACTGAAAGTAACTCTATTTATTTTTGTTGAGGTAGTGTCTTGCTATGTAGCCTAGGCTGACCTAGAGCTCATTATATATATAGACAAGACTGCTCTCGAACTCACAGAGATCCACCTGTCAGAGATCCACCTGCCTCTGGCCCAGTGGTGGTATTAAAGATATGTGCCATCACTGGCTTGAAAATAACTTAGTATTGCAAGTACTTTTGTGCACGACACAAAGTTCATTATATCTTACTTATGGCATCACGATAGCATTTAAACCATTCTAGATTTTGGAACATTTTAGATTTTGGTTTTATAGATTAGGGACACTCAGCTTATATTTGTGGTACCAGGGATCTGTAAAAATTCATTCACAGTACCAATAAATAACAACATTTTATTGATCAATGAACAATGTGATATGCACCATTCCATCCCCTCATTGGCTAATTTAATCCCATAAAATCCCCCAGAAGGCATCCTGTTATAGATCGATTTTGCACACACAAAAGAACAAGAAGTTACAAGGCTACAGAGCTGGCCGACTCAAGCGCTTGAAAGCAGGCAGTCTGTCTTCAGTGTTGCCCCTGACAACATTATATATGGGACCAGGAATGGTAGTATAGGCCTCTAATCCCAGTATTTGGGAGGCAGAAGCAGGTGTATCTCTGTGAGTCAGGGGCCAGCCTGGTCTACACAGTGAGTTCCAGGCCAGTCAGGACTACATAGCAAGAACATGCCCTTAAACATATATAAATTACATCTCAGCACATATATAATAAGCCAGACACCCCACAAATGTCTGTAATTCCAGCTCTGGCGTATTTGAAGCCCTCTTCTGACTTCTGCACACACACACAGGCACATCCCTCCCCTCTATTCACACACATGTACACCACACACATGTGTGCATACACTTTCATGGGCACATACACACAAATTAATTAATTGATATTAAAAATAACAAATATCTGGACAGATGAAATGGCTTAGTAGATAAAGACACTTGCTACCAAGACTGATGAGCTGTCCTTTGGCCTTCATGGATGCACCACGATACATGGGTACCCATATGCACAAGCATATAAAAAATAAAATAAAGTGTAAATGCTGTCAAACCAGCTTGGGACTTTGAGCTAAGTCCCATTTTAACCATGGAGTTATATGTCGATTAGGATATTTACTTAGCCATTAACATGTTTCTAAAGAAATTGTACTAGGTGCTTTCCCTAGACCAGTGGCTTTCAGACGGAGCCAACTTTGCCTTCTATGGCATGCCGAGATGTCTGGAAGTGTTTTATGTGTTACAACTTTTGGGGAAGGCGCACTGCTGGTACCTAGTAAAGAGAGACCAGAAGGATGCTGAACATCCTTTTACATGCAGGACATTCTCAGTTCCTGCTCCAAATGCCAATGGCACTATGGCTAAAAATCTTGCTATGGACTCATCAGAAAAAGGCAATATTAACATGTATACAGTTAGACATAAGGAGTCTGAGTCTGGTACGAACAATCTCCCATGGTCAATGTTATGACAAGCGATGTGTGCATCTAGGATGTATGCACCCAGGACGTGTGCACCCAGGCCTCCTGAGAACAGCTTCCCAGTGGCTGCCATTAGGCAGTATATCTCATGCAACATCTTACTCTTACTTGACTCGTTTTTTTCCCATCTGACTTTTAATTTTAGCAGGCTTCTATCCACAAATCCAAGAGTGACGTGACAAATATTGATGCATCCTTTACCTAGATCATCCAGGGTTTTATTTATTTTTTTTGGAATTGGAAACAGAATCCAGGGCTTGCACATGTTAGACAAGAACTGAGTTCTATATATCCCTACTTCCCTTTAAAAAATTTAGGTATGAGGCCAACTGCACCCCCAAAAAATCCATTATGTAGCCTAGACTATCCTCAAACTTGTAATCTTGTTGGTTTGGCTTTTGGAATAGCTGGGGTTTGGGGCATGCTCCACCATTCATGACTAGATCCGCCAGCTTTCAACATTTCCTCATTTGTTCATTCATCCTTCTGTCTGAAAACACACAATATTCAAAGCCATATTCAAAGTATGTCGTCAATCGCTACTGACACTTAGCTTGACATCATAGTTTTCCCCCATGTTTTCTTGCCCACCACTTCAGGTAGCTTCTTTGGCCTTTTAAAATCTAGACCAATTATCTTGCAGACTAGTGTACATTATGGATATATCTGTCTGTGTTCATCCAGACAGATTCAGATGAACTATTTGTGGGAGACTCTGTGAAGTACCCATGTCACGGGGCTTGTGATACTGACTGGCTATTTGCTAGTGATATCAATTCTACCCAATATATAAAGGCTGCAAATGTCTCCAACGAAAAGGAACATTTTACAGCCTAAAATTAGCAAATGGTTCGTGGGCTATTATTCTGCATCTAAACATCATGGCAGAAAGGAAAGTATATTTGCCACCTTTCAAACTATGGAGCTTTAAAGAGAGAAAAAATATCAACTTCACCTGCGTAAGTCAGAGTCTCACTAGCAAAAATAATATCTCTATTTCAGGACAGTGTTAACAATATCACTGTGCACTGAACCCAATTTCCTACATAAAGCCCTAACCTCCAAAATGACAGGGTGTGGAGGCAGGGCCTTTGGAAGGTAAGTGAGTTTAAGTGATGTCCTGAGAACTGGGCTGTTGGGCTGGGATTGGTGACATTAGAGGAAAGAAACCAGAAAGCCTGCGATCTGTCTCTGCCATGGAATGTGAGGTCACAGCAAGAACGCTGTAAACCAAGACAGCTCTCACGAGAGCCCACTCACTCCAGCACTTCCTTCATCTCTGGCGTCTGGCTCCACAGCTGCGGGAGAACACTGTGGTGGTAGCCATCTATGGTGTGGTATTACAGCAGCTCCCACTGACTAAGGCAGAGCCCATGCTGGAAGCATCTTAGTGTGTCATTGGACCTACACATAGCTGAGATCCTGGGAGAACTCCTGAGTGACACAGTAGGGCAGGACGGGAACAGGGAGTGGTCCATCATGGCCAGCCCCAGCCTGCCAGCTAAAATGAACCTTCCAAATTAAGGCCATCACAACCAACCCACAGATGCCTGGACACCACGGTGACATGCTTGTCCCCACTACCTGACTGATACTCAGAGATGGCAGATGGGTTTGAGTGTTATAACTGTCTCTTACCAGCTGTAGTCACATCGTTGACCCTGAGCCTTGGTTTCCTTATCTGTTAAGGTGGGTACTCATAGCACCATAATTAATATGGGATTGGAACAGAAGTCCCATGAAGATTGTTGAAACTACCATATATAGATTGCAGGAAGGTCCCTGACATGTAATAAAGACTCCATAAACACAGGGAAGATTTGGTTCGTAAAAAATAGCAGCATGCCAGACGTGAAGTCACGTGTCTATAATCCCAGCAATTAGGAGGTAGAAGCAGACACAGAAAGAGCACACGTCTATAATCGCTATAACCTTGGGAAGTAGAGGCAGGAGGAGGAGGCCAGCCTTGGCTCAAGGCCAACCTTGGCTACACAGCAAGTTAGAGGACACTCTCAGCTACAGAGGCTCTGTTTCTTAAGGAGGACACCATCCAGATTGTTCAGGGGGTAAAGACACCGGCCACCCAAGCCTGACGATTTGATTTCAATCCTTGAGATTTCCACATGGTGGAAAGAGAGAGTCATGCTTTGTTAGTTGTCTTCTGACATATCATAACATGTGTGTTTACATACATGTACACACACACACACACACACACAAAATGTAATTTTAAAATATACACAATGCTGGGCATGATGGTACACATCTTTAATCCCAGGGGGCAGTGCCAAGTGGATCTATGTGAGTTAAAGCACAGCGTGGGCTACATTATGAGACCTTGTCTCCCAAACAATAAACAGGGGCTAGAGAGATGGCTTAGTAGCTAAGAGCACTCTTCTCACCTCCTCAGGTACCAGGCATGCATATGGTACACATAACATACATGCAAGATAAACACTCATATAGACTAAAACAAGTAAAGTTTAAAAAACATCAAAACAGCAATAACAAAAACAAAAATACACACATACAACATAAGATTACCACTTCATTACCAACATATTTCAAACCACACTGTTCATAACATTAAGTATATTCCTGGCAGGAGTGCAAACTCATTCAGCCACTATAGAAATCAATATGGTGGCTCCTCAGAAAATTGGGAATTGATCTACCTCAAAACCCAGCTTCATCACTCTTGGGCATATACCCAAAAGATGCTCCATCCTACCACAAGGACATTTGCTCAATTATGTTCATAGAAGCTTTATTCATAATAGCCACAAACTAGAAACAACCTAGATGTCCATCAGCTGGAGAACAGATAAAGAAAATGTGGCACATTTACACAATGGAATATTATTCAGCTGTTAAAAACAATGACATCATGAAATTTGTAGGTAAATGTACAGAACTAGAAATAATCATCCTGAGTAAGGTAATGCAGACCCAGAAAGACACGTATTGTCTATACTCACTTATAAGTGGATATTAGCTGTAAAGTATAGTCACACTACAATCTATAGACCCAGAGATGCTAAGTAATAAGGAGGGCTCTCCCTGGGAAGGGGAAATAGAATAGATTTTGTGGGTGGACAGGGGGCAGGTGAGGACGGGAACAGAAAGGAATCGGGTGGAGGAGAGAGTATGGGGAGAGATGACTGAAAGAGGTGGGCATTTAGGAGGCAATATGGAAACCTAGTGCAGTGGAAACATCTTGGAACCTATGAGGGTGACCCTAGCAAGATCTCCTAGTAATGGAGGATATGCAGCCTGAGCCAGCCATCTACTACAACCAGGTTAGGTTTCCAGTGGTAGAACTGGGACATCAACTCAGCCACAAGACCTTCAACCCATAGCCTATCCTGCCTACAAGATGCACTGGGGCAATGGTGCCTCAAGAGTTTCAGCCAATGACCGGTCTAACTTGAGGCTCAAGTCATGACAGGGAGCCCATGACCAACACTGCCTGAGTGGCTAGGAACCAGAAGATGGATGGTCCAGAGACCTAGGGTAGAAGCAAACATAACTGACAAAAACCAAACCAAACCAAAAAAGTCAATGAAATGATTCCTAATGATATTCTGCTATACTCATAGATAGGTACCTAGCTCAATTGTCATGAGAGAGGCTTGCTTCCTCCAGCATCTGATGGGAGCAGAGGCAAAGACCCACACCACACATTAGGCAGAGCTCGGGGGAATCCTGCAGATGAGGTAGAAGAAGGATTGTAGGAGCCAGAGGAGTCAGGGACACCAGGAGATCACAGCCCACAGAACCAGCTAAGCATGACTCATTGGGGCTTACAGAGACTGAAGCGGCAATCATTGAGCCTCTACTGGGCCCTCTGCATATGTGCTTTGGTTGTTTCACTTCAGGTTTTTGCGGAACTTCTAGCAGTGGGAGTTGGGGTATCTTTGACTCTTTTGCCTACTTGTGGGACCCTTTTCCTCCTACTGGGTTGCCTCATCCAGCCATAATATGAAGGTTTGTGCCAAGTCTTATTACATTCTGTTATGCCATGTTCAGTTGATATCACTGGGAGGCCTGCTCTTTTCTGAAGGGAAACAGAAGAGCAGTGGATCTACGGGAGAGGGGAGGTGGGGGTGCGTGTGAGGAGGGGAAGGAGGGAGGCTGTAGTCAGGATGTGCTGTATGACAGAAGAATAAAGAAGAAAAACTGAGGTATATCCCTGACGTTGTAAAGGTGTTATTGACTGTTATTACTAATCATCCACTTCTAGGACTATTTTTTCTCTCCAAAGCAACAATCTGTACCTATTAAACAACTCCCTGCTCCAATTCTCTCATAGCCGTGGATGAGCTTTAAATGAAATGACGAGGAATCTGGTTAACAGTCTAAAATGATTACAAACGAAACGGAATAAAGCAGGCTGCAAACGGCAAATGAAGTGATTGATGCTTGAGGGTGCTGGGGAGATGGCCAACGGGTCAGAGCACTTGCCTGTGAACTCCCAAAGACCTGGGTTTAGATCCTCAGGACTCACGTAAAAAGCCAGACACAGCTGCGTGTGCCTGTAACTCCAGCAATTGGGGGAGAGAATGCAGGAGAGGGACACAGAAAGGTCCCTGGGGCTGGCTGGCCACCAGCCTAAGCCCAGCAAGAGACCCTAGCAAGAAATAATGAGATAAGAAATAGAGCAGGGTACCCGACGTCCTCCTCTGGCCTCCACATCTATGCATGGGCACCAGCATCGACACGTACCTGTGCTTACAATGCACACACGCGCGCACACACACAGAGAGTAAAGGGAAGGTGAAAAAGCAACAGGAGAAATGCTAGAGAGCATAGTAGTTTGTACAGGGGATGCTGGTAATGGGCCCCGGGGACGAGAGGTACTCACAGCTGACCTGGGAGCCCAGCTTATGCTCCCAGACGGCATGCAACTGCTGATACTCCTGCTGGGCCAGCTCCAGGCGCTGCTGCTTCACCTGGTAGATCTCCTTTTGTGCACTCAGAGCCTCCTGGGCCACCACCAGGTAATCCTTCAGCATGTGCTCCTGCTCCCGCCGCCATTGCACCCTCGGATCCTCGATCTGAGTGGTTTCTGAAACAGATCCCAGAGCAGTATGTCAGCACCGTACAAGCACCTGTTGTGTTGCTGGCCTGCAGGATTAACCACCAGAAAGCAAAAGTACGATGTACAGAAGCTCATCGTTTTATATTGCTGAGCATAATATAGCCAATAAATATAAACGGGTTAAACTCACTATGGGGCAAAGCAATTCCATCTGGATTAGTTACACGACCAAAAATAAAACATAATAAATAAAACAGTCATAGGGGAGGGGAATAAGGGGAAAATGGGAGGGAGGGAAGAATGGGAGGATACAAGGGATGGGATAACCATTGAGATGTAACAAGAATAAATTAATTAAAAAAGGAAAAAAATGTAAATAAATAAATAAATCAAGATCAGTTTTCAAACTGAGCACCAAGTTCTGTCTGATAACAACCAAAAGAAGAAACAGGTTAAGGCATAACAGAGGTTCAAGGCTATCTGCTATAGCTCAATATAAAAGGAATCAGTTTAAAAAATATGAATAGGCACCCTATTCTCTGTTAGCAATATAAAACAGAATAGTATAATATATAAATTAGGAACAGGCTTAAAATATTAATACTTTGACCAATAATTCCTCCATAGTAACTTATCATAAAGTTTTTTAAAAATTTTTAAAATTTCAGGTGGAGATATATTTGTACAACAACACAAAAAACAGCAAGAACATATTTGTGCTTCCTGGCGTGTGAGAGTCCTTTATATACTCTGATTGTGGGTGCTGTGCAAATGTTTTCTCCTTATCTCTCTGGCTTGCACTGTCAGTTTCTTAGTGGCATCTTTTGAAGGAAAAAAATAGATGCTTTAGTTTGACAAAGCTAAACTTGCTACATTTTTATAGTTAGTGGGGTTTTTTTTTGTGTGTATTGTCCAAATATGTGTGTGTTTCAAAATGTTTCAGATTTTTCTCTTACTTCATTTTTCCTCTTTTCCTCCTCACCTGTGCAATGAAAGTGGGTCTTGAGTTTCTGGTAGCCTCTCTAATTTGGGAGCACTCACTTCTCAGCATTTTAGCTAAGATTAAGTATAGTATCCAGTGCTGAGACCAGACATGTGCTACCATACCAGGCTCAGTTTCTGACTGTTCTTTTTTTCTTTTCTTCCTTTTCCTCTTCCTCTTCTTCCCCTTCTCCTTCTTCTTCTTTTTTGTTTTTGTTTTTTTGGAGACAGTGTTTCTCTGTATAGCTTTGGCTGTCCTGGACTCACTTTGTAGACCAGGCTGGCCTCAAACTCACAGCGATCCGCCCGCCTCTGCCTCCCTGAGTGCTGGCATTACATGTGTGCGCCACTGCAGCCAGCTACCTGTGTTTTCTTTGAGGTGTTTTATAGTTTTAGCTTTTATGTTTACGGCCGTGGCCCAGGTTTGGATTTGTTTTTCCATATTCCCATGACGCAAGGTAGGAATAGGGGTAGAGGTCCCTCTTCTACTGCATTCGCATATGGAAAGCACCTGTAGCAGCAACTCTTGGGGTCTGGTCTTTGGAGAAGTAGGCACTCTGAAGGTCCCTTGATGGAGTCATGCTAAATGCTGCTGGTTCTAAACTGGTCACTCTGTAAAGTGGCCCTTCTCCAGGCCATCCCTCCTGCGCCATGGCTGCTCCTTACAACAGATAAGGCTGTATCTGGGTAGGCTCTTCAAGATCGTCTTGGCTAACTATTTTGTCTTCACTAAAGTTATGCACGTTGTTGACCTGTATAAAGTCATGACACCGTGGCACAGTTAAGCGTACTACAAAGTGCACGACCCAAACCACCAGACCCCTTGTCCTTTCTTCCTCACACATCTCCCCACAGAACGGCAGCCACCTCAATAATAATCTCTTAGATGTTTACTGTAGTCATCATAGAGAATCACTTCACTCCCCTCTACTTCATGTTCATGTGCTTATATGCACATTCTCCGTGCAAGGTACACAACTACCACACTCAGGAACTTTGCATGTCCTCCCCTACCCCTCGTGCTGGGACCAACGCTGTGTGCCACCCGAGCCCATCCCTTCCCGCTTCTTACAGACACCACACGTGTGCTTTTCACAAAGTTAACAACAGTATCTTCTGACGGTGTGAAACACGAAGAGCAACTGTGTTTAAAAAAAAAAAACAAAACAGTTGAACATCTGGGGAATATGCAACACTGTTAACTGTGTAGAGAACTATAAATTAAAAATAGCCAAGACATAGTCTAAACCTATGGAAAAATTCATTAAAAAAAAATGAGACCCTGAACGCCCTCTCCTTGAGGACTAGCTTTATGCACCAAAAGGCGCATGCAAGCTCCCAGGGGAAGGAAGCGACCAACAGTCTTACTCAGCTCTGACCCCCATGAAGCAAATCAGCGACCTCCATACACACCGCGGTGGTAACCAACCGCTCTCTAATTGGATTTAAGATCTGATCAACAAGAGGGAAATCATGTCTGGTACTGAAATCATCAGTCATTGGAGGAGAGTCTACAACCACTAATTTACTAAACCGGCACAAGCCCTAGCAACAATCTACCGACATTTGTCCTCACACCCACAGAGAAGTGTCGTCGTCGTCGTCACTCCTCATCAAGGAAACTTCTCTCTGCGGCAGATGGGGACCACAATAATGGAGAACCACAACCAATCAAAACGCAGAGTTGTAGAGCCCAGTCCCAGTGGGTCTGCTGGTTAGTTCTGTGTCAACTTAACATACACTAGAATCATTTGGGAAGAGGGCACCTCAACTGAGGCACTGCCTTCATAGGTCACTATGTGGGGGGGGGGGCATTTTCTTCATTAGTGAGTGATGGAGAAGGACCCTGCCCAATGTGGGTGGTGTCACTCCTGGGCAGGTGGCTCCAGGCTGTGTAAGACATTCTCTGATCAAGCCACGGAGAGCAAACTAGTTAACAGCACTCCTTCATGGTCCCTGCCTCATTTCCTGCCTTGAGTTCCTTCCCTCGTCTTACTTCATGAAGGACTTGCAGGCTATAAGCTGAAACATCCTCTGTCCTACACATTGCTTTTGGTTGTAGTGTTTATTTACAACAGATTTGGAGAAGAATTTTGCCCAAGAACAACACATATGAGTAAGAGGGCTTGCAGCCCATGGCTTCGAATGATTAAAGCTGTAATGATCACACACACACACACACACACACACACACACACACACACACACCCTTGCATTTGTCTCAATATTGCCATCTACAGATATGGTATCTTCTATCCAACAACACAACTTACAAACCAAAGGGAAACCAGTAGCCTGAGAACTGGTTAAACCACCAGATAACATTCCTCCCTGCTGGGTCCCATTTCACGCACATAGGCACACAAACCCCACTTCTGCCATCACCTCCTGGAGAATTAACTCCGCCACAGCCTGCTAGTTCCTCCTCCCTTCTGTTCCTCCAGCAACTCCCAGAAGCACCTTAACAAAAAAAAAAATCCCACTCCTGCCATGAGATTTTAATGAGGGGGATGCTCTCAGCAATTAGAGACAGGAAAGGACTGATTAGGGCTCTAGTACATCAGCATTTAACCCAGCCTCTGAAGCAGCCCTCCAAGCATTAACCTCATTCCCCATACACACTCAATTAGGCATATTTACTTCTCATTATCCAGTATGCAATCATGAGTGCTAATAAAAACCTTTGCTATCCCCAACAATGTCATTAATGCCATTAGCTGTCTCTCAGATACTCTTCTACGCTCTGTTGCCAACAACGGTCTGCTCATTCATCCGCTTACTCGTGCACTCATGCACATATGCCCTTCTCTACTTAGCAAGGGTTAAGTGCATACCTACTGTGTACCTCAGTGGGCCAAGGCTTGGGACGAGATAGAATTAGACACAGTAACTTCCCCCAGAAGGCACAGCAGTAACAGGCAAAGGAAATTTAGAAGAGGAAGTGGATGAACAGAGGCACAACTCCATTCTCCAGTATCAGTTTGAATCCCAGCTCAACCAGGGTTTCTCCTTTCCTCCTTGTTGAGATGGGTCCAAGGCTGGCCAAGGGGGGGCGGGGGGAGAAATCACTGTAGTCTCAAATTCACAATCTTCCGTCTCAGCACCCAGTGCTGGGATGACAGGTGTGTACCATCATGCTTGCCTTCGGCCATGTTTTAACTCTGAGAATTGAGCCGCCAATCGCTACCTCTAAATCTCAATAAGATGAAGTTAACCATCCGAATACACCACAGGGTCCCCGGGAGGACTGAATAAGACACTGCCTACTGAGAGTCTGCCACAAGCACACAGCCGAGTGTGCACTCAAGATGCAGGAGGCAGTTAGCAGCTGGTAGCCTGTCCTCAGCCTTCAGCCTTTGCCAGGCTCGTCCCCATTCCCTTTCATCTTCCCCTTGCCTGCGAGGAAAAGAAGTATGTTGTGGTTCTAAAGACACATTAAGACAGGCAAACCCTGTCCTCCTGCACACACACCATTTCGGAGGACAGAGATGGTCTTGGCTAAGAGTATGCCCATGCCGCCTCTCCTCAGCGGGGCATCTTTTCCTCCACACACGCTTCTGTCTTAAGGAGAGAGCGAGAGTGGGAATGTTCATCTTGGATCAGAATACTGTGGGCACAGACAGGAAATGAAAGTGGGCAGACTGACACTAATCTACTAAGAACATACGTGCACCTGCATTGCGAGAGGCTTGCGAGGGCTTCAGATACTTGAAAATGATAATGTGCATCTATTATTTTAATGGTAAGAAAGCCATTCATAAACATATGCAAAAATATGCACATAGGCACATATATAAACACACGATTGGAAATATTACAGAAATGATATGTTGAAATGACAGAGAAGAACTCGTCAGCAATGTTGCCACTAAAAGCGGGGAGCTGGAATGGCGCTAAAAGAAGTTTCAGATTCTATTAAAAACCTTCCGAACTGTTGTTTTCACATGAGCATACATTATCTATCTATATCTGCACTGACATCTCTACGTCTACATTACAGAGAACACAATCTGCCTTCCAGGCTCTGCTGGTGCTTCTGTGGAGGTGGTCGTGAGAAGGGAAAGGGATGGGCGGGGGGGGGGGGGTAGGGGCTGGGGGGGAGGGGGGAATGGGCCTGGCGAGGAGAAGGGCAGCAAAGCACTTACTGGTATTGTGGTCTATGAAGTAATCTCCAACCTGTGGATCATATGCTTCCTCCCATCCCAGCGGCAGCTCATCGCTGATGCAGTCAGCAAAGGTGAGCGGTTTGGTGTACCTGGCAAGGAAGACGAGAAACACAATCCGTCAGCCTGTAGCCCCCAACACTGCTGTGCTGTTTTTCCATCTCTCCGCTTTTCCTGATCTGCTCAGCAGATCCAGGCAGGCGGGTTTTTTTTTTTGCACTATAGCACCGCCTCTGGTGTGCCCTGAGCCCCTGGGAAGGCAAAGACATTCTGCAGTAGCATCAGGGTAAGGCTACCCCCCCAACCCCAACCCCAACCAGCCCCACCCCGGGAGAAAGGCAGAGAATGTATTCCGGTCCCAACATTTTGCCTCTAACTTGGCAGTGACTTTGGCAAGTCATCTTTCTGTCTGAAGCTTGGGCTTCTGAATCTCCAATTGATAGTTTGCACAACAGCTTGAAGGCCAAGTCTTGGCTTCGTGACTTGGATGCCAGCTCCCTTCTGGCTTTTCCACCTGCTGCTGGCTGGCCCACCCCACTCCGGTCTCTGTCCCGGCTCTGTCATGTATTGGTCATGCCCATTTGCCCTTCGAAAAGCAGGCCTCCTGCGAGCTCTAGAACAACAGACGCCCCTGCCCCAGGAGCCTAGCCAGCAAGCCATATTTATTTGCCAATTGAGCTGGATCCTAAATGCCTGCACCCACTGCTGGCTCTGCTCCGCCAGTACTGGCCAAACTGATTATTTGGCAAAAATAACTCTCTAAGGCCCCATCTCGCAGGGTGCAAACTGGTAGTAATCATCAAGTCTTAGTGGCTAAAATCAGACAGATAAACAAGTCAGGCAGCAAAGGCTTGTCAAGGCTGGAAAACTGCACCACACACCGTTTGTCCATGGTTTCAGCCAGAGAACAGGGAGCCAGGAAACTAACACGCGGGACCAGTGGCCCTGCAAGACAGCCCACTTTCACGTATGCCCAGTGCTGCTTCTGTCTAGGATAACCACATGTTACCATGCCCGTGCGGAAGCCAGAGGACAACTTTCGATTGTCAGTTCTAGCCCAAGACAGGGTCTCTCTTGTTTTCTGCTATTGTGTGTGATTCTCCTGTTTCTGACTCCTGTCTTGCAGTTAGGGATTGAAACTTCGTACCACTCTGGGCTCCAGAGAAGGAACTCAGGCCACCGGGTAGCACACATAGCTGGCATTTTTTTCATCCACAAAGCCATGTCCCCGGCCCTGAAACACTCATTTAAATACCCCTCTGTTTCTTCTGTCTGCTCTTTCCTCATTCCAGTGCTGGAATCCCAGGAGACTCTGTTTCAGATTCTTTCAACAGACTGGCAAGCTGGGGTACCAAGGGACAGGAAGAATGATGCTTTGACCATCTCTTCCTTAACCTGGATGACCGCTCTCCTCGCTGAAGGCCTGTGTGTCCTGGCTGAGTGCTATGGGAAGTGATGGAGCCCTCAGGAGGTCCCCAGATCACTAGAAATGTGTCCCTGAAGAGGAGAGAGTAGGACCCAGCCTTTTCTTCCCATCTCTTCCTGTCTGGCCATGAAGTGAGCAGTTTTGCTCTGCCACATGCGTATGTCAAGATCTGTTGCCTCAATAGTACAAGCTCAAGGCAAGAAAGAAAGCCACTCAGGTATAGACCGAAGCCTCTCAAATGGGGAACCATAACAAACCCTTTCTCTTTGCAAGCCCCTTGTTGTAGGCATCTGATAGAGAGATGGGAAGCTGACCAATAATCGCCCAATCTAAACCAAATGTAAAACCACATGGGGACAACGAGACAACCATGGCACTGAAAAAAGTCCCTGGCAGACAAGACATGGACGGGTTCACCCGCCTGCTTCATACTCAGAGTTTCAGAGACTGTGAACTGTATCTACCAATTGGCTTTGGTTAATAATTCATGGTTGCATTGTGGTAGACTGTGGTTTCATGAGACTGGGCCAGGGGTATGTTTTTATATGCAACAAACTAAGAATTATCAAATAAGGATCCGATACGCACTGTTCTTTAGTTGGGTGAGTTGGGCAAAAACTTAAATCTCTCAGAGCCTCAGAAATTTTCATCTGTGAAGTCGGGACTAACTAAAACTCTTTAGGTTGCTGGGTTAAATATATATAGCATAAAGGGTGTGTGTGTGTTGGGGGGAGGGTAGCATAGCAGTTAATGCATTTGCAAGATCATCAGAGTTTAGCTCCCTAGAACCCACTAAGCGCAAGGGAAGTGTGGCGGCCCACTTATAACTTCAGCCTTGGAAGGCAGAGACAGGGGCTCCTGGAGCAAGGTGGCCACTGAGACTACGTTGGTAAGCTCTGGGCTTGGCCAATAGTCTCTCTCGGTGATCAGGGAAGGGTTCTGACAGCAATCGACCTTGGGCCTGTGTACATATGTGTACCCACACATGCACGGACACACAGAGGGAACACTGGGACTAAAATGGCTAAAATAGTTTCTTCTTTGTTTGTTTTGAGACAGGGCTCACTCTGTAACCCAGGCTGGCCTCAAACTCCTGGCATTTCTGCCCCTAGCCTCCTGAGTGCTAGGAATCCAGGTTTACAACAGTACACCTGGTTAAAGGCCTATAATATTCTCAAGAGAGCTGGAAAAGAAAAGGAAAAGGGTAGAGGGGAAAAGGGGAAGGGGAGGGAGAGGAGAGGAGAGGGGAGAAACTAAAAGATATTAATTAAAATGGCTAAGGCTAGAGATATGACTCAGTAGGGAGGCTACTTGCCTAGCATGCTCAAAGCCCTGAGTCTGACCCCTAGCACTACATAAACCTGAGTATGGGTGCACACACCTGTAATTCCAGAAGCTGAGGCAGGAGGAGCTGAAGTTGAAGGTCAACCTTGTCTACATTGCAAGTTGGGAGCTAGCCTAGGCTACACGAGACTGGACTTATTTAAAAAAAAAAAATCTAGTCAGGTGTGATGTGTGATAGCACGTGCCTCGAATCCCAGCACCCAGGAGGCAGAGGCAGAGCTCTGTAGTTTTGAGGCTAGCCTAGCAACCTAGCCTACATAGTGAGTTCTAGGCTAGCCAGGGCTACACAGCAGGAACCTAACTTAAAATAAAATAAGACATGCAAAAAACTAGGTATAAGAATGCTAACATTGGGGCTGGAGAGATGGCTCAGAGGGTAAGAGCACTGACTGCTCTTCCAAAGGTCATGAGTTCAATTCCCAGCAACCACATGTTGGCTCACAACCATCTGTAATGAAATCTGTATACATAATAAATAAATAAATCTTAAAAAAAAAAATGCTAACATTGATCCAGGCGTAGTGGTGCACTCGGAAGCAGAGGCAGGCAGATCTTTGTGAGTTCGAGGTCAGCCTGATCTACAAATGGAGTCCAGGACAGCCAAGGCTACACAGAGAAACCCTGACTTGAAAAACAAAAAACAATAAAGAATGTTAACATTTCCATTTTATTTGTCTTTTATTTTAAACTAAATTTGCAATAACAGTTATACAGTAATTAAGTATGGAACAATGATTCTATCTAGCTGTACCACCCGCCCTCTCTGGGTAGTAGATGTTCTTGTTCGATTTGACAAATGAAAACACATACTAAACAATGCATAGCTAATACACCAGAGGCTCCAGGGCTAGGTCCCAGAGCCGAAGCTTTGCCAACAAGAATTAACAAGACCCAGTGGGTCTCGGAACAACGTGGAGCCGTGCGAGATGCCCAGAAGAGGAGAGAGAACAGGCGTGTGTGAAGCAGACAGGAGGGTTCTGAAGTTTTAAGTGATGAGTGTCTTCAGTCATTGGTGTCTTGGTACAATGCTGCTCATTAAACCCAGAAAATCCACGGCTCCTCGATGTTACATCTCAAGCCCAGGGCAAACTGCTGAGGGGTCCATTAACGGATCCAGGTAGATGCTGACCACCAGGTTCTCCCAGTATCCCTTAGTCTCTACGTGCTACAGGGCCCTTCCGGCTGGTACACCCTACCCTCAGCTGCCCTTCCCTATAAAACCCAGCCCCTTTGCTACACGGTCCCAATGCCTTCTGGTCTACTTTTTACTCTCTTGGCAGCAGGTGACCCCTCTTGGTCAGTGGCTCTTCTCCTCTCTTCCTTCTCTCTCTTTTCTCACATGGCCTAGCTCAGTCCGGTCATGTCCACTCTGGACTCTCCCTGATGTCCCTGCCTATGCTTTCCCTTTTGTCTACAATAAGCCATTTTCTCCACCACGCCTAGGAGCAGACGCGTCCTTCCTCTTTCTTTCTTTCCTATCCACTACGCATAGGACATCAGTACAAATCCAGGAACAGGAATGTGGATAGGAGAACAGGACCCCAACTGTGTCAGGTTTCCAGAAACTCGGGAACTCCACATACTGCTCCAGCCTTCCTTTGAGAAGGTGAAGCTCTGGCCATTCGCGGCAGCATCAGTGATGTGATTCCCACCAGCACTGACTGCAGCCACTTTACCCAACAGGAAGGAACGCACAGCAAGAGGGCCCATCTTAGAAAGAGCAGCCAGAAGAGAAAGAAAGGCTTTGGGTTTTGTATTTAGGTTCCCCCCCCACACCCTGGATGCAGCCATGGGGGAGCAGCCAGCTGATGCTCAGAGCTTGTCTATGGGAAACAGGAAAGTTGCTATGGAAAGGAACTATACGACTTACAGAAATCTGGACAGAAAGTTCTCTCTGGAACAAATGCCAAGAGGGAGATGAATTATTCAGTGTGCAGAGAGGTGTCATTCAGAGAGTCAGTATGAAGAGAAGTGTTTTAGCTTTGGAGGCAGGCACACACACACACACACACACACACACACACACACACACACACACACACACACACACACCGTGGCCTGCACAATTCACCTTAGGAAGAAGAGATGCCTGCTTTCAGACGTGACCAGGACCTGGAACGACCAGCCTCAACCCCTCACCTGGCCAGGCCAGCTAGGTCCCTGCCTCCAGCCCCTGTGTCCCAGGGCCGCCTAAAACCCCAACCATAAAATCAAATGACCCAGTTGCTGGAAGAGCAAGAGGGAAGCGGGGCAAGGTGCCAGGCAAGAGCGGGTTCTGCCCTTTTTTAATTACAAATCTCTGAATGAGCACAAACATTCCTGAATGTTTCGCAACTGGCCTTCCTGGAAAAACAGCCCGGATGTGTTGCCTTGGAGACAGGTAAGGCTCTGCCAGGTGCACTCTACAAAGGGGCACACAGGAACACCTGTCAAGGAACATGGCAAGTAGCTCGAGAGCTAGAAGCACCAACAGGTCCCACTTCCCTCACACAGCAAGCTGTTGCTTTCCCAGACGATGAGCTCTAGCCAAAGCTGAAGCAGCTATCCGGTGTGTCTTTTCTAGGGTGGCATGAAGGAGGAGGAGCAGGCGACTTTTTGGCCAAGTGTAATACTGGGTGGTGATTCTCCTGGGACTTAAATTCAGAATGGCTAAGTCATCTTCCACGTCCCCTGAGGTGCCCCAGCAAGCCCAAGCCTCCTCCTTCAAGGATGTCCAGGAGAACACTGGCCTCTCCACCCCCCAACCCTGGCCCTCTGTGAGGGATCACCGGCTATAGTCACCCCTGCCCCAATCGAAGAACAATCTCTACTTGTAGCTCTCCTCCCTACCCAGGCACAATGGGCAGGCTGGTTCTTCCTGCCCCAGGCTGTTTCACATGCATAGTTTCCATAGCTTAGATGTCTCATCTCCTGATAAGGTGGCTTCCCCCTTGGGCCAGTTTCTAAGCAGGCCCTGCCCTCAAGTTTGAAAGTCTTCCTTGGTGTCGGTTCTTCCCTTAATTTGGTTCAGTGTAGACATCTTTACTTATTCCTCTAACAGACGTAAGGATGATAAAAAAAAAAAAAGGCAATTCACACACACTGGAAGCCTTCTAAGAGGGCTAAGCGTGGTGTGGAGGATATGGCTGTCGGGAGCTTTAGTGAAACTACCACAGAAGTGGGCAAGGCAGAGTTATAGGGTGGAAGACACTCTGCGGGTGTGAGCAAATGTTCCAGAGATACATGACATTGGGGGGGGGGGCGGGACAGAAAACAAAGGGCAGCTGGTGGTGGCAAGTAGCTAGCTAGCAGACGTGTTGAGGCTCTGAGAGCAAACTCCAAGGCTAGCGGTGCATTTCAAAAACAAAAGGAAGGTGCAGCTTGCTGGGGGAGGGGTGGCAGGTCTCCCGGCTGCTGGTGGGGAGTTTAGGTCATGATTCCCACCCCCCCCACCCCCCACTGCTGCCACTTTTGTTCTTTGCCCACATCCTAAACAGCATAAGGTGACCTGGAGAAGCACCCCACTTCATCCTCCAGTTTCCTGCTGCCGCCTCTCAATTCAGCAAGCCCACCAAGCAGGAGGAAGCACCCAGCAGCCCTAGTCCCAGCTAGGCATGATGAATGAGGCTTGTTTCTGCCCTCCAGAGCACTGGGTGCCTAGAGAGACAAAGTTTACACTTCAAACAGGAGATGATCCTGTTCCACATTCCACATCAGGAAGTGTGGCCATGACACCCCCCCCCCACCCCAGAGTCAGCGAGCCATGTGCAACTAGAGGATGTAAGCCAGAAAGATGTGAGAAGCCCGGGGGGTGGGGGGGGTGGGGGGGTGGGAGAATGGCAGACAGTGATGGGGCATGGACAGGGAGGGCAGGGGACCAAGAGAGGGAAAAGACAAAGGCAGGCAGCTTCATGGTCTAAGAGGATGCAAGGTAGATGTCACGCACCGAGAATCAGGAATTTAACGCTGGGCTGAACCTCAGATTCCACCTTGCGGTTAGGTAACCTTGCTAAAAGGTGTTTCCTTCGCACGACACAAGAAGCTCCCATCTTGTAAGCCTGGTGCGGCTGTGCAATAAGATAACCCACAGAGTGCACTGAGCACAGACTTCGCAGGTACCAAGCCCTCTGATCACGTGCATTGGAGATGTGATCCCTGGAGAGACGATGCCTGTGCACTGTGGGAATTATGTCACCCTGCAGCCTACATGCTGAACACACGAGCCTCCACCATAGCCGCCCCACCAAAATTCTTTACCTGAGGTGATCTGGAGCAGTGGTTGCAACTCACTGGGCTCTGGCAACAGCCTCCTGGGTTCTACACCTGTCTGCAATGGCATCCACTCTCACTCCCTTGTGGTATAAGTGGAGGATGCTCAGGGTAGCGACCTCGTTGAGGATGGCTGTGCCTAGCACGTGAACGCTATTAGCAGCGGTGTGTCGGGTTTTGGATATATATATATATATATATATATATATATATATATATATATATATATATATCCCCTGATTTCCATAACATGGCATGGAGCCTATGGCAAAACAACCTCTCAGCCTTACATAGCTATAAGAAGCCTTGTGCGCAGCCCATTGCCTTCCTGAGAAGAAGGGACTGTGAAAAGCACACCCCTACCCTCACCCTCACCCTGCCCTGCTGCCTTGCAATTCAAAGGGCTAGTGAAATGGCGCAGTGGGCACAACACAGTTCTGATGACTTGAGGTTGAGTCCTGGATCCCACAAGGTGGCAGGAGAGAACCGACTCCTGAGAATTACATCTTGACCTCCACACACTGTGGAATCTACATGTGCCTCTAGCACCTGTAGAAAGGAAAGCAGACGGACAAGCTCCGAGGCGGCAGGTGTTTGGGGGCTTGGCTCTCTGTATTTGCCCTTTCCAGATGATGACCTTTGCTCTGGGAAGGTCCATGCTCCACCCCCCCCACCCCCCCCACCCCCCCACCCCCCGTTTCTCCAAAACACCCCTCCTCTCCCTTTCTCCTGTTCTCTGCTCTCCAAACACCTGTGTCCACATTCTTGTTTTCAGACCCTAGAGTCACCCAAGGTCCCTGCTTTGGTTTGGCTGATTTACCTAGAAGCTTCTCGGGTTAGACACTCCCACTCCTGGAATTCTTTCATAAAGGTGAGAAGAGAGGGGAAAAAAAAGAGCTACGAGGAAGATTTCAGGCTGTTTCTTCTACCAGCTCGTCCTCCGACTTCACACTGGACCCAGCAATATCTCCTCCTGTCAAATCTCTCTGTCCAGCCAAGCACCTCGAGTCACATGGCTGTTCTCTTCCTGCCCCTCTGTGTCAATATCCATATTGTGCACCTGTGCAAAAGGACAGGTGACTATGTGTGTGAGTCCTTTCTGTGTGTCTCCTGGCGGAACTTCAGGCTACAGTTGTGGCAATCAGGAGTTGACAACAGGCATGGCCAAGCTGCCAGCCCAATTCCTCCTGCAGGTGTGACTGTGCACTGTGGTATTGTGTCTTAAATGTGGGGTTAGCCTGCGTTTGGGGACAGGTATCTCTGCGGTGCTCAGTCCCCAACCGCTCTTTAATGAATTGCTCATGTAACTTACCACCTTGAGAGACACTGTAGAATGCCAGCTAAGAACACAGGACCCTGGACCCACACTCCCTGGGTTTGCATTCCCATGCTGCCAGTGTCTAGCTCTCTGACCCTGGGCAGGATACTTAAAAGCACATCTGCAGAATAAGAAAGATACACATTTACTGAGCCTTCACTGGGCACCAGCAGCTGTGAAAGCACTTCATAGGCATCTTCTCATTTCCTTAACGACCCTTGTAGCTAAGTATCATTAGGACCTACATAGGGGTCTTTGTGGGCCAAACAAGGCAGCGAATGCAACAGTATGCAAGGGCACAGTGAGGGGTCAGTAAACTCGAGTTATTTGCTATTTATTTATCCCACTAGTGTCTGAGTTGGGCTACTGAAGTCCTCTTACTAAAGAAACTTAGAACTTAAAAGGATTTGACAAATGAGAGGCCCAGCTTTTTACTGAAAACTGGGACACAAAAAGAAGAGATTTCCCCAGAGCCACCTAAGAGCCCAGAGGCAGAGCTGAGATCAAAACCGAGGGGTGTTAGCCTCAGGGTGGTACCACGCTCAAGACACCAAGAGATACCAAGTCATCCCAGTGCTGGGTTCAGTGTCAGCACAGTCTCCAGGAAATAGCTGTTAGCAGTATTTCCCCAGACATGTTAACACATACTCAGGACTTGTGGGCTGGAAACCAGGAGTAAACTGTGACACTCTGATTAATTCTAACCGAACCTCTTTGGAGAACCGTCTCCTGAAGGCCCAGCACCACAGTCATCTGGACTTCCTCACATCCCTGGCCTGCTGGCCCTCAGACAGCCGCAGCCCAGCTGAGTCCTCGTCCTCAAGGCAGGAGCTACAGTTCAGAAGTTCTGCACAGAACCACCAAGGCTCACCCTTCCTAGCTGTATGATCTCAGCCCTTTCCTTCCCCATCTTGGAGCCCTCAGTTGCCCCAAAGGCATTGATCAATCTAGAAAACTTGCTTCTCAAAATAAATTCATGCCCAGCAATGCCTTGTCAGAGCACCTGGCATCCCAGCCCCTGGCACAACCTGCCATCGCTTCTTCTCTGGACATGGGATTCCAAGGACACTTGGTTCCTTGTTTTGATGTTTTCGTGCCATGAACTGGGTTTCCAAGGAACCGGCTATCCAGATGCCTCCTAAGCAGTAAGAACAGAGAATGTAGCCCTCCATCACTCCCTGGCATACAGCCGGTCCAGAATCTTATCTGAGTGCTACCTCTCACACGAGCCGCACCGCCTGAGAAACCAGATCCTCTAAGGAGAAAGCTGGTTTCTGGTGCCCTCTCTGGGATCCCACCTGCCGGAGCCTCTCCCACGCTGGTGTGGTTCAGATGGAGCCTCAGAACAGGAACGGCAATATCTGAGTTCAAATCCTCTGTCTTTAGGCAAGCACCTGCTTTTTCTGGGCAGCGAGGAAACTAGAATGGACATCTCTTAAGGCCCTTTGTGGCATCGCCTCTGTAACTCTAGTAACTAACTGCCCCAAAGGTAGAGGGCATTGAGAGTCTGAAATAGAATAAACTGTAATTAAAGCATTTTCAAGCCTGGTGTGGTGGTGCATTCCTGTAGTTGCACTATTGAGGCAGGAGGACTGACAGGAGTTCTAGACCAACATGTGCTGCTTAGTAAGACCCGACTTCAAAAGGTAGGGCAAGGGCTGGAGAGATGAGTCAGTGGGTAAGAGTGCTTGCTGGGCAAGCATACGAACCCGAGTGGGTATCTCCAGCGCCCACATGTAGCCACACAGTAACATCAGGGTTGAGTGAGAGGGGGAACAGGAGGGGCTACTGCTGAGGCTTGGTGGCTTTCAGCCTAGCTGTGAAACAGTTAGCTTCAGGTAAAGTGAGTGATGCTATCTTAAGAGAAAAGATAGTGAGCAATAGCAGGGGACACCTAAAATCACCAGGTGCTCACACCTGCGCGCGCGCGCGCGCGCACACACACACACACACACACACACACACACACACACACACACACACACGAAGACAACAGAAACATGTATTCTCAAAGCCAAATAAATCCAGGCATTAGACTTGTACATCCGTAGCACAGCTAAGGATGACAGCAGCATAGACAAGAATAAACACTTTCCATAAAACAAATCACGTCCTTTACCGTCACACTAATTCTGTGAGCAGATACCCGCCCTCTGCATGTTAGCCAACAGGAAAGTTAGATTTAACAGTGAAAACACAAGCTGAATTTCATGGAGTTCATTTCATTGACTCTAAGATGCCCATTTAAAACTGTTTCTTTTTATTCTATGTGTATTGGTGTTTTGCCCGCATGTATGCCTAGGTGGGGCGTCGGATTCCCTGGAACTGGAGTTACAGAGAGTAGTGAGCTGCCATGTGGGTGCTGGGAATTGAACCCGAGTCCTCTGGCAGAGTGGCCAGGGCTCTTAAGCACTGAGCCACCTCTCCAGACCCCAAATGCCCATTTTTGAGCACACTCAGCAACTCTGGAGCTGTGCACAACTACTGCTGGCATCATGCCACCACTGTCAGCCAGGCTGCATCTCAAGGAGATACCCAGCCCGTGTGAGCACAGCTGAGGGTGACACCAGCATAGGCCCCCGGTGGAATGGGTGCCACAGGCTTAGGATGAAACCCCACAGGTAAGAGTGGAGCTCTTTCAACTCCTAGGAGCCACACGCTGTGGGGAGGGTGGAGGAGGAGGCAGTGAACAGACCTGTCCAGCAACATTCCTAACGCAGGACCTGAAAGTAGAAAGTAGGTTAGCACTATACAAGTGCCAGGCAGCTGCTGGAGCCCAGCAGCCAAAGCTCAGGTTCCTGTGAGGGGCCAGATAACAAGGCTGTGCCAGGAACACAAAGGACAAGGCTAAAAGCACAGCTATCAGCAACTCAGTGTAAGATCACCGAAAGGGATCGGCTCTTAGGGAACACTGGAACTGGATTTCACACGTTTTATTTTTGTTTGTTTGTTTGGGTTTTGTTTTGTTTTGTTGCATATTTTTCTACATATTGGTGTGTGGATTAAAACAAACACTTCAGTTTATCCCCCACGTACCTGTAACCCTACTATTTAGGAGGCCATCCTCAGCTCCATACATAGTGAGTTCAAAGCCAGCCTGGGGTACATGAGACATACACCACCCCATTGAAATTATAAATACCCAAGTTTGAAAGCTTTCTTTCTTTCTTTCTTTCTTTCTTTCTTTCTTTCTTTCTTCCTTCCTTCCTTCCTTCCTTCCTTCCTTCCTTCCTTCCTTAACATGTATGATACAGACATTGTGATTAATTAAAAAACAGTGGGTCAGCCAGGTGCGGTGACACTTGCCTATAATCCCAGCACTTGGGGAGGGAGAGGCAGGTGGATCTCTGTGAATTCGAGGCCAGCCTGGTCTACAAAGTGAGTTCAGGGCAGCCAAGGCTACACAAAGAAATCCTATTTCCAAAAAAACCAAATAACAACACCCCTCTGGACACCCCCCCCCAAAAAAAAGTCGGCCATAGCTTTATGGTTGCAGTGTGAGTGCTACTTTATATATTTTACGCTGTACTATGTATTTTATGTGTAAATATCAAATTCTTAATAGTACTTACAAGCATCTATCTTTGTCTTTAGCTGTTGCTGTGATAAAATACCCTGACAAAAGCAACTTAAGGGAGAAAGGGCTTATTCTGATTCACAGTGTCAGGTTACTGTGTGTGATGGCAGTGAGATCACAGTGGCAGAGGACTGAGAGCACCGGTCCCAATGACAGCCACACTCAATATCAGAAAGCAATGAATTAAAGTGTGTTTGCCAGTATGCAGCTGCCTCTCTCTCTCTCCCTTACTCAGTCCAGCACCCAGGTCCAAGAAATGGTGCTGCCTGTATTAGAGTAAGTTCACTAGGTAGTGAGGAGCAGGTTTTGCTCTTCCAGATGACCCAAGTTTTATTCCTACCACCCACACTAGACAGCTCCTAACCACCTGTAACTCCAGCTCCAAGGGGAGCCTGCTGGATCTCAGGACACCTACACTCACGCACATACCCACCCCTTACCACGCAGACTCACATAACTAAAAAATAATAAAAATATTTTTGATAAAAGGAAATTCCTACAGGATGGCCTAATGAAGACAATTCCTCATTGAGACTCTATTCTCATGAGTGTCACTATATAGTATTAAAACTAACCATCAAGCTAGGCACTAGGCGGTGATGGGACACACCTTTAATCCCAGCACTTGGGAGGCAAAGGCAGGTGACCTCTCTGAGTTCGAGGCCAGCCTGGTCTAGTACCAGCATAGCCAGGACTACACAGAGAAACTCTTGTCTTGAAAAACCAAAAACAATACCAACAACAACAACGAAAGTTAACCATCACAACTCCCCCCTTTGTCAACTTGACACTTGAGCTCATCATTTTAAAGCCACAACCTTTTCCATCCTTTGACCCCAAAGTCTGACACTTACCTCATAATGTAAACTACAACCCAACTTTAAAATCCCCCAAACTCATTGACCATTCTAAGATTTTAAAAGTGCAAAGTCTCTTAACTGTGAGCAATCAAACCTATGCAGCCAAGACCAAGTGGCAGACTTCTCACATATAATGACACAGAGTGAGCATTCCTTATTCCAAAGGGAAGGATTGGGAAATAAAATAACCACCCGGTTCTATTTGCTTCTTTGCTGCTATGAAAAAAACACTGAACAAAAGCAACATGGTGAGGGATGGGCTTATTTGGTTTACACTTCCAGATCACAATCCATCACTGATGAAAGTCAGAACAGTAACTCGAGGTAGAAACAGAAACAGAGGCCATGGAGGAACACTGCTTACTGGCTTGCCCACTGACTTATGTTCAGCTAGCTTTCTTATATATCCCAGACCCACCTGCCTAAGGATGGTGCCACCCACAGTGGTCTGGGCCCACCCAGACTCTAGGTTGTGTCAGGCTGATAATAAAAACTAACCAGTACATATCCATCTGTGAAACATCAAATCCTTCAGCACCATGTCTGGCATTTGGAGCTTTTAATGTAATCGACTGGGCTCCAAAAGGCTTAGATAGCTTCACTCTTCTATCTCTGCCACTTTCAGAATACACAGCTTCTTTCTTAGGTTTGAGCCAGCTCCAGCGGCAAAGAGAAAAAAAAAAAGTCTGTAGTTCCCAAGTGTTTGCTGATCACATCACAGAGGGTAGACCGATGGGGCCACAAAATCTGCATTACCCACTCATCCATTGTTTTTCCTCATTTAATTTTTAGGACTACAGAGGTCAGTTGTAACTGGTTAAAGAAGAGATCCACAGAGGAATTGAAAACAAAATAATTTTCCCTCCTAAAAAGTATGATTTTCTTTAATATCCCCATGTTTTATTTCTAAGGAAGAAGATAAATAGGATGTTGCTTCCAAAGGGAAGCCTGACTGATTAGTCAACACGAAACACCATAGTGCTCTGAGCTGAAGGCGATGGCATTAAAGTCAGCAGCGTAACACATGAGCAATTAAAATGGCTATTTTGGGAAGCCCTGTAAAGAGGCAGATACAGTATGAATTATTCATTCTTACTGCAAGGATGACTTCAGGCCATTGTCCTCTCTGTGGGTGTCTGCTCTTTCTTGTTCACTCACCCGCTCAAGCACAGAAAGGGAACACAATAACCTGGCCCGTGCACTCATGAGTGCACGTATATACGCTGCACATATGCACGCTACCGCAAGGAAGGCAGGATGCCACTCCAGATGGTGAGCCACATGGAAAAGAAACCTGCACACAGTTGGCAGACGCATTTAGCTCCAGGGGCCAGGAGAGGAGATTTGCATTTCCAATTGGCCTGGGAAGAGTGAGGGAAAGAGGGAGACACGTGTGCACGTACACAACGGCTGAGGAGATCACGCATACACAGGAGAGACCATGTGGTGTTCCTGATATCCCACGAGCTTTCAGCTGGGACTGATGTGGGTGGGGCACAGACCAGCTGATCCTAGTGTCCCATCTGAGATCCCTTGAGCATGGCAATAGCACCATGGAGCCCCTTGTGAGCCTACCTAGCGTCTAGGTATTACAGGGTACACCTGCCAGGCTTGGTGCAAGAGAGCCATCACAAGTCTCAACTACTACCCTTCTTACTAATGATAGGCGTGCTTTGTGACATTATAACTTATGTCCTAGACCTAGGAGACCTTGGTCCAGAGTCCTTTGTCCCAGGACAGGTAGGTATTCATGGTGTCATTTTTGTCATAATGCTGTCACTGAGGGTTGGCTTCAATGTTTCTTTCTTCTTTGGGACATGAAAGCTGCCTAACATTGGCTCGGGACTTTACATGTGTTGTGCTATGAAGTCTTGTTCACATGGTTCCTCTTTCATTCCTGAGGTACAGATGGTGCCTGCCTGAAGCCGTGTTAGACTGATTGAGGTCACTCGGCTCTTCAGAGATGGACTGCAGATTTGAGTTTGGGTCTCTACTGCTGCTCAGAAAATGAATGGAACAGCTGATTCCATACAACTGGGTGACCAGAAGGAGGAGATCTGTAAAGTACCATGTAATTAGAAAAGAAAAAAAAAAAAATCCCAGAAGGTGCCACCCTTTGTAATGTCTAGATGGAAGGAAAAATGAAGGGGTTGTTTTTTGCAGAGAAGGTAGCTGGCTGAAGGAGACAAGAAAGGAGAAAAAGTACATTATGTAACCAGAAGAAAATGTTCATTCTCAAAAACCAACCTAGGGGCAGCTGTCACTATTGATGACCAACAGAACTCCAGTCAGAGAAGAGTCTAGCAGGAACGGGTTCTAAAGAACTTTACTTGTATTGAAGATGGCTGCACCAGTGCCTAGCCATTGCTCAGCAGGCACCTACTGAAGACTGGATATGTGCCTCTGGGGTGGAACACTCACCGAGCACACATGAGACCCTGGGTTCCATTTTCTACAAACATACACGCACACACGCACACATGCATATGTATACATTATCTACTTAGGTGGAAAGATTTATAAACAATGATATTCAACACATCATTACTTACCACAGCAACAGAGTCTGATGATACTGCTCAATGGTAGAGAACTGTCTGGCAGGTGTGAGGCCCAAGGTTCAACCCCAGCCACCACCCTGCAACTACAACCACCACAAAAACAACAACAACAAAAACCCCAAACCCTCTATTTTTATCATGGGAAGAGAAAAAAAATCAGCCTGAATATTTTGATAATGGTCATAGATATGTGATTATTTGAAATAAGATATTCTGACTGGCATGAGGAAACATTATAACAGAATTTTAAGAAAAAATTATATGTGTGTGTATCAGACCCTCCTGCAAGAAAAATGATTATAAGGAAAATTGCCCTAAATACTGACTATTTATAGGGGAAAATTCCAAAATACTGATTGTATTTGCCTTTCAGTGAGTAGGGATAAGATTTAGGGGGTTTGTTTGTTTGCTTGTGTGCGTGTGTGTGTATGTGTGTGTGTGTGTGTGTGTGTGTGTGTGTGTGTGTGTGTGTGTTTATAACCAAAAGTAAGGCAAATAAGTAAACCTTAAGAAGTTGAAAATTATCTAGCCTGTAAGCCCAACACTCAGGGAGGCAGAGGCAGGTGGATCTCTGTGAGTTCGAGGCCAGCCTGGTCTACAAAACGAGTCCAGGACAGCCAGGGCTACACAGAGAGACCCTGTCTCAAACCCCCTCCCTTAAAAAAAAAAAAAAAAGAAAAGTTTCTATGCAGTTTTAGTCCTTCTATTTGGAGTCTCTTACTGTGATCTTTTCCTAAAAAAATTCCCTCCAGGTGCCTGAGAGCTGACTCGGTGCTTAAGAGCACTGGCTGCTCTTGTAAGGACCTGGGTTTGGTTTCCCGCATCCACACCAGGCAGCTCAACCACCTGAAACTCTAATTCCAGGGTATCTGATGCCCTCTATTGTCTCCTATAAGTGCCTGTACACATGTGGTGCACATGTACACACACACACACGCACACACACACACACACACACACACACACACTCACAAATGCAAAAATTCATTCCAAAATGAATATATTTCTTTCAAAAAGCCACTCCTAATTAAAAAGTTAGAAATAAACCCAAATCTGAAGCTATTTTTTTCTTCCTTCCACCACAAGGGCTTGCTGTCCGTAGCCCAGGCCATCCTTGGAACTCCCTATCACCCTACCTCCGCCTCCCCAGTGCTGCAATTACCGGTGTGTGCTGTAACTTCTTGACTGTTAACATAATGTCAAATATTGAAAATCTGCCCATGATCTTCACGTGGCAGGCTGGGTTGAAAGGAGTTACACTAAAAATACCACGCAAGGCTATGCTCTGCCTGCATAGGTAAAGCACACGGGAAACAAATCAATTTCACATTTAAGCTTGAGTCCTGTTCCTAAGACTACTCATTAATGTATAAACAAATATTTCCAAACCCACAAAAATCTATCATTTGAAACACATCTGGTGTCAAATATTTTAGGGACGTACTAGCCAACTTAGGTGGGGAAGTACAAATAGCAGAGCTACTGTGGTGATTTGAATGGAAACTGTTCCTTACAGGCTCAGGTATTTGCACACTTGGTCCTAGCTGGTAGTGCTGTCTGGGGAGCCTTGCTGGAGGAAGTACATCACTGAGGGGCAGGCTTTGAGGGTTTATAGTTCTGGCCCTAATTCCAGCTTTGCCCTCCGTTTCTTGTTTGTGGCAGAGGCATCTTCTCTCAGCTTCCTGCTCCGTGACTATTGTCATGTCCCGTCCCATCCCCCACCCCGCACGCTCTGCCACTGTGGACTCTCACTCTGGAACCATAAGCCAAAATAAACCTCTTCTTCCATAAAAATGCTTTTGGTCATGGTGTTTTGTTACAGCCCCAAACAGTAACTAATATGACCACAAGAAAATAATTTTTTTTTTTAAAGAAAGAAAGAAGTACATCACGAACAGTAGATATTTGGTGTTACTCAGTGGTGGCTACCAGGCAGTGTGAGCCCTGCTCTAGCCTCCTGTTCTCCTACCCTGCAGCCTGCGACCCCACACGGGCATCAGCCTGAGTAACTGCCTAGTGGATGACAAAGACAGGCCCCGAGGAAGCCTGGGAATCCTCTCTGCATACTTCTCTCTTGGGCATCTGGGTGTAAAGAACATAGAAAACAGACAAAGAAAACAATAGTGATGCCCCCAGATCACAAAAGGCTTGGCTCTGCCAGGGAGAACGTACTAGGGGCAGCCTGAACTGCCCTGCATGTCGAACAAACAGCTGTCAAAGATCTCGTCACAAAATAGGTGAGGCCATGGTTAGACACACGCGCTAACAGGTACACCTGTACCCCACTCCTAGAACCACTCAGCCCCCCAAATCATGGTGACTGGGGGGACACTCAGTACACTACTGGAGCCTGTTCAAACATCCTGCTTGCTTTGTCCTTGCTGTTTTTTCTGCCCAGAGCCTGTTTACGTGGTGTTGGAAAGTGATTTCTTTACAATCCGTTTTCTTTTATTATCTGCCCATAGGCTGTCACCTCCGAGAGTCCCATGACGGCCTGAGAAGATTCTTTTTTTTTTTTGTTTGTTTGTTTGTTTTGTTTGTTTTTTTTTTTGTTTTTTTTGAGACAGGGTTTCTCTGTGTAGCCTTGACTGTCCTGGACTCACTTTGTAGACCAGGCTGGCCTTAAACTCACAGCGATCCGCCTGCCTCTGCCTCCCGAGTGCTGGGATTAAAGGCGTGCGCCACCACGCCCGGCCGAGAAGATTCTTACTAACTGCGCCAACTTCAGTATCTGATTTGAGTGAGCCTTCACTGAGGGGATAAATGAATTCGTAAAGAAAGGGAGAAACGCCTCATAGGAACTCCCAGCGGCTGTTCTCAGGTAGTTTTGTTGGTCCTAACAAAGGGAAGTCTGTGGTTAAAGAAACACCACAAGGTCCTCTGAGTGCTTCTGCCTTCCGCCATAGTTTGATTCTCAAATAACCATCAACGGCAGCAACATTGTAATCCTCATTATTTTCCCTCCATCTGACAGACAGCCAGGAGACATCCAGACACTTCACTATAGGACGAGGCTGCTGGGTGCCTGCTTCACGACACGGTTGGATGTGGGCCACTAGAACCATGGCCCCATCGCTCAGTCCCCTCCCCCATGAATTATCCCAAAGGGCCTCTCCTTCATTCCCAGCTGGTAACTAGAGAAGTGTGACTCCAGCCAACTCTCCTTCCCTGGGGGCGCGGGGGTGGGGTGGGTGGGGTGGGGTGGGGGTGGGGGTGAGCCGCTCGCCCCTAGGGAATTGACGGCTCCCGTTTCATTTTCATCAGGGGAATCATCCTCATGCAGAAACAAACCCATCCTGGCACCTGCTTCTGCAGCCCTTGGATGGTTCTGCTCCGGAGTCTTGCCGGAAGGAGCATGCACAAGGTGGAAAGCATCCTATTGGCTGAATGTAAGTGTGCCTCACCACCTGAGAGCCTTGGACCAGAGCAGGGTGTGGGGCTAGGGAGCTCGTGCAGCCTGGCTGACTTGATGTCCCTGGGTCTCTTTTCCCAGACACTCATGACACAGAGGAGCCCAGAGGCCATGGAGACAGGCAAGGGCTTTGGAACCACAGGGTTCTATCTCTCTAGCTTGGGCCAGACCCCTTTGCCTACACAGCATCCCTGCCCCCTGCAAAGAACAGGGCTCCAACAATGCGCATCACTCTCTCCAGGAGGCCTCTGATGAAGATGCTCTCCACTATGTAACAGGCCTAAGGCAGAACTCATAGACAAGACTTCATAGTGGAAAAGAAGAAATTTGGATGTAGCGGCAGTGTATATTGCCACCTTCTTTTTCTCCTCCTGCTTCTTCTACTCTACAGGGATGAGGAACCAATTCCTGAGCTCCCTTTTCTAGACCTCACCTGCACTGTCACCCAGTGGATTCTCAAAAGCCCCCTAGATTGTTCCCACGGGGGTCTTATCCCCAAGGGCACCTTTGACATCTCTCTCCCCACATTCCAAAGGCCTCCCTACTTCCCTAGGTGTTGCTGACCTTTCCAGATCTTCCACTCCCTCCGGCCTGTTTGCTCTCCCTATCCGCTCCATAGTAAAGAAGAACGCGAACAGGCAACGACTCTATCTTGCCATCATCTTCCTTTCAGCTCCTCAGTGTCTTCCTGCCCAGACTAGATGCAACTCCGACGCCTTGCTGGGGCCTGTGCAGTCTCCCTGCCCAAGCCTCTGTGCCCCCTCCAGGTATACACCCCTCACGTCTCAGACTACAGTGAGCGCACTCCTAACTCATGGCTTTTGCTCACACAGCTCTCCGTGCATTGGCTGCTGTTGTGACCTGCCTTCGCAGTCACCCAGCTTGTGCAAGACCGTCTCCTTCAGTCTTTCAGCTCACAGCTGAAGTCTTTCCTCAGAGGCCTTTCTAGGCAGCCCTACGTGGGCCTCTCCTTTCCTTTTGGCTGTTTGTCTGTCATCTTGTTCTTTGCTGTATTGACTGTCTTTCCATTAGGGCCGTACCTATATCTCACTACAGCCTTGGTGTGGTCCAGCCTGAGTCCTGGCATGGAGTTCATACCCGCTAACAGGGAGAGTGGTGGAAGAGCAGAAGACATGTGTGTACCCCTCTCCCAGAGGGAAGGCCTGGGTTCCAGGTGGTGGTCCTTCTCTGTTTTCTTCTCAAGTTCCTGAGTCTTACACTTGTAGAACCAGTGACTCATTTCTACAGTGTTCTGGGGGACAGAAAGCACAGTTTCACTACAGGCCATGGAACTCTTGACTTTTGTTTTGTTTTGTTTTGTTTTGGTTTTGGTTTTTTCAAGACAGGGTTTCTCTGTGTAGCCTTGACTGTCCTGGACTGGATCTGTAGACCAGGCTGGCCTCGAACTCACAGTGATCCACCTGCCTCTGCCTCCTGAGTGCTGGGATTAAAGGCGTGGGCCACACTACATCCGGCCTGGAACTCTTCACTCTTGAAGCCCATGGCTCTCTGTCTCTTCCTAGCAAGCTGGAAAGCACCAAAGAATGGGCCTTGAACATCTGCCCTATGCAAAGGATGTCAGGCTCTCTTGCTTGGGGGAAGGGAGGCAGCCAGTGGGGAAGTGTTGGAGCCTGACCCAGGGGCAGGGTTGTGAACTATTGCTGTTTGCTTACGCTTCTTGTCTCTTTACTCAGAAACCTTCACTTGCAAAGGTCAAGAATTACCTCAGGGTCTGGAAAGACATTGTGAGAGTGGAAAGTCTGGAAAGAGTGAGGCTGGTCACAGGGTCTCTCAAAAAAAAAAAAAAAGGTGGCAAGGTCAAAGGTGCAAGGTCACATGCGCGTGTGAATGCGTGTGTGTCTGAGAGGTCAAGGATGAGAGAAGCATGGGGAGTATGTTGTGGGCCCCGGGATGAGGTCTCAGAACCGTGGAGGCTGCCAGCGGAGTGGAAAGAACACAGGCTTTTCACAACATGAAGGTCTGGCTTCAAGTTTCAGTTCAGCCAATGGCTGGAGAGTTGGTGACTTGTCAGACAGTGACAGTGAAGGTTCTTGTTTCCTTGTCGGGCAGTACCAATGTTACTATACATACTAACTCAAGGTAATCCACCGGCAACCCTGTGAGAAGACACTATTCACGACTGATTAGTCTCCACAGGGCACTCCAGCTAGGACGGGGCAGGGCTGGCGTGTGAATCATCGTGTGGCTTTCTGAAACACCGTGGGTCACATAGTGAAACAGGGATCAATGGTATGAATACCTTGCAAAGCCACAGTGGTACACTCTTCCCCGACAGAGACACATTCTAAGGTCCCCAGTGGATACCTAAAAGTGCCAACAGTGAAGAACCCACACATGCTACTAAACACATACACGCACGCATACATGCACACATGCACGCACGCATGCATTCACACATACACAGTGGTGTGCATTTGCAAGTCCAGTGCTGGGGAGGCAAGACAGGCAGTGAGCTAGGCTCACTGGCAGCCTAGCTTAATCACAGAACCCCAGGAGGTCCTAGTGTAAAGAGCGCGACTCAAAAGCAAGGTGGGTAACTCCCGAAGAATAATCCAAGGTTGACCTTTAGCAAACCACCTCCAACCCCCAACACACACACACACACACACACACACACACACACACACACACACACTCATTATGTATTCTCCTCAGTTCCTGAGAAGTAGGTCTCCGAAATCTGGGCTCAAATGTGCCTGACTGCAGAATTTCGGCTCCTCCTTCCACAGCCATCTCCCCTGCAGGGTCCCTGCACACAGTGTGGAGCACAGCAGGGTGTCCCAAGGGGTGGGCCATGGCACTGTACACACAAATGTTATAGCTGGGTGCACTTACCAAGCAGCACTAGAAAGATCTGAGTATATCCAGGCAGGGTGGAATGGGCCCCATGGGACTGGGCACAGAAGCAACGCAGGTGCCCTGCTGAGAAGTTAGGGAAAGAGACCTCTTTCTGCACTTTCCTTCAGTCCCAGAAGATGGCCTAAGCAAAGCGGACTAGTGTAGGAGCCAGCAAAGAGAAAAGAAAGAGAGAGGGGGAAGGGGGGGATTCTGGGTGATACTAGCGGAGCCCTGGCTTCAAAGCGCCATCATCTACTAGACTTTTCCAATGTGTGAACCAATGCATTTCTCCAGCATTTAAGACCCACCTTAATGGGTCTAAGGCTGAGGCTTCTGTATGAGATTTCAGAGGAGTGACCTGTGGTTGGGTAGCGAATCACGTAGACCAAGCATGAAGGAGAGCTGGAGGCAAGGGAAGGTACTGCCTGTACTGGTCACCATCTGTCTGCTGGACAGAAGGACTACTTTGAGGAAACAAAGGGCTACCAAGGAGGCTGCTGGTGGTCACAGGCTTGGGGCTGATGGTCCAAATGAAGTCTTCCAAAAGCAGCAGTGAAGCTGGCTAGACCTAGACAGGAGACGTGAGAACCCCAGAGGGCTGCGCATGAGCTGGCCTGGTATAAGCAGCCATAAAACTGTTAAGACATCGTGTCTCAGGGGGAAGGGAGGGACGGAGGGAGGGGGGGGAGAGAGAGAGAGAGAGAGAGAGAGAGAGAGAGAGAGAGAGAGAGAGAGAGAGAGACTATTCACAACTGATTATTTTCCACAGGGCAAAGGGAGGGAGGGAGGGAGGGAGGGAGGGGTAAATAAAAAGAGCTGAGCCAGGGTCCTAAAAGGAGAAGACAGTGGCAGTCCTGGGAACCTACCACATGCTAAAGAGCAGACTAGGTAGCATGCTCAGGCTGGTATCTTCTCTCACAGTGTATCCTTGGGCAGTCTTTGCCAGCTGCTAAGAAAATATAAAAGTAACTAAGGCCCTCATGCAAGGCTGCAAGGCTGAGCTCAAGGAGAGGACAAGGCTGTGTGGCTAGCTGCTGGGGACCCACGGCTGTGAGAACCTAGCACTGAAAAGGCTTTCTCCTATATAACATGAGAATCCTAACCGAGCCACAGGGAGGTTTACAGGACACTGTGCCCTAGCAGGTGGCACAACTGGGACACAGAAAGCACTCCAAATCGAGCGGCAGGGCAAATCACACCACTCAGCAATTTCGTCAGCGGGAGAGAAAACCCCTTTTCCACATCTCCCCCAAGCAAAGAATCCAGACCACAGTTTTTGGGGCTCAACACCTTTAGCCCCACCCCAACCAAATTCCTGCTAGGCCACATTCAGGAAGGGCTTTCCTGGGTTGATCGTTTTCTTCTTTGTGTTTCTCCAGTGGACCCTGACCAGACAACTATACATCAATCCTCCTCATCCCCAGCCCTCCGGATGGAGCCTTTGTATTTCCTCCTTGGAGAAGCCCTTGTTTGTGATGGCCATCACCCCCAGCTGGCAAGATGTGTAGGTCCCTTCTGGCCTGTTGAAGTGGCATAATGGCAGGCCTGTGTTTGCAGCCAAGCTCCCGCCCCACCCCGGAACTTCTTGAGAGGTGTGCTTCAGTGAAAGGGACAATGATGTGTGGCCCTTCCCTGTGCCAGCAGCAGTCCCCATCCGGCTATGGATTAAAGGAGCCTGGGTAACTGCCCAGGCGGAATAAAGCCTGCAAACATCCTGGGGATGTGCCCCTCAGTGGCAGGAGGACAGGAGACAGGGCTAGGGTAATGGCTTCAGTCTATGGGCTTTTGCTACCCAATCTTACATCCATGTATGTAGGTACACACACACACACACACACACAATCACATCACGCCCCAAACGCAAATGCCAGGCCTGACACTTGCCAGCTGTGTGCCCTGTTTACAGCACTGTGCTAAGGGTAACACCAGGGTCGGGAAGCATACTCAAGACTCTCGAGGGTTTGCACAGTGTTTGCATGAAGTGGTGTTCAGCGCTTCATTGCGGCGGCAGATAAGTTGAATGGTTAAATATAGCTGTCTCCTGAACAAGACCCCTCTACCTCTGCCCATGCAGATCCGGTTAGGTCTATGCCGTAGCCCTTCTGTCTGCCTTCCTAGCTCTTCACAATGCTTTATTGCCTTTCCCTAGGGATGATGATCACTACAAAGGCAGGGAACAAGACAGGACCACTTGCAGTGCCCCACTGGACAGTGGCCAGAATTATTCCTGATCTATAATAAGGATAACAAGTACATACAGTGTGGTGGTTCATGCCTGTAATCCCAGCACTAGGAGGTTGAAACTGGACAACACAGCAAATTCCAGGCTAGTCTGGTCTATGGAGTGAGACTCGGTCTCAGAGAGTAAAAAACAAATAGAACGAAGTCACCAATCAGGCTTCCCCAGGCTGACAGAAAGATACCCCTACACTGACACCGAAAGGGCAGATGGAAAAGAGAGTGCATGCTGGGCAGGAGATGCCAGAATCGTAAAAGAGGGATACAGTGCTGCTACTCCAGTGGAAAGACCCAAAGACAGGTCCCAAGGGGATGAGCAAGCCTCCTCCCTCTCACTAGCATATCAGAGGAGGTGCATGAAGATGCTGGGGCCCTGCCAAGCTCCATCTTCCAGTGTGGTTGAATGGGAGTTCCTGGGACACTGAGGTATGCACTTCTCCTAGACTGTTGCATTAACCAAAAAGCCCTCAGAGGAGCTCTGTGTTACTTTACATATTCCCATGACAAAACACCTCGACAAAAGCAGCTTACTGGAGAAAAGGTTTACTTTGGTTTACCTATTAAGTGTCCCTCATGGTCCGGGAAGGCATGGTAGCAGGAGCTGAAGGCGGCCAGTCACACTGCATTTGTGGACAGGAAGCTAGCGTTAAACTTGCTTTCACCTTTTATTGAGCTCAGAGTTAAGGTGGGTCTCCCACCTCAATGAGCCCAATGCAACTAGGTCCTCATAGGTACAGCCAGGGGCTTATATCCTAGGTGATCCTTAATTCTGCCAAGCTACTATCAACTATCATGAAAGCCCTCCCTTCTGGGGTTGGCCCACAGAGCCAGTGACCTTACTTAAGTCAAGAACTCCAGCTGTCTAGAACAGCAGTGCCACTGACCTGGGCAGACCCTGCCCTTGGCCTCCAGGGAGGATCCTAGGTGCTCAGCAGGTAGGGTTTAGTCAGTACATGGAGATAGTTTTCAAGGACTGCAATCCCCTCCCCCATCCCAGGAGAAGGAAGAGGAGGATGAGGATGAGGATGAGGAGGAGTCCAGACTAGATGCAAGTCCAGTATCAAAGTCTTAGAGGAATTTTCTGGGAGCAAGGGAAACCATGATTGTCAAAGAAAGAGCAGCATCCTTCTGCCTCACTCTGCTCAGCTCTTCCTGACCTATCTGGTCCCAGAGACTCACGTTATCTTTAGAATGTCTGCTGTGTGCTCCTGTGTTCAAGAGGAAGAAGTCTAGGAGACTGGGTGAGACGCAGGGCCCGGCACAAGCCCTCAAGCGGCACACCTCAAATTCACAGAGCCAAATGGCTGCACCACATTAAAAGTCACGGCTGGCAATCACTTCTAAGCCACCACCCATTTATGAAACAATCTCAGTGGGACAGCATAGCAAACTTGAGCCCTGGGAGGTCCCTAGTTTGTACTTTTTAACTAATGCTAATTCTTTGGACAGGTTTCTCAACAGTGCTTTGCTGGAATTCCTAAGGTCAGAGCCAAACAGGAGGTATTCGGACACAGCAGGCATTCTCCATGCATTTAGTCTCCCCGGGAGCATTTCGGGGTGGGGAAATGGGGGGGGGGTGCCTACCAAGTTCAGGGTGTGTGCAAGTATCTTGTTACCATGTTTTTCTATCTGCAAAATACAGATCCTTATGCTAACCCATCCGAAAGGGCTTACCCTTCCCACACCCCTCTTCTTTTCCCATTTTATATCAGACACAAGGGTCCTAATTAATATACAGGGACCGTGGCTGCAAGCGGCTAGACAGACAGTTCTGCAGCATTCACAACCTAGCTGCCGGCTGCCCTATCATCCATCTGGTTGTCACGAGAGGCACAGCTGTTGTTCCTCCCTGCACACCTGGTGCTGGAGAGACAGGGCCTGCCACCATAAAGCCTGTCGGTAATGCTCTGGTCCCTGGCTGTAGTATGGTCTTCAATCCCTTCTACCTAGCTGCAGATCTTGATCTTGGATGTAACGTACCACAGAACTCATGAACCGCAGCATCTCAAAGCGGGGTGGGTGGCGGCGCACAGATAAGTTTTTGCTGTTGTTTTAAAATCAACAACAGGCCTCTAACAGCACTGGGGAGGCAGAGGGAGGAGGCTCTCTGAGTTCGAGGCCAGCCTGGTCTACAGAGTGAGTTCCATGATAGCCAAGGATATACAGAGAGGCCCTAACTCAAAAAACCAAAATAAATAAATAAACGAAAAAAAAAAAACCCCACAAGGATATTCATATTTAGCCTTTGTGGGAAGTGTGCCATTTGAACCAGGTGACATTCCTTTCCACAGCTACTTTACAGACCCTTCATGAGAACCCCCTGAGTTAGTGAACAACACTATTCCCTTTATACAGCTGGGGGGAAGTTGAGACTATCTTATCAAGGGCTACTGAGATTACGTAAATAGAAGCTTAGATTCAAACCCAGGCTGTTTTCATCATGGGAAACCCGGAAACTGGATATTTGTTTTCTTGTACTTTGAAGATTACTTGGTAAAGCGGGAGTCATCAAAATATGAAAGTTTAACCCATAAAATGTGAGCTTATGAAAGCCAGAGCCCGCTCAAGCATCATTCCCCATCTGATACCAGTGTCCGGGCCTTCAGCTGTGCAGGGGAAACCCGTACGGGTTGGTCGGACTTCTCCGATCTCACTAAGCAGTGTAAGTATGGTGTACAATACTGAGGTTTCACAGAGTTGCTGAAAGGGATGTTGAAGGACACTCAAATCACATCTGAGGAGAGGTGAGGTTAACAGCTAAGGAGGCGAAGCCACCATGCTAAAATGGGGTTACAGGCCCTAGCAGACGGAAGGTGACATTGGGGAGTTAAAGGAGCTACCATGAAAACTTGCTCCCTTCTAGGACTTTGCAAAAGAAAGCAGCCTTCCCTTATGAGCTGCTGAGACGTCAAATGAGGAGAGCCGTCAGGTTGTGCTTTTGTGTCAAAATAATTATGCAGTAAATAAACACTGCCTTGGCCCACACTAATCGTCACTGTGTGTCGCTACCACTGTCACTTCAGCTTTGTTAAACATGGCCACGTGCCATGAAGGACTGAACCCATGACATGGTAACAGGGCTGATGCATTTCCACACAGGTGGCCTCACAGCCATCATACATGGCTCTTAAAGGCGAGAAAACACTGTACCATGTAGTCTCCTCTATGAGCACCGTGCAGGAGCTCTCATTACATGCGCTGTTACCCTGACCCCTAGGCCAATTCTATAGAGCAAAAGTCACCCACACAACTCACAGAGGAGAAAACAGAGGTTCAGATAAAAGCAGCCTGTTGAGGCTGAGAGCTATAGGAATAGAACCCAGAATCCCCACCTCCACCCCCATTTACAGTTTCCTTCCTTTGAGGGCTTTTATTTGACACACAGTAATTGCACAAACTCATCGGGTGCTATGAGACACCAGTGCACAGTGTAACGAGATCAGGGTGATTGGCACGCCTTTTGCTTTATGTATTGTCTTTTTGTTGAACCCAACCTTCGTTGTTTGTTTAGAGGCAAGGTCTTAGTATGAAGCCCAGGCTGGCCTTGAACTCAAGATCTTCCTACTTCAGCCTCTGGAATGCTGGCATTATAGACATGCCTCTACCATAGTCAACTTCGATGCAGTTTTAGGCAACTATTTTTCTTCCCCCTTGGGATACTCACCTGTCAAGGGTCGGGCTGACAACTCAAAGTTTTGCAGACCCGCGTATTTTCAGACCAATGTGTTCTTTTTAAAAAGCTAGATGTAAAGCTACCTTAAGGTCCTTAGCACATCTGTCTCCTTTGCTGTCACAGAAAAGGTCCAAGAGGGTGACAATGCGCACATTGCCACCATTACCCTATTGTGGCCGATCTTGGTGGAAAGCAAGTCTCAGAAGAACGCTGTTTAAACGGTCAGGAAGGACAAGCCTCATGAGCCGCTCTTTGCTGTACTGTATATGAGCCAGGAGTTAGTTACAGGGGGGGGGGGGGACCAGACTGAGCAGGGTTCTTTAATGCCTAACTGGGCAAGGAAGCAGAGCATGAACTATTAAGAAATTCCATCCATGAATGACTGGGTGGGGGAAAGCCTCTAAGAGGACTAAGCCCCTGAGAACCAGGAAGTAGTGCCTGGTGGAAGCGAGCGCCCAACCCTTGAAGTGTAAGTCAGCAGTTCCTTTGTAGTGTACGCTGCCTCTGGCAAGCTGTGGAGAGTGGTGGAGGTGGAGATGTTCTAGAATGGGGCAGGCCCGAGCCCTGTGACCTTGGAAAGTTACTTCCCTCTGTGAGGCTCAGTATTCCTCATCTGTAAAATGGGTGATGACTGTGTTTGTTATGACGGTATATAGGGAAATAAGGGCACAGTTAGCAGAGCCTGCTTCACGGTCAACCCTCATTATCAGCCAGGTTGTCATGAATCTTCAAGTGCAGTCACATGGTAGCATCCGTTCAAGATGCAGTCCCTTCATTCATCCCCTGAAGCAAGGGACGTGAAGACTTTCAAAACCATGACAATTGTCCATGCCAACCGGAAAGGGAAGGAATCCTGGCTAAGTCTGGAGTGGGGTTCAATGTGTACAGCAGAGATAAACGTAGATCCCTGGATCTTAGGATTGGTCCCAGGGTAAGAACTTCAAGCTCTGCCCTACGTGTTCTGGCAAAAAGAACTCAGTTAGCCCTAGAATCAGAAACACCCTTGCTCGCTGCCTGGTGCTGACGCCAGAGCTGGCACTGGATATGTGGTCCAGCCCCACTGCCCCAAGGGTGGAAATGCTTCGAGGTCCTACTCTGGCCCTCAGTCAGGCCTGGCGTGAGCCCTCAGCACCTTCATACTCTCCATGAAGGGGGCAGGCGGGGGGGTTAGGGGAGGATGGAGAGATAGCTTAGTGGTTGAGAGAGCTTTTTGTTCTTGCAGAAGACGCAGGTTCGATTCCCAGTGCACATATGATGGCTCACAGTCACCTGTAGCTTCAGTCCCGAGGGAATGATGACGGCCTCTTTGGACTTCAGTGACTACCAGGAACACATGTGGTGCACATACACACACGCAGGCAAACATTCATACACACAAAATATAAATAAATACATCTCTTTAAAGAAAGAACAAATCTGGGATGGTTTCTGTATCTGGGCTACTAAGGCTCTTTCTTGTTGACCCTGTGGGGAAGTCTTTCTCTCCATGAACCTCATCTGCCATGTAGTATGTCCCATCTAGTCACTGTGTTCCCTTCTGTATTGGTGTCTCTGCATCTCTGATGTCTCTGATGCTTTTACCCTGCTCCAAATTAGGCCGGTTTGCTTTTCTTAGTCCTACAATCCCCTAGGGCCTCTTCAAAATCTGCGGGATTCTCTGTGCATGGCTTTTGCTGGGTGCATATTCAACCCTACATTCAAAGTCACTGCTTACAGCTCCTGGGGATGCTTCCTTGAGTGAACCCTGAGACAGCACTTGTGTCCCGTACTTCCTTGACTCCCCTGGATCTGGCTGGCCAGGCTCCCAGGCAGCGGCTTGGAGCCTGCTGGATTTCTTACCAGCCCTCCCCTGTTCGATTCCATCGGCTTCTAGAGTTACCACAGACCCAGTGCTGTGTGCCTGTCCTCTCCTTCCTGTGCTGCACACAACTCAGAATCAAGGCTGCTAACTGCCCCAAAGCTGTGGTGAATCCTCCCTGTACCAGGACGCCATCCCACAAGTCGCAGCACTGCTCCCCACTTCCCCCGAACTGGGGTTACCACCCTGAGGTGATATCTTACTGTCTGTTGAAGCACCCTAAGCCAGTGTTCTACAGCACCTCACCTCACACGTTAGCACGTGACAGGGTGTGCTCTGGCCCTGGAGCAGGAGGAGCGTGGCTCTAGGGGGACGAATGATCACAGTAGCTCTGAGCCTGCTGTAGACCTCCTCAGGGGATGAGGATGGTTTTCATGGCTGATAGCAAAGGCTTCCTTCTACTGACTTTTGATGGACCACCTGGTCTTCTGCATGGCTCAGAAGGGACAAAGAAGGACTCTTTGCCCAAACACCTGACAGTTTTGCATCTGGTGACTGAAACCTTTACTTTTTCCCAAATCCATTAAAAAAAAAAAAAGAAAGAAAGAAAGAAAGAAAAAGAAAAGAAAAGAAAAACCAGTGAAAGGCACCAGCAATCCCTCTGAGGGGGAGCAGATCTTCTTCACCATTTGAAAGGCTAAGTGCCCGAAGGGCCGGGAGATGAAAAGAGCCAGCCGGGTTTCTGATCTGAAGCATGCCAGCCTTTTGATGTTAATGATGAGAGGAGGGATCAAAACCTGTGTTTTTCTGACAGAAACTGGTAATGCCTGACAGTCAGATATGTTCTTGTCTGGAGCCTGAGCCAGAGAGCCTTTCCTCAGTCACCCTGTGCCTGAGCTGGGGACTAAGTGTTTGGTTCTCAGAGGATGTCTCACATCCAGCCTTTTCCCCAAGGGCTTGAGCCCCGCCCCGTGTCCCCCACCCCCACCCCACCCCCACCCCCGCCATGGCTATTTTCCTTCCCTTCATCTCTGCCTGGGTAACAGGAATCCTACAGATTTTACAGCAAGCATCTCCTCTCCTGGAGGCCTCCATCCCTTGTCTTATTTAATAATAAAAAGACTGAGCCTCTACCTGCCAAATCTTGGAACTCTCCTTTGGCCACCCTCTATGCACGGTTTCTCTGTGTAGCCCTAGTTGTCCAGAAACTCACTCTATAGACCAGGCTGGCCTTGAACTCACAGAGACCTACCTGCCTCCGCCTCAGGGGTGCTGGGATTAAAGCTACATGCCATTACTGCCTGGCTCCCCCACTGTCACCCTTAAGGCAGTTGTCTTTGATTACCGGCTGTGTCACCTTAGAAACATGCCCCAGGTGGGGGCATGTCTGCTCTGATGTCCCTGGTCTGTCTGGCTTCTGGCACCATGGCTGCTGGGTAGAAAGCACTCAGGAGGGGTACTCAGAAGAAGAGCACACATTGAGCAGGAACACAGGAATCCTAATTACAGGTGTGTGGCCCAGGACAATAACTGAACCTTTCTGAGGCTCAGGATAACAGGGACAAAGTGGTTGAATGCGATGGCACTTGCCTGTAATCCCAATACTCAGAAGGCTGAGGCAGGAGGGCTGGGGTCACCAACGTGGGGGAAGGGGAGGAACTCACAGAAGTGTTATTTCACATCCAAAGGGAAAGCCAAGGAGCTGTGAATGGTAAATGGTTAAGTAGTGCAATAGCCATACAATGGAATATTATTTAGTAATAAAAAGAACGGTACATCAGGGCTAGAGAGATGCCTCAGAGGTTAAGAGCACTGGCTGCTCTTCCAGAGGACCCAGGTTCAGTTCCCAGTACCCACATGACAGCTCACAACCATCTGTAGCTCCAGTTCCAGGGGATCTGACATCTCACACAGACATATTTACAGACAAAACAACAATGCACATACAATTTAAAAAATTAATTAAGCCGGGTGGTGGTGGAACATGCCTTTAATCCCAGCACTCAGGAGGCAGAGCAAGTTCCAAGACAGCCAGGGCTACACAGAAATACCCTGTCTTGAAAAACAACAACAACCACTTAATTAATTAGTTAATTAATTAATGTCTAAAAACTAAGAGAATCCAGGGTGGAGATATAGCCCTGAATATGTACAAGGCCCTGCCACAAAAACCAGCGGGCCGGGGAGACGGCTCAGTGGAATGCTTGCTGTGTAATTGAAGACTTCTGTTGGGACAACAGGGACCCAAGTAGAAAGCCTACAGATAGGCGAGCCAGTGTGTCCCTACAGTTCCAGTAATAGGAGGTGAGATATGAAAGGATCCTGGGCTCTGGATGGCCAGCCAGTCTCATCAATGGGGGAGTTCTACATCAGTGAGAGACCCTGTCAGCTGGGCCTGGAGAGTTGGCTCAGTGGTGAAAAGTACTTTCTGCCCTTGTAAAGCTTCAGTTCCCAACACCTGCGCAATGACTCACAACAAACTGTAACTGCAGTTCTGGGGAATCCAATGTCTTCTTCTGACATCCACAGGCACCAGGAATGCACAAAGCAAAACACTCGTATCCATCAAATAAATAAATAGCTTTATTAAATATTTACTTAATCAATAAAAGGTCATCAAGATGGCTCAAAATATAAAAGTGCTTGTTGCATAACCCTGATTACCTAAATTCAACCCCCAGAGGCTACATAGGGAGAGAAGTGACTCACAAAAGTTGTCCTCTGACATCTACATGTGTGCCATGGCATCTGCATGCCTACACAAATGCTTATACACACACACACACACATTGAAAAAATTAAATTGGAGAGTGATGAGAAAAAGCCCTGTAGCCTCTATATGCACACATACGAACACACACTCACGTGAGAACATACATATTACTGATACACCAAAATGAGAAAGCAAATTAAAATGCGCGCGCGCACACACACACACACACACACACACACACGCACAGAAAGAGAGAGAGAGAGAGAGAGAGAGAGAGAGAGAGAGAGAGAGAGAGAGATTCAAATGAGCTTTTAAAATAAAGAAAAGGAAAAATAAAGTTCAGAATAGGAAATGTCTTGTGACAGACAGTAGGGTATCAGTTGCCTGGGGCTAGGCAGGAAGTGGACCTAGAAATGAAAACTAAGGGATGTGGGCTTCAAGCGGTGATGGAAACGTTTTTAAAAATAAGTGTGAAGACGGTTGTAGAACTCTGTGATGACACTAAAAGTCCCTTAACTGCGAGTTTGAAATGAATGAATTAACAATGACAATGTCTAAAAACTAAGGGAATCCGGGGTGGGGATATAGCCCTCTGACAGATACTGACCTAGCATGGGCAAGGCCCCGGGGTTCCACGTCCAGCATTGGAAGTGAAAAAAAAAAATTCAACTACACTACCAGTGTCTACTACCCAGGCTAAACTACACAGGGAGATGCGCTCAGTGTTCCTGATGGGTTAACCCTATTAGCACCTCCAACACCAAACAGGATTCTATTTTTCCCACTCCACAAATGAAGAAGCTGAGGTTGACACACACCTTCCCTAAGGTGACACAGCTGATAAGTAGCAGAACCAGGCTGGTAAGTCACGTAGACAGAAGGAGGAGGTCTCCAGCACAGAGGCCCCTAGGCTTAAAGCAGGAGCTACTTACTTACTTAGCAAAAACCAAGAAATCTTCTCTTGAATCTCAGAGATACCCCCACCCCATCCTCCAAGCTGTCTGCCTGCTTTCTCTCTTCCTGTGCAACTTCCTGTGCAACCACTTCTCAGGGCACTCCCACAAGGAGTAGGGGTGTAACTGGTTGTCATGAGGACTCCAGGGGACAAGCTCCTAGTTATTATCAGTCTAGATGTCCCCACACTGGTTTTTTTTTGGGGGGAGGGCATGTCAAGACATGGTTTCTCTGTGCAGCCTTGATTGTCCTTGAACTCACAGCGATCCACCTGCCTTTTAAGAAGCCAGGGACTTCCTTGGTGCCCTTGATGTCTAGGCCTGGTTTCCTAGCACTTCCTGGCATCTCCTTTCCCTGTCCCTTCTCAGGTGTTGTTTGAGGCAGAGTCTCACTATATAGCTTTGGGTGGCTTGGAGGTTGCTATGTAGACCAGGCTGGCCTCCAACTCAGAGATCCGCCTGCCTCTGCCTCTTAATGTCTGGTTTTATACCAGTAAAGTCCTTTCTGATGTTTTATTTTTTAATGAATTAATTCACTTTACATCCTGACCGTAGCTCCCCTCCTTCCTTCCTTCCTGTTCCCACCCTCCCTCCCTCCCTCCCTCTTCCTCCATCCCTCTCCCCTGGTCCTTAGAGAAGGGGAGTTCTCCCTCCCCCAAACTCACTCCACCTCATCAAGTCACATGAGGGATGAGCAAGTCCTTTTCAACTGTGGTCTATCAAGGCAGCCCTGCCAGGGGAAATGATCAAAAACAACTGGCTGGGAGTAGTGGAGCACACCTTTAATCCCAGCACTGTTGGGAGGCAGAGGCAGGCGGATCTCTGTGAGTTCGAGGCCAGCCTGGTCTACAAAGTGAGTTCAGGACAGCCAAGGCGACACAGAGAAACCCTGTCTTTAAAAAAAAAAAAAAAAAAAAAAAGAGCAGGCAACAGAGTCCATGCCAGAGACAGCCCCTGCTTCCCTTACTAGGGGACCCATGTGAAGCCTGCGCTACATCTGTGGAGGGGGCCTAGCACACACCACCATATACCCTCCCTCTTACTGTCTTGCACAGTTAGCTCCAGGGCCCTTGGACCCCAGGTTAAAGGTCAGCTTCTTATCTGAATGAGCCATCTTAATTGGTCCCTAGTTCCTTCCCAGTATGGCACCATTTACTTCCTTCATTCACTTGTGACAATTGGCAATTGTTATGTCTTTGTTCCACTGAATGTGTAATCGGCCTCTGTCCTCATCACAAGCTCTAGACTGTATGAGATGCCATACGAGCAGGCGCTAAGTCCGACGTTTTAATCCCTGGGTCTGCACAGAGAGGGTGTTTAGTGTGAGGCTCAGGGTTTTTCAACCTGGGCCTTTACCATGAGACATTATTGGCCATAGGGCTGTATCATTCTTGGCTGTGGAGGGCTGTTTTGTGCACAGTATGGAGTTTATCGTAATTCTTTGCCTTTAATCATCAAGGGTAACCTACTGGTTCTGATAACCCAAAATGTTTCCAGACACTGGCACATGTGCCAAAGGAAGGGAAGGGAGCGGGGAGGGAAGGTCATTTCCCTTAGAGCAGTGGTTCTCAACCGGCCTAGTGCTGTGTCCCTTTAATGCAGTGTCCCATGTTGTGGCGGTCCTCAAACCATAAAATTATTTTTATTGCCTCTTCATAACTGTAATTTGGCTACTGTTATAAATCGTAATGAAAATATCTGCTGTGCCTCCAGCATGAGGGCTGTGAGGCCATGCTCCCTTTCCGTAGGATAACACTCAGGTTACTCAGGGGTGTTTTACCCAGTGTCCTTTTCTAGTTGTGGCCATGGTACGTGAGAAACCACAGGCTCTCCACAATCGGGATTAATACAGGGATTCTTGCATTCTCAAATTCTTGAGACCAAAGGTGTTTCAGATTTCAGACCCATCTTAGGAAATGGACCCATAAAATTAATTATATGGGTCTAAGCATAAAATTAATTATATGCTTCATAGAAGGAAAAAAAAAACCAACCCAAACCCTTATTCGAAATATGGTTCAGCAGGTAAAGGCATTTGTAGTTCAAACCTGGTGGCCTGAGTTTGATCCCCAGAGCCCAGATAAAGGTAGAAAGAGAAAGCCAACTCCAGAAGGCCATCTTCTGCTCTCCACGTGTGTGCCCCTCATCATGTCCACACATATACAAATTAAAAATGTATGTTTCATGTATCCCTTATATATGTAGCTTGCTGGTAATTTTAGATAATAGTTTTGGATTTTTGAATAATTTTAGATTTCAGATGCTATTAACATCTACAATAGCGTCTTTCTTTCTCTTTCTCTTTTCTTTTTGATAACTCTTTCTATATTGCCCAGGTTGACACCAAATTTGGTATTCCTCTGCCTCAGCTTCCCAAGAACCAAAATTACAGACATGGGCCTTAGTGTGGCTGGTGAAATGATTATATTAGGTAGCATTTGCAGGCTGGAGAATCGCTCTGTGTTAACAAGTGCTGCTCTTCCAGAGGTCCCTTAGTTCAACTCCCAGCACGCTTGTCAGGCAGCTCAGAACTGCCTGTAACTCCAGCTCCAGGGGATCCAAACCCTCTTCAGGCCCCCTTGGGAGCTGCACTCACATGTGCACATACATGTACTCAGATAAACACATATATCAACAACAAAATAAATGTTTAATAGCTAGTATCTTTTTGGTTGAAAACTGGGGTCTGAGGTAATCTTTATTTCCTTTCTCACATATGGGAAAAACAAAGGCCGAGCCAGGCTGGGCATCCTCTCAGCTGCAGGCTGCAGAGCCAAGGCACAGAGATGTGAACCACAGACCTTGATGTTAGCTGTACTCCATCAACTACTAGTTCACAGAGACATCCTTCGCATCAGAACACAACTGCACGTGTGAAGTAATGAGCCTCTTAAAGGCTGGCAGTGCCCACACACAGGAAGGCACTCGGCAACCAAAGTTGGCTCCTTCAGTCAGAGCTAGAGGTCACCAGATACTGTGTTTTGTTTTTGAGGATGTTTTGTGGGAGTATGTTGGTATTGTTAAAACAATCCCTGGCCCCTTTAGCCCAGGCTGGCCTGTAACTTACTGTGTCACCCAGGTTAGCCCTTACCTATCCAGTAATCTTACTGCCCAAGCCTCGGGCATACCAGGATTACAAGTGTACACGGCCATACATAGCTAACGCCGTGCTTAAAAGTGAGAACACTTAAGCTTTCACTGGACTGAAACAAAGATAGCTGCGTCAGTGGCCAGTCTTCACTGTCAGTTTGATGGAATTAACAGTTATCATGGAAGCATACCACTTCCCATGGATAGGGTAGAATTTCCTGAAAGATTTTACTTAGGTGGTTAGGCCCACCCTAGGTGTGAGTGGTGTCATTCCACGGGCTGGGGTCTTAGATGGAATAAATAGGGAAGGGCCAAGAGCACTCACATCTGTCGTCTGTCTGTCTGTCTCTGCTTCATGAATGCAGATGCAATGTGACCAGCCAACACATGCTCCTGCCACGGTGTTCTTGCCTATGAACCAAATAACCTTTCTTCCCTTACATTGCATTTGTCGGGGCATTTTGTTACAGCAGCGAGACAAGTCCCTGATGCTGCTGCCCATACTGCACAGGCACCTGGAAGTCACATACAGCAGAGATGCACAGATGGGATCCTAGGCATCTGTATACACATGGACCAGGGAGTGGTTGGCATGCCAAGCTTGGGGCAGATCCCATCTGAAGACGCAGCTCTGAAAACATCCGAGAGTCAATAGATAAGGGAACAGAAGATGGGAGAAGAAAGCAATCGTCTTGTGCAACACAGACTTCCCTTTTCCCCGGAGGAAGGAAAGCTTAGGGGTGGATGGAGCCATAACTGAATTCAGTCCTGCTATTAGGTTAGTTTTTCTAAACACCAGTTACTCATCAGCCAAAGAGCAGACCGACCCTATCTTCCTCAACAAACTTCATACACAAAAGTGAGCCAGGGAGCAGGAAGCCCAGAAAGACAAAAGGAACTGTGTGCTGCCTGGCCGGTAGGCAGTAGGTGGCCCAGTGGTTATAGAGTCGAGGCTTGGCAGTTGTGAGAGGGAGAGAGATCCATGTTCAAACACCAGCACTTCCATCCCGAGCCATGTGACAGCAATTCTTTGTGCTCTAATTCCTCCTTTGTCCAGCTGGCGTAACAATTTCTTACATGCAAGTGTGCCGGGAGGTCCAGAATATTTGCAAGAAGTGAAGAGGACAGGCAAACTTCCTGACGTCCTCTAACCATCTCATTATAGGACCTGTCTGGGAAATGTTCCTGCAAGTGCCTAGGGAGCATCCGCCAGGAACCTCAGCATCTCCTTGGAAGGCAGAGATAAAAGAATCTTGAGGCTGCCTCCTCAGCACCTGCAAGAGGACCTAGCTGACACTGGAGTGTGACTTTGACCTAACTTCTAGGCCCCCACAGAAAGAATGTGTTCTGTGATTCTACCCTTTATCTTGATTTTTTTTTTTTCCTTTTCAAGTGGGGGTGGAGAATAAAGACAAGAACTTCAAGGTCAGGTTCACTTCCCTTCAGGCTCCTTCAAGGCTGCAGTGAAATTTCAAGAATGCAGCCTCTGGGCCCAGTTTACATTCCCACCCTCTTGGTATCCAAGATACCAGAGGGACCTGTAGCATTCCATCCTGCCAATCAGCCTCCTGGCTGGTCTGGTGGTCTCGCAAGCTCTCAGCTCCATCCTAAGCTGCCCTCCTATGGGGTAAGGCCTGCCCCTGGTCCATGGGAAAAGCATCATTGCTTACCAGGAGGGTCGTTCATTCATTCACTGGCCCAACACTCACGCTCAGGGCTCCCGTGGCTAGGCATTCTGGTAAGTGGCTGGAAGTGCCAGTGCACTGGAGGAACCCGACACAAAAAACAAGCCGAGCCAGTCCGCGAAATGGCGGCGCACAGTGGTGTGCGGTGTGGGAGTGGTTATGTTCAAGATCAAGACAGGCTTCCCCCCAGGAAGGGAGTATTAAACTTAGAACTGATGAGTGTGTAGGCGGACAGAGGTGGAGAGAAGAAGGAAGAACATTCTAGATAGAGGGACCAGCACTGGCAAGCCTCTACATTGCAAAGGTTGCCGTGATGATGCCTTTGAGGACCTGTGGCCAGCTTGTGGTGGAGACCAGAGACAAGGACAGAGTCCGACTTTCATGAGAATCCTGAGCACACAGGGCAGGGCAGTCATTATACTAAGAGTCACAGCAGAGGGTTAGAAGCATTTTATGCAAAGAAAGTATTTCTGTAAGAATTTACTAATACTGGGAAGGAGAGATAGCTCAGTAGCTAAGGGTACTTGTTTCTCTTATAGGGGATTCAAATTCTGTTCCCAGCAGCCACATCAGGTGGCTCACAAGTGGCTGTAACTTCAGTTCCAGGGGATCTGCTGCTGTCTTTTGGTCTCTTCAAACACCTACACACACACACACACACACACACACACACACACACACACACACACACACACACACAGAGTGACCAAAAATAGATTCATACAGTCACTAAGAAAGTACCACATGTACACAGTTTATTATATGTACAACTAAGAAAGAAGGTACTGGCCGGGCGTGGTGGCACACGCCTTTAATCCAAGCACTCGGGAGGCAGAGGCAGGCGGATCATTGTGAGTTCGAGGCCAGCCTGGTCTACAAAGGGAGTCCAGGACAGCCAAGGTTGTTACACAGAGAAACCCTGTCTCGAAAAACCAAAAAAAAAAAAAAAAAAAGAAAAAAAAAAAAAAAGAAAAAAGAAGGAAGGTACTGGAGCAGCCTAGGACCCAGTGTTTTTTTTAAAAGCACCCTTTGCCACATGTCTGTTTATTTATTTATTTATTTATATATATATTTATGCATGCTTATCTATTTATTTGGTCTATTTATGCATACTCAAAAAGGACAAAAACAATACAAAACAAAAACACAAAGTAAGGTGGCTCAAGAACTGATCTCTGAGACACAGTGTAAAGTATTGGTCTAGCACCTGCAAAGCCTTGGGGTCTATCCTTGGCACTGAACAAAGTCCCCAGTCCTCAGACACTGGGTAGTTCAATGCCATAGCATTTCTTCTTTTTACCCTTCTTAGGCTTTTTTTTTTCTTTTTGGTGACATCTCTAAGTCTAGAGAGATGGGTCAGTGGTGGCGAGCGTATATTGTTCCTGAGGACCTGAGCTTGATTCCCAGCGCCCGTATCAGGATGTTCACAACTGCCTCTAACTCCAGCTCCAGGGAATCTGAGACAAGATCTCAAGCCCACTTTCTTCTCAGCCACTGACAACTACTTTGAGTTTTGATTCAGGGGTTTGATATTAGTAGGACGTATAGAAGAAAGTATTAGGGCACTCTCACCCCCAGCCCTGCACACCCACACTAGTGGGATTGCCTCGTACATGCTACCTACACCTTCTACAACTGACCTACATTCCTAGCCCCTTCAAAAAAATTTCAGTTTACACAAAGTCTCATTAAGTAGTTCGTCCTAGCCTTCAAACTTGCAATCCCCCTGCCTCAGTTTCCTGGGGAGAAAGGTTCTCCCCATCCCTCCCTCCCCCTGAGACAGGGTTTCTCTATGTAGCCTTGGCTGTCCTGGAACTCACTCTATAGCCCAAGCTGGCCTCAAACTCACAATGATCTGCCTGCTCCTGCGTGCTGGGATTAAAGGTGTGCGCCACCACCACTGGCTGCAAAAAGGTTTTTCAACAAGAGGTTTGTTTGCAATGGTCTTGAAGTGATTTGCATTGAGAACAGACACAGGCTGCAGCTCTATGGACTCCTCACCAAGCACAGCATAATGGACACAGCAGTTATAAGACTCACCTTGATATGAAGATGTTCACAGGCTAAAAGGCAGGTTAATCTTGAAAAGGATGGGTTGAACTACAGCGCATACACACTCTCCCTGCCTGTGGATGTGGCTCAGTCAGTAGAGGGCTTGCCGAACATTAGACAGAGCCCTGGATTCAGTCAGAAGTTCAAGGTCATCCTTGGCCACAGACCAATTTTGAGGCTAGCCTGGGGAATCAGTGAAACCAGTCTCCAAATAAAACTCCAGTGACTCAGATGACCTAGGTTGCAAGTTCAAATCCCAGCATGACCCAAGGAAGCAGAGAGAGTAATAAAGCCTTTTACTGGGTAGCTCTGGGCCAGTAGCTATGTAGATCAAGCATTCCTGTGATGTTGATAAGTCTTTAGAATTATAGCAGCTGTGTGTGAGAACATTTTTAAAAAAGATTTATTTATTTATTATTATGTATACAGTGCTCTGCTTGCAAGTACTCCTGCAAGCCAGAAGAGGCGCCATATCACATTACAGATGGTTGTGAGCCACCATGTGGCTGCTGGGAATTGAACTCAGGACGTTTGGAAGAGCAGGCGGTGCTCTTAATCACTGAGACATCTCTCCAGCCCCTGTGAGAACAATTTTAATGTCTTTTCTTTAGCATGAAGCATACTATTCTGAGACTTGCTGATCTTGGAACTCTTACTGTTTTACCTCTTGTCTCACTGTTCAGTTGGGTTTGAGTAGCCCAGACTAGCCCTGAAGCCTCATATAGCCCAGGCTAGCCTTGAAATCTTAATCCTCCTGTCTCTGCTTCTTGCATGCTAAGGTTATAGGTAGGGACACACCATGCCCACCCTTGCCTCACTCTTGTCAATGTCCACATGGGCCTCCATGGCACAATGGCACATTAAACAACTGCGTTGCCTCCAGGGGGAGAGCTGTGGGGCTGGCTGCTGGTTTCCTGCTCTTAAAATGCATGGCTGAGGTAGCAAGAAAGCTGTAGCTCTGACTCACAACTCCTGTGGAGTGGCAGGGTGCAAACTGTGATGCCCCAGCCTAGCGAATGGCTGTGAGTCACCTAGCTACTTCTTGGCACTCGGTTTCATGAATGAGGCCTCGGGAGAGGTGAGGAGGGAGTGATGGAGTGAACTCTAATGGCATCAGCTGATACTCACAGAAGATAATGACAGCGAAGGGGACCAACTCCTCCCCAGTCTCCTACTCTATAGAGCCCTAGAACCCCCAAATCCAGCTGCTCCTGCCAATGGCCCCAAACAGCTGTATTGCACCTTTTCTCTGTATCGTGTCCCTCGCTTTCTTTCTCTGGCATCTCCAGCACACCTTCCAGTTGAAAGACCAGACAGGCTTCTGTGAATTAGTGAACATGGGGGTGGAGGGTGGGGCGGTCCCAGGGTCACCTTCCTTCCATCATCCCATCCTCTAGGGCATTCCATGCACCCATGGCAAGTGCCACAGGGTGGAAATAACACCACTGACCTCATCAACACAGTGCTGAGCAAACACAATAAATAATACTAGTTCTGAAGGTGCCTGGTGCTCCCTCCAACTTATTAATGAGAAACCTAAGCCTTGGAGAAGGTCAAGAGTACAGCCTGTCGATGGCCTCCCTCCAAAGAATGCCTTACTTGCTCATGGATTCCTTCCAAGGAGGTGTTTTTCAGGCCCTCTTCCCAGAGTCACCATATTTCTTCCTTGAAAGCACAGGCCCCCAAGCAGTTCCAAAGGCCCTCTGGTCCCCGGGCTGCCCAGGACCATTCTGAGGGGGCTGAGGGGTCTGGAACCTTCTAATCATCTGCCCTTCTGGAGAATTTATACTCTCACCAGAGCCAGGGCTTGTAATCAGGTTCCAGCTGCTTCAGTTCACTTTCCCTTTGTTTATCTTTCCACCATTTGAGTGACTGGCTTGCTCTGCCCCTCCCACTTGTGTGGGCCCGACTTCCCCCACGCAGGGGAGAAGCAAAGTGGGGCTTCCTAAGCTTACTTCTCCAGGGGCCCAAGAATGCTGGGGAGACCCAATTCCAGGTGCAGTAGCTTTGTTATAAACACTCTCTTCTCCTTCTCCCAACCCTTTCTCCAAACACCCAAAACAGCAGATTAAGTTTTAACTCTGGCTGGCAGGACACCTGCTTTTGAAATCCCTCCTCCCAACCCCGACCAACCTCGGAGGAGGGTTTACAACATACAGGTAAACATTGACACTGGTTAAGAGTTACTGAAGGGAAGTGGAGCCTGGAATGCTGTCTCTGAAGTCTTGACCCCAAAGAGGAGGGTCCTTCCCAAACACCTAAAATAAGAAAATAAGAGCTGGAGAGATGCTCAGTGGTTAAGAGCACTTGCTACTCTCCCCCCCCCCCCAAAGGTGGGCAGGGTGGCGGAGAGATGGCTCAATGGTTAAGAGCACTGACTGCTCTTCCAAAGGACCCTGGTTCAATTCCCAGCACCCACATGGCAGCTCACAGCTGTCTTGGTCCAAGATCTGACACCCACAGACATACATACAGGCAAAACACATAAAATAAAAATAAATAAATTATTAAGACAAAACCAAACCAAACCCAAAACGGAGCACTTGCTGCTCCCCGCAGAAGACCAGTCAGGTGGTTCATAATCACCTGTAACTCCAGGTGATGGGGACCTAAAAGGCTTCTTCTGGCCTAACAGGTACATACACACATGCAGACACCCCCAACACATGTATACACATACATAATATAATAAAATTTAAGACAGGTGGTGGTGGCGTACACTTTTAATCCCAGCACCAGGGAGGCAGAGGCAGGCTGATCTCTGATTTAGAGGCCAGCCTGGTCTACGGAGTGAGTTCCAGGACAGCCAGCACTACACAGAGAAACTCTGTCTCAAGAAATGAATGAATAAAATTGAAGACAGAGGAAGAGGAGGAGGACTACGTGGAGAAGAAGGAGGAGGAGGAAAAGCTAACAGTGGAAGAGAAAAATCTCTCAGGCTTGGATAATCAAGGCTTTTAGGCCAGTGGTCATTAAATCCTAAGCAGAAAACTGAAGGTCAACAGTGCATTCAAGTGGCCTCCTGGAAACTCTCACAGAGGACTTTCTTCATGACTGAGACCCTACGGAGGAAGGGAGGCAGGAGCACGCTGAAAAGGGGGAACCACAGCATCAGACCAACTCACTAGCAGGAAAAAAACAAAACCCAAAAAACCAACGCAACGCTGTCTGCTCACCTGCTTGTGCCAGACAATGCTGATCTTGTCAACAAGGCATGAATGTTTTAGTAGCAGTGGGATGGTGGGACACAGCCAGCCCACAGCGCATGTTGGCTGACATGACAGGGTGACAGATGCCACGGCACATGGAGTCACTTGAGACTGCAAGTGCTTCACTAAGCAAGAGGACGACGAAAGCTGGGCGGTGGTGGCACACGCCTTTAAGATCCCAGCACTTGGGAGGCAGAACTCTGGGAGTTCTGGATATCTCCAGGCTAGCAGGGGCTGGTTCACACGGAAACCTTGTTTCACAAAACAACAACAACAACAAAAACAAAAGGCAAGGGGACGATGAAAAGCTGCATGGTGACTATCAACAAACACTTCACCGCTCAAGACCAACCCAAGACCGGGTGGAGTGTGAGTTTAGAGGTATACCTTAGAGACACTGTTCACTAGAAGGGTCCAGTGGGGCACGGTGGTGGGAGGCAGAGGCAGGAGGATCACTGTGAGTTCGAGGTCAGCCTGGTCTACAAAGCGAGTCCAGGACAGCCAAGGCTAACACAGAGAGACCTGTAACAACAGCAACAACAACAACAACAACAACAACAACCTCCCCCACCCTCACCCCCCCCCCAAAAAAAAAGAAGCAAGGTGATTTATAGGCAACTCTGTTCCAGGTCCCTGGCGGCTGCCATGGGGATACACTTGCCTGTGGATGGGCAGCAGTGAGGAGGTGGCTGAGGGGGACTAACCTGGCCCACGTTGGCCAAGTGCTTGCTCTTTCCCACACCCCTTCATCTGGAAGACACAGCACCGTCAGAGCAGCCTGTAGTACAGGGCTCCCAGAGCTGACCCTGGCCTCTCTTACTTGTGAGGCCCCAGCTCAGTCTGGAGATGCTAAGTCACACCACTGAGCAGGGCCTCTGCAGGGGCTCTGATCCTACTTCTGTCTTCAGCAGCTGCACTTCATGGGCTGCCCGCTGTGGGAAGGAGTTTGTGTCCACCCACTTGCTCTGACTTCTCAAGGGCAGCCCAATACCCTGGACTGATTAGCATGAACACGCGTGGCGTGTTTTGATTGGGGCTCCCCTGCATCTTGGATTCTTCAGAAAGCGACAAGCATGTCATCTTCATCGTAACCTGACAGAATCATTACACACTTTTCTGGAGCTAGAAAGGCTGCCAACTTAAAGCTATCCTGGCACCATTTTATCAGTTTTCTTGAGGCAAATATCTCTATAAGCTCTGGTGGTTTATTCTTCAATCACGCTCAGGCCCGAAGTTCACCACTTCATTGATAGGAAGCAGATGCAGACGCCATGGGCATTGATTCCTGCCACCTCCAGCTCCCTGTGAGCTCATCAAACCAAAGCCACAGGGATTACCTTCTGAGTTTAACAGAAGGACCCAAACCACAAACCCATTTCTCTGAACTTCTGAAGCTCGCTTGCCTAATTTGTCAATGGCAGACGAAAGGATTTATTTACCCTGCTAGGTTTTGAGAAGCAGCGAGGAGACCCACCCCCAACAGAAATAATGAGTGGACCCCTTCCTCGTGCTCTGAGCCCTGTAACACAGAGCCTGTACCAAACACGCATGTCAGAGCGGATTCAAACCCACAGGGAGAAACAAATGACCCAATGGCTGAGTGAAGGAACTGACTGAAGGGACAGGGAGGGTCTGGAAGGCCAATGGCCACTCTGAGTTATGTGACCATCTCCTAGGGTTCTCTATGGCCACCAGAGAATCAGGAGGTATTTCTGGGAAGGGAAACAACTTGCTCTTGAATTTCTGGAAGAGAAGTCCAAAAGCAGGGGCTGGGGGTTAGCTCTCAGTTGGTAAAGTGTTTGCCTAGCTTGTTCAAAGGCCTGTGTTCATCCCCAGCAATTGCATGAAACAGGCGTGGTGGGACCCAGCTGCCATCCCAGCACAAGGTCATCCTTGGCTACATAGTGAGCTTGACACCAGCCTTGGGTTAGGTAATGGGACTGTCTCAAACAAGTAAATTCCAACAGCAGTCTGCTTACCCTGCCAGCTATTTATGACAGTAGCTGAAACAATAAGTGACAACTCAGGTCAGTCAGGGACCATGGCCAGAAAGCAAATCGGGTCCTAAGACCTCAACCGCTCCAAGTGTCTGTCAGGCCATATCCTTAGAACTGCAAGTGCACAAAGGTAAACTTGACCGGTTACTTGTTTTTGTATCAACAAACGTGACATAAAACTGCCACACCCCAGCAACCTAGAGACTAATTCCCATTTTATTATACTAAAGCAAAAAAGGAAGGAAGGAAGAAAACTATCATCTCACATCGTGTTCATAGATGCATCGTATCAGCATTGCTTGCAACAGCCGAAAGGGGGAAGTAAGCCAAGTGTCCATCAGTAGATGAATGGGAAACCACCAAGATGGGATCTGACCGTACACTGGTACCAATGTCAGCTTTAAAATGGAAGGAAATTCTGACACAGGCTGAACCCTGAAGACACCGTGTAAGGGATGGATGTGGTGTAATTCCACTTATACCAGGCACCTAGAGGCATCAGTTTTGAAGAGCTGGAAAGCAGAGTGTAGTTATTGGAACTGGAAGGGATGGAGAATGGGGAGCTGATCTGGTGGATACAGCATCTCATTTCTAAGATGATTGGAGACAGATGGCAGGGTGGCAGGTCACGGTTGTCCACTGCAAAGGTACTTGGTGACACTGGGACAACTAAAAATGATTAAAATTAATAAACCTCACCATTATATGTAATTAAATAAAAGAACTTAAAAGAAAAATCGACTAAATGGTAAGTCACAGCCTAAAGAAAATCATAATTAAAATGGTAAATTGAGCCTGGTGCAATGTTGTGTTGCCTGTAATCCTAGTACTCAGGGAGGCAGAGGCAAGCGGCTCTCTGTAAATTTGAGGCCCGCCTGGTCTACAAAGTGAGTCCAGGACAGCCAAGACAGAAAAACTCTGTCTTGAAAACAACAACAACAACAACAACAACAACAACAACAACAATAATTTAAAAATAAAATAAAAATGGCCAACTGTGCATTGTTCTAGTTCTGTTTCTGTTGCTGTAACAGAATACTTTTACCAAAAGCAACCTAAAGGAGTGAAAGGGAGAGAAAGTCTTAGACTTTCTAGGCCCCAGTCCATCACAGAGGGAAGTCAGGGTAGGAATACGCGCAGGAACTATAACAGAAACCACCAAGGAAAGTTGCTTGCTGTATCACTTGTAGGCTCGGAGTTAGTTTGCTTTCTTATACAGCCCAAGGGAATGGTGCCGCCCGAGGTGGACTGGACTCTCCTAAATCAATTAACAACCAAAACAATGCCTAAGACCAACTGAGCCTCAACTTCAGCGCTGCCTGAAGCACATTGTCAGGCACACACTGCCCCTGTGGAAGCTCTTCTTCCTCTTCCAGCAGCTTTTCATTATTACTGAAGAATCCCTCCTTACCTGCCCCTGCCCTACCCAGGGTCCTTTCAACATGTAAATATTAAGAACTGAGGCTGGACATCACTACCCTCTCCTGTGTTCTAGGACACCCAGAGTTCCTGGTGACCAACGATGACTCCGGCACCTCACCTAGCTTCCTCCAACACCAGCAAACATGGTCCGAGCCCCCTGGCTGGCATCCCAAGTGAGCTTGGGAGTTTCCAGAAATCTCTTCATGGCAAGAAAAGCTAGGGGTGGAATTGCCTTTGGTTGTCTCAGGGGCCCTACTTGTAGGAAACAGCTGGTCTTAAAAAAAAAAAAAACCTGAGTCTTCTACTCATTTCTGTCCTTGTCAGTGATTCATAGAAATCCAGGACTGGAATGAGGAAGTGGATCCAGGAGTCCACCCCCTGCAGAGAGCCACCAAGCTTGCTCTACTGGATCTTGTCACTTCTTCACACATTTGAACTCGGCTATCAGGTATTTATTTACACAAGTGGCCCTGTCTTGTTTTGATGACTCTGTCTGTAATTATTAAAACTCCTTTCGTGGCGCTCTGGTGGCCACTCTGGTTCTTGTCTCATAACCGTGTGCTATAACTTTCCCGCCTTTTTACTTTTAGCCTGCCACTGAACTGAGTTAGAGTAAATCTCTCCTAGGCAACCTCTATATTTGAGCAATATTTTTTCTCCCAACCTGATACTTGTCTCCCCCGCCCCCCTGCTTTTTTTTCCATTTTATTGCAGTACTGGAGGTTGAATCCATGGGCTTTATGCATCTTAGACAAGTCCTCCAACACTGGTTACACTCCAGCCTGATACCCATCTTCAAACTGGACTGTTCTATCTATTAATTGATTGAGACAGCACCTTACTATGTAGACCAGGTTGGCCGTGACCTGCCTCTGCCAAGTGCTGGGATTAAAGATATGCACCACTGTGCCCAGACAGTCCATTTATTTTTAATGATTTACTGACACGAGTAGCTTTAAGTCAACCTTCTTCTCCTTTCTTTTTTATTTGTTTCATCTCTGTCTTGATTCCTTGTGCCTACTTTTCAGCTTCTAAAGAATTTACCCACAATGCCTCATTACTCTATCTACTTTAGTTTAAATAGCCAAATCTCTTTTAACAAAATGAAGTGAACAAGTCTTTGAAAGCTGGGCCCACTGGTGGTCAAGTGGAAAGGCTGAGGCAGGAGGCAGGAAGATTGCAAGTTCAAGGCCAGGGTAGGTTGGCATTATTAGGCTTTGATCAAAACCAAACCAAAACAGCCCTCATTGTGTTTCTAGCGTAGAGTTAAGCTTGTCTGCCAAGAATTTAACATTTTTTTGTTATGTAGCTCTACTGGTGATAATTTCTCGCAACCTTATACATTTGCAAACGTTTGCATTTGAATCTCATATTTAAAAGGATATTGTTTCATAGATCACAGAATTATATAGGTTTGGCATTCCGTTCCTTTCCTCGCCTTCCAGCACCTTCAGAGCTTCACCCTATCCAGAAGTCATCAGCATTTCCTACTGTTCTCCACTGGTCAACCCTTCTTGTTTCCCCACATACTGTTCTCCAGATTCTCACTGTCTTCCCAGTCTTCATCAGTGTGGACGGAAGTGTCTAGGTGTGGGTCTTTGTACGGCTGCCCGATCTGCCTGGACTCCGCTATGTCTCTTGGATCTGTGCACTGGTATTTCCATCAATTGTGGATGTTGCTGGTCTTTATGTGTTCGTATCTACATGTTCCATCCCCCAGCCCACACCATACACACAAACACACAATCATTCTTCGCTATTTCCTTCATGAATCCTCATTTTTTTTTCTTTTATGTGGAGGTGATGGTAGTGGTGGCGCTGGGAGGTGTCAGATCACCTGGGGCTGGAGTTACCAGGAGCTGTGAGCCCTGTGGCTTGGGTACTGGGAATCAAACTCTAGTCCTCTATAAGAAGATCAAGTGTTTTTAATCACTGAGCCATCTCTCCAGCCCCCAAATACACACTCACTTTTCTTTTAAGTTTTTTAAGACAGGGACTACATAGCCTTTGGCTGGCCATGCCCACCAAAAAACAAAACAAAACAAACCCCCCCCCAAAAAAAAACCACTTCATAGACCGCTTTATACTGCCCCACAGACCACTAGGGTTCTAACGCCCCACCCCCAAGCTTTCTCCTTATCTTATCCTGGCCTGACACTTTCCCCAGTGGTCACTCATTCTTCCTGCTCTTTCCTCTGCAGTACAGAGTTAAATCCATCTCACACGTTTCCCATTTCAGATATGGCTGTTTTCCGCTGGAACGTTCATCTCTCTTGACTTCCAGTCCTCTGAATCTCCAAGCGTACCTATAACCGTTGTTTTAAAGTCGTTTCCTGCTAATTCTGCCTAGCATGGCTGCTTTCTATTGCTGTTCTTGCAAACCAATTACTTTCCTACCATACCCTGCACACGAGGAATGCTAAGTTGCTGGACTGTAAAGAATGCTAAGCTTTGTTTCTGGTGGGTGGTTAATTTACTAACTAGTCAGAGTAATCCCAGTGAGGCTTGTTGTCAAACTAAGATGTGGGTTTAAGGAGCTAAAACAATAACAATATAGAGTAGAGTGGAGTAGGGAGCTCGGGCTCCTGATGACAACCGGGGGGGGGGGGGGGGTAGGGGGTTAGGGGGTTGGGGGGGTTGGGGAGGGCAGCTTCCTGGCCTTAACTGGCTGAGGATAATAGGGAAGGGAGGCCATTACAAAAAGGTGTCATTATGTAGCTCTGCCTGCCCTTGATCTTCAGGATCCCTCTGCTGTGACTACAGGCGTATTCTATGATCTTAGTCTTTTTTTTTTTTTTTTTAATATAACAAAAAAGCCAACATCTCTCTCGATGGTGAGAGACCACTATTTGACCTATACTATGAGCATCTAAACACTGTTTCTACTGAAATTACTAGCATTCACCAGGTAACAGGCAGGCCCTGTGCGAGGTGCTGGGGGTAAAGCAATTTATATGACAGACAGGGCTCCCCTCTCTTCGGGCTTATTAACTCAGAAACCGGGTGGCAAAGCATAGCCTGCAGGCTGAGTCTGCCATTATCTATTCCCCAAAAACTATCACTGAGACACAGCCCTGCCTCCTTATTCACACACTGCCTTTAGCTGCTTTGATGCTCCAGAATTAAATATTTAAGACAAAGATGGCATTGTGCACAAAGTGTAAAAGACATCACAGGCCTTTATTGAAAGACTCCCCCTAGCCCTTGTCAATTACAATAGTTCTCAGGCCTTCTGGCCTCAGGACTCCATCACACTCCCCACTGAAGGCCTCAAAAAAAAAAAGTCTCCCGTGAAGATTTTTACTGACAATAGTTATCATATCTAGGGAGATGGTTCCACAGTTAAGTGCACTTCCTGCTCTTCCAAAGGACACGAGTTCGCTTCCCAGCAGGCACGGTGAGTGGCTCTCAGCCCACTTCTAACTCTAGCTCCAGGATCTGACTTGCTCTTCTGGCATCCACACACGCGTTGCATACACTCACTCAAACTCATTCGCATACACACATACACACAAAAATAAATGAATCTGCTGGGCGGTGGTGGCACACGTCATTAATACCAGCACTTGGGAGCAGAGGCAGGCAGATCTCTGAGTTCGAAGCCAGCCTAGTCTACAGAGTGAGTTCCAGAACAGCCAAGGCTACACACACAGGGAAACCCTGTCTTGAAAACCAAAAACCAAACCAAAACAAAAAACCAAACTCCCTCCCCCAAAACAACAACAAAAACAAAACAATATAATGAATCCATGTCAGCGTATTTCTGGGTTACAGGATGGTATAGTGGGAAAAGATGCTTGCAGCCAATGCTAACAACCTGAGTTCAATTCCTGAGACCCACATACTGGAAGGAGAGAACAGACTGCTGAAGGTTCTCCTCTGAGTAGATACACGCTCACTCAGGCACATGGAGACACACGTATACAAGTGCACACATGTATGGACACAAACACACACACAAATAAATTAAAAATATTAAACAAATAGATGTCATTAAAAAAACAGAAAACTTTTAGGCCAACATGACAAAGAAACAACCAGCTATCAGTTGGTTGATCCAAAGGAAAACCACTGTCCCCAAGAGCCAGTCTCTTTGACCTTGGCCCTATCCAGAAGCTCCTGAGCAAGTAACTTTTAAACTGGGCTGTGAGAACAAGTGTAACCAGGCAAGGTAGGGAGGGCAGCTCTCCCTTCTGTAAGTACATTTGTTCTTTGGGCCTTGCTAAGGACATTGAACTAGACTTTATTTTATCATTATTGTTATTTATTTATGTATTTACTTTTGGTTTTTTGAGACAGGGCTTTTCTGTGTAATAGCCCTAGCTGTCCTGGATTCACTCTGTAGACCTGACTGGCCTCAAACTCATGGATATCTGCCTGCCTCTGCCTCCTGAGTGCTGGGATTAAAGGTGTGCACCACCATGCCTGGCTAAATTAGGCTTTAAAGAAGAGATGGGAATTTCTTTCTCCCATGGATGAGGACCAGCCTGGCCTACAAAGCGAGTTCCAGGACAGCCAGGGCTGTTACACATAGAAACCCTGCCTCAAAACAAAACAAAACAAAACATCATCATCATCATCATCAAAGTTGAACACCATGCCTGCAGCAGCATTAGTCATAACTAGAAGGTAAAAGGGAACAGAGGGCCATAAAAGTGCACAAAAATAATGTGTTATATGGGTACAAAGGAATTTGAATTGATCTTTAAAAGGATGGGAACTGTGATACAGCCTACGACAACCAGGATGAATTTTGAGGGCAGTATGCTAAGTAACACAGCCAGGCCCAGAGACAAATGCTTTGTGAGTCCACTTAACACAGACTCCACAGAAAAGTCAAGTTCACAGAGGCAAAGGTGGAACATAACAGAATGGAACGGTGGCTGCCACGGGCTGCGAGTGCCCCCTAGGTGGCAAGTGGTCACTGCCTCTGATCATGCCTCCTGGTTCTAACCCCAGAGCGGCAGTATTGCAAGATGAAGTATGTTCTGGAATTGGCCAGTGGAAACAGTTGTGTAACAGTGGAGAATGTCTTCAAGCTACTCAACTGTATAATTTTAAATGGTTAAAATAGAGGCTGGAGAGAGGGCTCGGTGCTGCTCTTGCAGAGGACAGAAATTCAGTTCTCAGCACCCACTCTGGGTGGCTCGCAACAGCCCTAACTTCAGCTTCAGGGGATCCAACGCCCTCTGCTGGCCTCAAAGGGCACCTACAGACACATGGTGCAAACACACACACACACACACACACACCAAAAAAAAAAAATTAAAAATAAATCATAAAAATTTGCTAAAATGGGGCTGGAGAGATGGCTCAGCAGTAAGAGCACTGACTGTTCTTTCAGAGGTCCTGAAAGTTCAATTCCCGGCAACCACATGGTGGCTCACAACCATCTATAATGTGATCTGATATGCACTGTATACGTAATAAATAAATAAATCTTTAAAAAAAAGTAGTCAAAATGACAAACATTCTATTATGCCTTTTTTTTTTAATTAAAAGATAATTTAGTCTGAGGGCTGGGCACGTAGCTCAGTTGGTAGACTGCTTGCCTAGAATGGAGAAGGCACCACGTGCATCACGCATGGACGTACAGGCCTGAGGTCCCACTACTCAGGACCACAGTAGAGGCAGGGGGATCAGAAATTCAAGGTCATTCTTGGCTATGTGTAAGCCTGAGATCAGCCAGCGAACCATGAGACATGGCTTTGTTTTCAATATAATAGTAAACAGGTTTTGCTTAATGCAAACTATAAATGCTTCACTTCTGTGTGATAAGGCCGAGGACCTTTGTTGTAGGTATGGTCAGGATCATACTGCGTACCAGTCTAATAGAAATGTAACGGGGGCTGAGTCCACTTCTGAACTCAGGGGACTGAGAAAACATTGCAAATAGATCGAATACTGTGGACTTCCCTTGGTCCACACGCAAATTCAAAGCAATGAGGAACAGCCTCAGCCTACTGACGCATTTGTCCATCTGTCCATCTGTCCATCCATCCATCCATCCGTCCATCCTCAAAAAGAATTTTTTCCCCCAGAGAGGATCCTCAAGGCTGGCCTCAAACTTGCAGTCATCCTCCTGCCTCTGTCTCCTAAGTGCTGGAATTAGGGCGTAAGCCATTAGGCCAGGCTTAAACTATATATATATATTTAATTCAACTTTTGACTGAGTTCAGAAAGAAAGCCCAGTTGGCCTGGAGGGCTGGACCGTGAAAACCTACTTCCACAGAGCACAGGGGCCCATGGAAAAGTTCACATGAGCAGGAGGTTTGCTCATGTCACTTGGTCATTGTTTTGCAAGATGGACTCTGAATGAAGATGGGGACATCTGAGAGGACCTCTTCCCTCAGTTACTAGCAATGGCACTGGAGCTATCAGCAGCACTGGCCTCTCCTCTCCAACTGCCCTGTCTCTATCTCTCCAGGGAGCCAGGACAGTAACAATACAGGACAGAGGGCCCTACATACTCGCTTATTCCCACACAGAGTCTAAGATGGTAGGAAGCAATGAGAAGGGTGTGGGAGGTGGCCTGAACAGAGCATGCCTAGGGTCCATTGCCAACTACACTGCCTACCTCTGGACCCTTCTCGTCCTCAGAGCAGGGTCTGTGGGATCCAGGAGTGAGTTAAGAACTTCCTCCAAGACCCAAATTCCAGCCACTGCACCCTGGAGAGTGTGAGGGTTTAGCTAATTATCTTAGGATTCACAGAGGAAGGCTCTGTGAGCAAATTCAAGAGCCAACAACCTTGAGGAGACAATGCCATGTGGGCAGGGACAGAAGCCCCAGAACTCTTGCCAACTTGCTGTGTGACTTTGAAACCTCCTATACCTTTCTGGGCCTCAGTTGCCAGGTTGGCCTGATCTGAAATGATGAGGACAAGAAAAAAGGAAAGGTATATGTGACCCCCCCAAAATAGCACTACCACCAGCAGACAGTCACCATAGTGGCCCGTGAGATTTATTTATTTATTTATTTTTACTTTTACCATCACTTAAGGTATTAAGAAAGCCTGACTCAACAATTCCATCCTTGAATCATTCACTGCTGGGGGCCCTCAGCAACTCTGAGGCTCTTTAGCCAGTTTCCTCTTCCTTTCCAAGGTAGTTCTAAACCTTTTACAAAGAGTGGTCCTCTCTCCAACCTTCTGGCTGATACCCTGTGGCCACAGCAACAGCGTGCAGAGCTTCCTTAGGTCTGGCCTGCCATTTCCAAGTCTCATTGCCTTCTATAAGATAGCTCAGAGGAGGCACCAGGACTGGTAAGGCAGGTTTGGGGGTCAAGAAGAACAAGGAGAGAACTTTTGTTTCTCAGGGCTGGGTGATGGATGCCAATCGTGGACCCCAAGAACCTGGCTCTCTCACAACCATCATACAGAGGCAGCCTGTCTAGGGTATTGGCAGCTCAGTCTGGTATCTGTTGATTGGGTCAACAGTTATTGGGTTGGGCCAATAGTAATGGTGTACCTCTCAGGTAGACCAGGTCATTGAGCTCTGAGAAAGCACTGGAAAGCCCTCTGAGTTTCATGGCCAGACAGCTACCTTCCACGTCTCTTGCCTACAGGGGAGCAGGGCAGCCTGAGCACTGCAGCTATCCAGGGTGTGGACAAGTGGCAGGGTCTTTTTTTTTTTTTTTTTTTTTTACCCCTACAGCAGAGTCTCTCAACCCATAGCATCTTTCCCAAATCCAAACAGAAGAGCCAGGTGTGGTGACACACTCACTTATTAGGGTGCTTGCCAGCATGCATGAAGCCTTGGCTTGGATTCCCAGCACTGCATAAGCCCAGCACGCTGTGTATGCCTGTAATCCCAGCACAGGGATGGAGAGGTAGAAGGGTCAGGAATTGAAGGTCATCTTTACTGACTACAAAGCAAGTTTGAAGCCCTGATGGATTACATGAGACCCTTCCTCAAACATACACACACACACACACACACACACACAACACACACACACACACACACTACTGTGTACATTCCCCAGGAACATCTCAGTCCCCTCAGCCTCCAAAAGGTAAGCATGCCTCTGGCCAGTCTCAGCTTGGGCTCTCCTGGGATCTAGTGCTCACACTATGACAAGAGGCAGAAGAAGGCAGTTTGTTTGCTGGTAAGAAGCAGTGCCCCAGCCCACCAGCCCCTTCACAGGTACCCTCTCTCACTGGTGAGTGCCAAACCTTAACCAAGTCTGGGGAGGCCGGTGGAGGAATTGTGATGCAGAATTTGACTTCTCTGGCAAGAGGTCTTATGCAAAGGCCTTCTAGGTCTGAGTGATCTGGATGGAATAGAAAAATGCCTTTAATCCCAGGAGACAGAGGTAAGCAGATCTCTGAGTTCAAGGCCAGCCTAGTAACAGAGCAAGTTTCAGGTAAAGAAAAGCTTAGGTCCAGGCATGGTAGTGCTTGCCTTTTTATCCCAGCACTCAGGAGACAGAGGCATGCAGATCTCTGAGTTCTAGTCAGTTCTGTTCAGGCACTTTGGTTGAGTTAGTAAGTTAGTAAGTTAGTTAGTAAGAGAGGCAGTGCAGTGGAGTTGAGTTTGTGGCAGCTCAGTATGTAGAATTCACAGGCAGTTTTACTGGGAGAGATTTTACAAAGAGAGGTTGAAGAGAGAACAAGCTAGCAACAGGTGAAGACAGGAGAATGAGAAGGAAACAAAAGATTAGAAAATAGTGCCAAAGTTAGTATGAGGCCAAGCACAGGAATTCAGTCAGAAGCTGGGAAGCCAGATTGAATCATTCATCTTGGAGAAGGGTACTGCGCCAGGCAGCTGATTGAACCACCCAGCCAGAGTTCAGAAAGAGACAGACAGGGTGAAGTTATTCAGCAGTAAATCTCAAAGGCTGAAAACATTCTAGGCCTAGATTAGATTGTACAGAGGCTTGAGGCTTCCAAGACTAGGCCTATGTTAGCATACAGAGGCAAGAAGCCTGAGATGACAACTAAATCAGGCCAATAAAAGTTACTTTTACAGAGATCCCCCATGGGATGTTTCACCACTGAGTGGAGCAGCCATGAGACAGTGAAAGCTACAGGGAAGATTCTCATTAGAAGAATGCAAATTGGCCCCACTCAGGCAGGTCAAATGGAATACCTTCTAGGGAAAGGCAGCCACACTGGACATGAGAGTGATGTCTCAAGGCATCCAAACTTGAACCAACCATATGGAAAATGCAGATGCCCAGGAACCCTGAGGTTTTATTCTACTTACCCTCACACAGTTCTGTGAGGGTGGTTAACATGGGATGTCTGGGGACCACACTCTGGGAAATCCCGCTTTGAAGGAATGGAGGGGGAAGCTATGTGTGGCTTTGACAGAAGAGTGGTTTGCTTTCTTGGGATGTTCCCAAGAGGACTTTGGGCAGATTGCTAATGACTCGTTCTTTGGTCATGTACACAGCTACACACCGACGTGAACACTGTAGAAATGAACCGAGGAAGGCTGTCAGCCTCTCATCTGCAGACTGTCAGGGATTTCCAGGGAAGATGAGGGCGAAGGGAAGGCAGAGGCAGGGCCTGGGCTTATTATCTCAGGAATGCATGGGGCAAGGTCCTTGCTTACACTGAAACACAGTTCACCGGCGAGCACTACCGGGAAGGGCAGTGGCCCCATGTGGAATGGAAAAGCCTCTGGAGACTGGCCACACTTCCTAGCCACCTTCACGCTTGGAGAAGCAGCCCGCACTCTCTGCAGCCTTTGACTAGCTCCCTACCCTCTGGTCAGCCAGCCCAGTGTAGGAGTCACTCTGTGGGTGTCCAGGTTCAGGCCAGCGCTTACATGCAGGGCCCTGGCTTAGCCAGCCGAAGCCTTCCTCGCCCACCTTGACGCCTCCTTCCTGTTAGTCCTTTACTCCCAGGAAACTGGCCTGTGTGTTGCTGGGAACCTTGTTGCCTCCTCATTCTTGTTCCTATCCGGAGTCTGGGAAAACTGCAATCCTGCCTCTGTCTTTCCATCCCCTCATCATACCCACCAGCCAATAACCACAACGCTCTTGTCGGGGGTGGGGGTGGGGGTGGGGGTTGGGGGTCCCATCCCTGGCCCCACATTCCCCAGATCCTGAGTTTTACAGCTTGGCCACTCTAACCTTTGGCATCCAGCCACAGTGATGTGGCCTCATGGCCTTGCATTTTCTCAGCAGGTGTGAACCCCTAATCAGGTGAGCCCCATCCACCCCACCCCATCCAGCTTCAATGCCTTTACTCCATGCTGGGCTCTGAGAATGAACTGAGAAGTTCCTTTCTGATAGCGTTTATAGCTGGCTGTAAAAGTGTACTGCTCATGACACCAGAGCCATGCGGCGTAGCCCAGATCAGAGCTCACGGGAGGCTGAGGCTGCAACCGAGCAAAGAGGCCACACAACCTGGAGTATCAGGCCCTCGCTCACATCCCAACGTAGCTCATACCTGCCGTTGAAACAACCTCACGGGTAGCAGTAAATAACGTGCAGTGAATGTGTCAGTTAAATTTTTAATTAGTGCCTATGTTGATTCAGTGGGCACCTATGGAAACCTCTGAGGCAGTGGTCATGGGCGCGACTTGAGCTCTCACTCTGAGGAACGAGAGGAGAGGGCTACGAGTTTGCCACGTTGGATGGTCTGGGATGAAACAGATGCTCAGGTGCAGGAGACGTCAAACCTTGTGTGTTGTCATGAGCTTTAGAACAATTTGCTCTTACGGTTCTGGGAAGGTAATGCCCTACAGATGCCCACTGTTGGTGACAACGCCCTAGTGGACAGCTGCTATGGTAATATGACTATATACCACGGAAATCCAGTTCAAGGCCAATCCGTTATCTTTTCAACCAACATCTCTTGTTGCTTGTGTCTGGACTGAGGGTCTGAGGTTAGCCGGAGCCTTATGCACCAGTTGGGTCTCCAGTACAGGAACACTATAGTAGTATACTAACTCCTGGTGCTTCTTAGTACTTAAAAGTAGTAAAAGGCAGGTTCATACACGGGGATTCAGGAAGGAGAACCAGGGGAACAGCTGAGGGACCATGGTACTCAGTTGCTCCCATCTGCCCCAGGTAGGCCTGAGCTGTTTTCTTTAGCTTCCCTGGCCCCAGTCCTTACACAATTTCTCTTTTCTAGGCCCAGCCTTCAAAGGCCACTATAGCTTTGAACCAGACTGGACCTGTTTGTCACTTGTTTGTTTGTTTGTAGCCCAGGCTGGTCTCAAACTTAGTATGGATATGAGATGACTCTGAACTTTTACACCTCCTGCCTCAACATCTGACTGCTGGAATTACAGGAAAGTGCCAGCTACTGTGTTCAACATATGGCGTGCTGGGAATTGAACCCAGGGCTTCACGCATGCCAGGCGAGAACTATCCCAAGTGAGCTACAGCCTTCCTGACTAGGACAGACTTTCTTGTCTCAGGCATTCTCCAGCCAGCTAGAGGAAGGGAGGCAGAAGAGGCTGGTCTCAGGGAGCCACTGCCCTGAAAGGAGGTGGGATCCCATTGGTTATAATGAGGGGCAGGGGGACCATGTAGGGGGAACATCAGAGTGTAGGCCAGGCTTTGGGACTGCCCTGACTCACATAGGCTAGAAGCAGAGGACCTGGGCTGAGAATTCGTAACTTCATCTACTGAGTACTGGCCCTTTGAGTGTGGGGGACATTTTGTAAAATTAAAAAGAAAAAGACTCCAGCTTATCTTTAATACAGATAATTTTCTGAATACTGAAAGCTGAATATCCACACAGTGTCTGAACTGCTCCGAAATTGCAAAGATTTGAGAATCAACACAGCGTGCAAACGGAAAGTTCCTCCACACAGATCCATGTCACATGAGCAAAATTACTGATAATATGTGAAATAACCACCAGCTTGTACATAGAGCGTGTCCATGGAACATTGTGAACATCATGTTTTGACCCGGCCCCTACTCCCAAGATGCTGCCTGATGTACAGACAAACATTCCCAACCCTTTCATAATCTGGTTGCAAGCATTTACATTTCACACAGAGCCTTCAAGCTGGCTAAAGTTGGGAATACTACTTGTTGCCAATACTGTGCCGTGGACTCATGGTTGTGATGAAGAAAAGCTGGCTAAAGAGGTGAAGAGGTGGTCAATATACATGGGCCTTATTTAAACTAAAGGAAAAAAAAAAACCCTCACTTTTCCATTTACAGATCTTTCCAACTTTGCACTCTGACCTTTGGTGACACTGACATGGCATGTTATTTTTAAATTCGCTACCCTTCTGTGTTCTCACAGTCTGCTATCATTTTGTTTGTGATCTGCCACTGTCTGTGAGTGTTGGCAGGATGTTGTTTCTGGCCATGGCTGTACCCATTCTTAGCACAATGTCCATCAGGAATCACACATACAAAGCTCACGGGACTCTTTTTCTTTCTTTCTTTTTTTTTTCTCAAGGCAGTGTTTCATGAGGTAGCCCAGGCTCAAACTTGTGATCCTCCTGTCTCAGCCCCCCCCAAGAGCTGGGATTGTAGGTATGTGCCACCACACTTGGCTTAGAATTCTTAGTTTCAATTCTACCCAGTGTCTACAAGAGGGGAGCGATCCAAGCGTGTGGCTAGATCAACTTCCTGCTCAGCAAACCTAAGTCTGAGCTGACCCACTTGACTTCCAGTGAATTCAGAACAAACATCCTGAAGGATGTTCCAGTGGCTGACCAAAAATGCTCCAGACCAAGCCCATGGGCTATCCAGGCCTGTGTATCACAGAGAGACTTGCTTCTTGCCAAGCAGGGACTGGAGCCAAATCACCTGACTGAACTCCATTAAGCAGAACAGGGTCTCTAAGAGGGAGGAAGAAGACTACAAAACTACACTGTGGATAGGACCTTTGGCCAAGGAAACCATTACCTTGAGGAATGCTGACAACCCAAGTGGTCTCAGAGGAGTTCACCAACCATGTAAACTGAGAGGCACAGCTGCTAACACAGGAGTAGAGCAAGCAGAAAGCCCTAAGTAGCCTCAAGTAGCCGTGACCGGGTCACAGTAAGCTAAGGGAGCTGCGGTTGAGATGGCCCGACTAACTCAGCATGGCTCCCCTAAAGAGCTAGGCTGGCCCGACCTACAGAATGTCGAGGAACGCAAAGGGGGAGAGGTGCATCACATCACAAGTTTGCCACTTGGTAGCTTTGCAACCACACGCACGTTTTCAATTCCCCGTGGCAAAAGTTTTCCTCTCAGTGTTGGACGAAGCTCACAGCCCAGAGACTGACACAATGTTAAGTCTTTTTTTTTTTTTTTAAGATTTATTTATTTATTTTATATATAAGCGCTCTATCTGTGTATACACCTGCAGGCCAGAAAAAAGGCATCAAATTACATTATAGATGGTTGTGAGCCACCATGGGGTTGCTGGGCATTGAACTCAGTACTCCCTGGAAGAACAGCCAGTGCTCTTACCCACTGAGCCATCTCTCCAGCCCCCAGTGTCAAGTCTTAGTCAGCATTAGACAGTATCAGTTCTGGTCAACAAGCTATGATGCAGAGAGGGGGCACATCCTCTTAAAGGGGCTGGTGGGTGCAGGTGCAAGGGTGGCATCAGGAGCTAGTCCTACAGGTGGAAAGGAAGCTGAGGCTAGCTCCCGAGGCTGACAACATGAAGCGGCTTAGACCAATTTATTTAAAAGTATCATGGGCGCAATGGGAGGGGAAGACTTTTCTTATGCAGACAAGGAGCGTTTGATACTTCACACGTCAGCAATACCAAGATAAGCAGGAAAGAGGAAAAATTGTGGAAAGCAAACTACCTGACATCCTCTAGGTACATTTTCCTCCACCTCTTGCCACTACTGTTCTAACAGTTCCTGAGTCACCTCAGTTTTTCCAGGGAGAACTGTTGAATGATACGTTTTTTGAGATGATGCTCACGTGGCTGCCTTGGATGCCCTGCTTCCACATAATCCCATTTAAACCAGGCCAGAAAGCAGCTACTGAGCTATATCTATGATTCCCCAATCTGCTTGCACCCCAGAGTCAACTGGGGAGTTTTCTATTCTCTTTTTCCTTTTGAGGCGGGGTCCTGCCGTGTTCCACAGGCTGAAGTGGAACTCTGTCTGAGTGACCGCAAACTCCCCACCCTCCTTCCTCTACTTCCTGGGTCAGCAGTTCTCAACATGCGGGTTGACACACCCCCTTTGGAGGGTGTGTGTGTGTGTGTCAATGACCCTTTCAGACGGGTCACCTAAAACCATCGGAAAACAGATATTTATATTATGATTCAGAGCAGCAGCAAAATCACAGTTATGAAGTAGCAAAGAAAGTAATGTGATGGTTGAGGGTCCCCATGACGTGAGGGACTGCATTAAAGGGTCGCAGGGTTAGGAAGGCTGAGGACCACTGCTCTAGGGCCCTTCTGATTGCTTGCTGGTCCATGCTCTAGAACGTAACCCTGAGGAAGGCAACCACTTCTGCAGTCATAGTCACTGCTGATTCACCAGTGCGGAACGCCGGCTAGCATATTCCAGGCACGCCATGCAATAAATATTTGTTAAATGACTGGATGCATCCAGATGAGAAAGAAATGGACTCAAAGGGCTGCTATTAACATAGTTCCGTGACTGCTATGTCGCTCACCAATCTCCATAAGTTCCCGTGCACCGGAGACTTTGATTTCACAACTTACTTCCCCAGCACTAAAAAACCACCTCACCACAGCAAGCTCCCAGTAACAAGCCATGGTGAGCACAAAGGTCTCCAGTTTCCAAATCCAGATCCATCCCACCAGCGTGGCGCGTCTATCTTCCTCACGTGGGGAAAGGAATTCGAGAGAACCAAGTCCCGGGTCATAATGCAACTATCTGTTTAACCATTGGCTAGTCTTCCCGAACCAAGGGTCCACCCCACCGCAGTGGGACTTCGCTCCGATCCCCAGCACCACAGGCACTTCATAAATACCTGTGTAATGAATGGCCAACACCTGGCTGGGTGGGACTGATAAGTGCCAGGGCCCTTCTGCACCTCCCGCTCGCCAAAAATCCCTAGATTCTACAGCAACTAAAGGGAAAGAGACGGAGGGAAGCGATCTGCTAACAAAGCGTTCCGAGAGAATGTTCCTACATCAGTCTTCTGAGCTTGGTGATGACAAGCACAATTCCTGACCCAATGCCTCTCCCTCTCTCTCTCTCTCTCTCTCTCTCTCTCTCTCTCTCTCTCTCTCTCTCTCTCTCTCTCTCTCACACACACACACACACACACACACTCACACACACACACACACGGTCCCTGTTGCCAGCTCACCCGCAAGTCACTCCACTCAAGAAATTCCAATGAAGGGCTTGCCTCTGATAAGACCCAGGAGGAAAAGTTTATTGATTTATTTATATAATGAACGCTGCCAAGATGGTTGGCAAGCAGTAACGTCAGCGTGGCTCAGGTGAGCTATGGCCATTGAGACGCTTTAGCTGGAAAGGAGGAAACAGCAGGGTTAGCTCCTCTACTAGAACAGGTGGGTGAGTTAGTCTACCTAGTGCAGGCTTGACTTGTACAGCATGATAGTAGACAGGGTGCTGTGATCTTACACACTGGTGCCAGCTCATCACCCCCAAACAGGTTTCTGGGGGTAAACACTGTGTATTTTTACATTTCCCTATTTTACAGTTGAGGAGGAGTCGGCTCCATGTCATTTGCTAGTGGCAAGAGCGTCAGATTTTACATAGTGTCCTCCAGTGATTTTTATGAAATGCAGGGAGCGGTGGGTTGGGTTGTACTTTTGGTAAGATACAACCGTGCTTGCCTTTTTCTCTATAGTGACAAAGCATATGCACTGACAGTTCTGTCTATTTCTTTTGCTGTATTTACTAAGGTTCCTTCTCTTTGCCTTTCCTATCTCTCAGAACTCAAAAAATTGCAGGGGTAGAAAGGAGTAAGGCTTTGAAATCTTAGCCCCCTTGTACCCGCATGACCCGGGATTTGTTGCTTGACATCTTCCTACCTCAGCTTCCCTGCTCGCAAAATGCCAGGAACTGTGGTGCACAATAGGGCCCGGTCCATCACAGATGCTGGGTAAACATGGCTAAAAGTAACCATTTTTTTTCTTGAATACCACTATCCTCCCATAACAGTTATGGCTCTCAGTACTGTTTTCCTGACACAAAGGCAAGCCACACTGTCGCGAACAATTCCTGGAGTGCACAGTGAGATGTTCACGGAGCCTGATAAAGCAACCATAGAGACAGAGTGCGAGGGCTGTTTTTGATCATCTCATCTGAACAGGACACCCGACGCCTGTATCTTGACATTTTATCCCTCCTAGGCAGTTGCCAGTCAGTGAATCCCAGGGATACCCCAATGATGGCCCAGGGACAGGAGAAGCCAAGGTGTTGGGGGTGGGGTGGGGTGGGGTAGGGAGACAGGGCAGGACAGCAGCAGGCAGCCGACTCGGGAAATTCAGCAGCTGCTGCTGGCCTGGTGTCCCTGCTGCCAGCAAGTGATGAATGGAGGACTAAGAAAAAGAAACAGCCAACAAAGGTGTCCCTAATCTTGATGCAGCTTCATTTCCCCCCCTCCCTGGCTGACCATTGAGTGAGAATTTAAGCCTCAGCCCCTTTTCTTTGGCAGACATTTGAAACTGAAAGATCCCGTTTCTTCCCAACTGGGAGATGTCATGGGTAGAAGCATCTAGGAGGCACTGGGGGGGGGGGGTTGAGGGGAGCACATGACCCCACACACTTGTCCCTTTTTGTTCCCTCCCTGTCATTTTCTCTACCCATCTACTCTTCCCAGACCAGCATTTTCATAGAATGTGCTCCTTGCCCAACCACAATGAATGCCTATCCTGCCCTCCTATCCCACTGTATTTTGTTAAGAGGTTTCCCACCTAAGAGCTAGAGGCTTAAATGGCTTATATACATATATAATGATAATGTGTTAATCGTTATATATGTAATTAATTAATTAACAGTTAATGATAAAAAAAATCTTAGTTTTTCTCTCCCACTGTCACATTCTGAAAGAGGGATTCAAGACTGTGAGAGGCACAGCATGGCCTTCCCAGGTGGATTTGGCATCGGTCCCCTCTTGGTCCTATGCAGGTGGAAGTGCTCCCTCAACAAATGAAGTTGATTCCACTTATCTGGGCTCCTTGCTGATGGGGGGCAGGAGAGGCAGTAAGGAGCTGAGAAGCACTTGACACTATATGGATACCCAACGGCCACTAAGTTAGCATTCCCTAAAAGTGCCATCAAATTGTGGCCATGACTCTCCGTGGGGCAACACGATGGCCACCCCCTGCTCTCACATAATCAAACCTGTCTCTCCTTTCGTGCACCTGCACATGACATGCCAGCCTTCCTGGTAACTAAGGCAACTTGATTCTCTCCCTTCAAAAGGGCAGTGTTTCTCTCACAGCTGCCTGGGACCCTAGGGGATTGGAAAATCAGGTCAGTTTGGCTAAGCCCTCTCCTAGAAAGGGGCGGGGGCTGGGGACAGAGAGGAGATGCCTCCTCTGATACTCCCTGGCTGGTAGGAGATTTGCCCAAGCAACTTGGACAGGACCCTTTGCATCTTCCAGAGTCTCTGCCTCCTTCTGTGGTCTCTCATCCTCTTGGCTTCTGTGCTCGGAACATAGAAGAGATTCTAAATAGTCTCCTAAGCTGTCGCGGGGGCCCACTGGCTTCTCAGGTCAAGGGACTTTAGTGGCATCTCCCCTAAGACCAATGTCAGATATATATTCATTCCTAGAGCATGCGGTAATGCAAGCCTAACTTGTCAAAGGGCTCATTGTGGGCCTGACATAGGTGATCAAGCCGGAGCAGACTACTGCTAATAGATAGGGGTATTGATTGAGAGGTCCACCTTGCGGAGGATTAATTTCTACTTAACTAACTTTCCCCATCTGAAGATGGAAGGGTAGTACAGATATTGAAAGGATTAAATGAGATCCTAATACAAATGCCAGCCCTATAGAGCAGCTCAGAATGAAAATTCAACATATGGAATCACTTATTATATTGTTTTACACATTTTTGGGCTTCCAACCCTTTTGTTTCTTCTTGTTTATGTCAAGTATTGTTTTTATTTTTTATTTTTATTTTTTTAATTATTTTTTGGCTTTTTGAGACAGGGTTTCTCTGTGTAGCCTTGTCAAGTATTGGTTTATAACACAACTATTTCTTACAATTGACACACGATGTTCCCTTGCATTGTAGGTGTTCACAGAATATTAGGGATGCCATGCTATTATATAGCCCAGGCTAGCCTCAAACTCATTATTCTTTTGCCTCAGCTTCCTGAATGCTGGGGTTATGGGGGGGGTTATTTATCACATCTGGATAAACTCAAGCCTGGTGGAAGAGCTCTCAACTTGCACACAGGTTAAATTAGTGTTGCAAGTGTATGTGTAATGGGACATTAAGAGTGTAAGCATAGAGCATACACAGCTTTGGGCAAACTCCCCAGCCGGCCTGTGACACTCTCACCTAAGCAATCACATCACAATGTAAACTTGGTCCTACTTACAACAGACAACAGTCAAACAGTGGCCCTTAAATCCATTTTAAGCAAAAAAACAAAAACAAAAAAAAAAAACAAAAAAAAAAACAATAATTCTCACTCGATCACTAGCATTTTCACCGTCCCACGTATCACAAATGGCCTGACACGAATGAAACTTGCGTGTTTAGCACAGACAGACATGATCATGAAGAAGAACAGCTCAGCAAACGACCACAGGTTAGGAGAACCTGGAGCGGGTACCTAAGGGGAAGAAGAGAGGCGCCCTTTACTAAAACTGCTTTGCTGTGTGACCTTGGGTGAGTCATTTGTCTGAGTTTCATCAGGGAAATCAAGAGCCCAGATTACATCATCAGAAAGACACATTCCGACTGCACAGGTGGGTGGAGCCTCAGCCAGTGGTTGACTTAGGTGCCTCACAGGTACTTTTCCTAGTAAAAGCTTGGAAGAACTGACATTCTCCAGGGCTCCCTGCATGCCAGGCTCCATGGCGGCCGGCCATCCTACCTGCTTCTGCCTTTTCAAATCACACAGTCTTCTTTGGTGGTTTATGTGTAAGTTCTCATGCAAAAAACAAACAGGCAAAAACCAAGGGCCAGAGAGGATATGTCCACTAGCCAAGGTCACTAGAGGGCAAGTGGGAGGTCCAAGATGCCAGGAATGAAAAAAGGCTTACGCCTCTTTCCATCATCCACACTTGCCCCCTGGTTGACCATGGGGCACCTCAGAATGGTCACAGGTAAGTGAAACCATTTCTGGCTTAGTTCCATTTCTCAAGGCCAAATTCCTGCTGCAGCGGAGCAGAGGTCCTGAGTCAGCAACTCAGCTGGCTGGAGGCTAAATGGTGTAGTCCTTAGAAATGTGAACCCCAGGCCCAGCGGTGGTGGCTCACATCTTTAATACCAGCACTCAGGAGGCAGAGGCAGACAGATCTCTGTGAGCTCGAGGCTAGCCTGGTCTACAAAGTGAGTCTAGGACAGCCAAGGGTAACACAGAGAAACCCTGTCTTGAAAAACAAAACAAAACAAAACAAATCAAAAAAATAAAAAGAAAAGAAAGAAAAATAGAAAAGAAATGAAATGTGAGCCCCACCCCAACACTACTAGACAGATGATAGACAGAAAGACAGACAGACAGATAGGAAGGGCTGGAGAGGTGGCTCAGAGGTTTAGAGCAATGGCTGTTCTTCTAGAGGACCCGGGTTTAATTCCCAGTACACACATAGCAACTCACAACTGTTTGTAACTAAAGTTCCAGGAGAGCCAACACCCTCACACACACATACATGCAAGCAACACACCAATGTCCATAAAATATGAATAAATAAATAAATAAATAGATAAATAAATAAATAAATAGGAAATGCAGGTTCTACCTAGATTCAGCCTAACATTCCTATAGTTTTGCAAACGTTGGGTGATCCTACCTGGGGCAATGGCTCAGTGGGAGAGCATTTGCTTGGCAAGTCTGAGGCCCGAGGTTCGATCCCCAGTGCTATTAAAAGTAATAAGTTAATACCGTTGTGTGGCTTTGCTGCATTTAGTCTTCCAGAACATCTGCTCTCCACCAAAACGGAGGGCTTAGAGAGGGTGACAAGCAGTTTGCAAGTTTGTCTATGGCAGGAGTTATGAGGCTGGAGTTCACCTTGTTTGTACTTGGGAAAGAGTCTTGCTCTTCCACCAGACTGACAGGGCCTAGACGGCGAGGGCCCTCAACTACTGTAGACTCAAGCCCCTATACAAATAATATTTCCCAAGTAATAAATAGATTGACAAACACTGGCTATTTGGTGACGGTGGGAGAGATAGCTGGGTCCTGAGCTAAGTGGGTCTCCAGGACGTGTTACTGGAACTCAGAAAATGCTCAGGGTTCTCAGGGAGTTCCTGCGAGGTCCGAACACAAAGCTCAGGAGGAGGCTTCAGGAATCTTCTCTGAAGAGCCAGTGCCCATGATCCATTCTTCCCCAGCCAACAATTGGCGCATTTGTTTTTACATACCATGAAACTGAACACAGGCAGGAGCCTGGTCCTTTGCTGGCAGCTTCCAGAAGCAAAAGGCACTCAGCGATAATGGGGTGTTCAAGGTATGACCTGCAGCACCCGGTGCCCTAGGGACCTGTCCCTCCCCTGACTGGCCTTGACTTGGGTAAAGCCTGAGTGCTACCGCAGCCTTTGGCCCAGTGGGCAGGATCCAAGCTGCCCACTGGACCCTCTCCTGTTGTTGGGACAACCGTCCTCAGGAATTCCAGCCTCCCGGTCTTTGCTGGGTGAAAAGGGGAGAGAGTTGGCAAAGCTGGCTGCTTGGCTGCTCGTCCACCCCCCTGGTGAAAGGGAGAGCTGAAAACTGGATTCTCTACCCCCAGCAGCTCCATGGACAGCACACAAAACAGCTTAGTCCCAGGGGGTGGAATGTGCCAAGACATTCTTTAGGGTTGGTAACCAGAGACACTATTTTGTCCTTGGTGGCTGAGAAATCCCTTTTCCAACTGAAGGACCATTTGACTTGCTTCTTTGAAATTCAGGGGAATGGGCGGGCATGGCTGTGATGAGCACTCAGATACACATACTCTTAAGGAGTGGAATTTTCTTAAACTGTTTTTTTTTTTCCTTTCATTTGTTTGTTTCACACCATTAACTAGTTGTAGAGATGTAACTAACTACTCTGGGAGAATTTACCTTTCCTCTTTAACCCCCTCACCCCGCCCCCCAAAAAATGTTCAACTCTTTTTCAGCTTTGTTAAACTGGCCCCTGCTTATGCTCTTAGGCTATCCTTATCACAGCCCCTTTCTCTCTCATAATCAGCTGGGGAGAGGAAAGAAGGAAAGTAGAAATAGCACTGGGAGCCCAGTGGAGAGCTTAGCCAACTGTTCCCATGAGCCACGGAGCACGCGAGCCTCACAGAGGTTAAACAGTGAGCCCACGCCTACACAGGCAGGGCTGAAAGGCGGAACCCGTAGCTGGGTATACAAGAGATTCCGGAGATGGAGAAGCCAACGTCCTCTGTGAAGCTCCATCCGAAAACTCTCAAAGCGGTCCTCAAGAGTGATCCCCACCCCTGACTCCAAGCTCAGGGGCCCCGTCGAAGCCCAGTGCGGTGGGATAAGCAAGAGGGACAAAAAATAAAGAGTGTGAGTAGCTCCACCAAGCACTGTCATGGCGGTGACCTCTCACTAAGCCAATCCACCTAAAAACAGAGGTTGCTTGGCCCTGGCCTAGTGGGGGAACATGAGACACAGTATCTTATCAAAGTAGAATTTTATTTTATTTTTAAAAGAGTCTTTTCTATGAATGGCAATCGATATTAACAGTTTCCCATGTGTGAAAATGACACAAAACATTTTGAAAGAAAGGCAAGTATTAAGCAACAGTTCAGGTAGATAGATCAAAAAGTTATGAATGTGGCACACCACTCTACATTCTGGGATAGTCTCTTCTGGTCAAATCAGTTCTTGGACACTATCCATTTACCCTCTCCCAAGGGCACCGGATTACTGTTATTTTTGAGAGGTTTTCTTCTATGCAGTATTATTCCCTCAGATGCATAATCATCAAGGCTGGAAGGGTAGTCCTCACCCAGGAACATGACGCCCTCCTGCTAGGAGGACACTGGCCTCAGCTGCAGACATGTATAATGTGGGACACATGAGGCTGAAGTTGTTTGTTCCAAGGGGAAGAGAAGGTGAAGGGGGTGGCCAAGCTCACCACACAGTTATAGCCCCCCCCCTACCTTGCTCTGAGAGGCAGGGGGGAGAATGAAACAAGATTACAGGTCATGAAGTCAGAGCCGAATGGCAATGTAGTAAAGGGGGAGGAGCAAAACTGAGAGCAAGCCACGCCCCTCAGTTTCACATTTTCTCTTATGTTTAAAAAAGGGAAAATGGGGGCTGGAGAGATGGCTCAGCGGTTAAGAGCACTGGCTCCTCTTCCAGGGGTCCTGAGTTCAATTCCCAGCAACCACATGGTGGCTCACAACCATCTGTAACGGAATCTGATTCCCTCTTCTGGTGTGTACAAAAACAGAGCATTCATATACATAAAAAACAAATAAATAAATCTTTTTTTTAAAAATGGGAAAACGGGCTGGGTGCAGTGGTAAGCACTTTTAATCCCAGCTCTCTGGTGGAAGAGGCAGGGGGATCTCGAGTTCCACGCCAGCCAAGGCTACATGGCAAGATCTCACCAAAAATAAATAATGAACAAACAAATAAATGAGGGAAAATGGGAGTTGGTGAGATGGCTCCATCGGTAAAGGCAGTGGCCCTGAGCCTGACACTTGAGAGTGGTCACTGGTGGGAGGAGCAAATCAACTCTTACACATTGGCCACTAGTCTCCACATGCACACATATACATGCACACACACCATTATTAAACACATGATGGTGGGGGGTGGGGGTGGGGGGAGGCACTTGAGGAAGGGTCGGGCTTGCATTTTCTAACTAGCTTCCTATCAGACTTGTTTTTTGAGACAGGGTCTCACTATGTAGCCCTAGCTGGCCTGTCTTTCTCTCGGCTGAGTTCCCGTTGTTATTCCTTTCCTTCTGAGCAAACCATTCATCAGACAGAAAGGGAAACTGAGGCCAAAAGATAAGGGCAGCCTGCCTAGCATGCCATATCATTTTTCTCTTCCAAATTACATGAAGAAGACTAGTGCTGAGCAAAGGGTTGGCATTCATGAAATGATGGATGGATGGATGGATGGATGAATGAATGAATGTACTCAGGAGAAATTGAACTAACTGATTTCTGCTTTTCTTTTTTTCTTTAACCCCCATCTTGCTATACACTCTATTCTGGACTTCTCAGATGCCCCTTATCTGAACCCCATAAGATGAAGGGTCCAACAAATTCACCTAGCACCTAACTCCCAAGGTCACAGACCAGTTGAAAATTCAACATTCCTGGGACACTCTGACCACACACCGTAACAGCAAAGGACGTCTCCCCTCCTCCCCGGGGTACACATTGGCCAGGTGTAAGTAGATGAAAGTGGAAAAGAGTCTGGAATATTAAGACTCTACCTGCCTTGGTAAAAGCAAGCGCGACACCCCGTGAGGTGCCCACCAAGGTCAAGACTAGCTCTGGCCCCAGAAGGAAGAAAGAGAGGAGAGAAGGCTACAGGCAGAACTCCGCCAGAGGCCTCTCACCTCTAACAGCATCCTAACAGCTTTTTAACTTGCTGTGAGATTCCTGGAGAACCAGTCCCCCTCTTTTGCCCTCCCCCGCTCTCTCTTTCCCCTCCCACCTCCAGCTTCCCCTGACTTGCTCCAAAGCTTTTCACAGCAGCCAAAGAAGCACCTGTCAAAAAGCTGCTTTCCCTTCGCCAAGCAGAATGTCCTTCCTCCCAGCGACCCGTAGGCTCCCTACCACCTCTCCATGCCAAAACCACCCTCCCAGCCAACGGAGTCCCCAGGGAAGATTCACTTCACCTGGCTAGGTCTTTGCCTTCACCCTGGTCAGACTTCTCTTTCTAAAGGCAGGGACCCCGCTAGAGCTTAAGGTCAAAACTCTGGGCAGGTGCCACTGGGGCCTAAGTCCTCCACCTGAGGCTGGCTGCGGGCCGCTCGCTTGGCGTTCTCCCCCGCCCTCCTCCCTCCCCCCCCCCCCCCCCGTTGCAGCTTTTAGGGCAGGAGTGGAGTTCAACAAGGGGTGAGGGTGTGGAGAGGGGCAAACTAGGACCTAGTAAGAGGCATGCAGAGTTCCCCTGCACACCAAGGACAGGTGCGGCGCAGGCGCGGTGCCGGGTCCAGGTCAGAGCTCCCCAGGTCCTACCTGTCCCGAGGGTCGATCCAGCTGGTGGTGCGGTTCCTGTGGTCTATGTAGTAGACCTTGCCGTCGAAGTCGCGCGCCTCCTCCCAGCCCTCCGGCAGGGGCAACTCCGGCCGGGGCATCTTCCCGAGCACGGCCCGCGCTCCCCCATGCAGCTCGCGGCCGCCACGGGGCTCAGCTGCTCGGGCCGGCCGCTTTGGGTCCAGGCGGCCGCCGAGGTAGCATGATCGGGGGGTGGCGCCCGCGGATCGGGGGCCCTATCGGGGTCCGGCCAGAGTGGCGCCGCTGTCCATGCGGCCCTGCGGCCCCAGCCCCGCGCCGCCCGCCTCTCACGCAGCCATGTGGTGCGCCCGCCGCGGCGCCCAGCCGGCCCGAGTGTGCGGCCAGCCGGCCGGGAGAGCGGCCCGAGCCGCCGCCTGCCGCCTGCCTCGGCCGCCGCGCGCCGCGCTCCACGCCGCCGCCTCTCGCAGCAACTGCCGGTGCCCCGCCGCGCTCCCCGAGACTTCTGCCTCCGCCAGGTGTGGCTCGGGCAGTGCAGGTAACTGCGCTGCCCCGGAAACGGGAGGCGGAGCGCGGGGCTCCGGGGTTCCCGGGTCTCCTCCCCGCGCCCAGCTCGGCGAGGGCGGGTCCTAGAGCCCGAGACGCGCCCCCTCGTGGGACAGTCCTGATCCCTGACCACCCCTGCTTAGCCCCGGGAGGCTAGGCACTTTTTACAGGTTCTTGGTATATGTGTCCCCAAATATTGACACACCCTATTTTCTATGATACAGAATCAGGAGTCAGGCAAGAAGTGGTTAAGTGAAAACATTCTTGCAAATCGGCGAACATAAGTTTTCCAGGATCTGTAGTCCCTTCCCCCAGCACTCAGACCATCTGTCTCGCTCCTATTCAATTCTTCCCACGTTGTTTCAACCCTCCCCTCCGTAATTTGCAAATGTAGCCGGCTTTCCTTAGGGTCCCTAAAATTAGGAACGCTATGGATCTGCTTCCTAAGAGGACTTCCAGCGAGTACCAGGGGAGTTGAGGGAAGGACAAATTTTGCCAGTCACAGTGAAGTGCACCTGTCTCTTAGCCACTCAAGAGGCTGAGGCAGGAGGATTGCTTGGATACAAAACGTTCCAGGCCGAGTTAACACGGAGGAAAAGAAAGAAAAGAAAAGAAAGAAAGAAAGAAAGAAAGAAAGAAAGGGAAAGAAAGAAAAAAACAAAACAGCAGAGCCTATCGCAAGAATAAATACAAGTCTTGAGAAACTGAAAACAGTGAATTAAATTTTAAAAAGAAGATGGCTTTGCCATGTCTGTTCCCTCTTAGGTCTGGTGTGAACTTAACTATGCCTGAGGCAGGAACCTGAACAGGAAAAATGAAGTCCGGTGCCTTTGTCAGAATCCCTTGGTTTGGGGAGTAGCCAGTCAATTCCCCTTTCTGTGTGGGACTCCCTGTTTGGGCTTCACCTCCTTTTGATAGACAAGGCCTTTGGGGGGGGGTTCCCTACACCTAACTGCCCGGAGGACTGACCAAGGGATTAGTGTAGCCCTTTCTGCTCTTGATTTCATAGATACTAAACTTCAAAGGCAGGGATCTCAGACCTCAGGGAGGTCCACACCACCCGAAAGATGGGGTTCTCCCTTCCTCTGCACTGCCTCCGACAGCCAAAGCCCTCACTATTCTAAATACTTCCGGAGTGTTTGCTTGTTTCTGTGCTGTCCAGAACAAACCCAGGGTGTCACACTTGCCAGGCAGGCACCCTATCACTGAACTGTTCACCTCCCCCACCTCACCCCCATCCCACCCCCCCACCCCCCACCCCCGCAGCAAACCATTCCATTTGTTTTGAGGTTTTTGCCTTTGTGATATATAGCTCTGGCTGTCCGGGAACTCACTATGCATGTAGATCAAGCTGGCTTTGAACTATGCTTATCTTCCCTTCCCCTTTGCCTCCCAAGTGTCGGAGACACTTGCAACATTCCCAGTTGTTGACTGGAGTAGCAACTCTAAAGTAAAGCTGACCTGGGGCTCTTGCTTCTGCGTAGGTACTATCTCAGTTCATCTTCTCAACAGAGCGTTGGGACAGGATGGTGTCTATCTATACTCAGAGGAAACTGCAACTTCAACATGGCCAGGGACAGAGCTAAGAAGGGGCACTAGCATCCCAGCACCAGTGAGACTACTGGTCAACCACTCATCCTTCGCTATACTTTTATTTGAAATATTTTTCAGAGTCTTGCTGTGTAGCACAAGGTCGCCTTGAAAATCACCATCCTGCTGCCCTCTCCTTCTGAGGGAAAAAAAAAAAAGTAACAACTTTGAGTCCTTCCAGCTGCTTGGGTAGAGTACAATGAAGTGAGAAAAATAAGGGCTTAAGATAAGCCTTCACCCCAGGAATCTCAGGGGGGAGGGGGGTGTCCACTTGGCTGATGACCAGCACACTTCTTTTTAAAAATAATTTATTTATTTTTATATGCATTGGTGTTTTGCCTGTGTGTGTGTGTGTGGTGTGTGGTGTGTGTGTGTGTGTGTGTGTGTGTGTGTGTGTGTATGTAGGGGTTGGATCTCTCCAGGAACTAGAGTAATAGACAGGCGTGAGCCATGTGGGTGGGTGCTGGGGATTGAACTTGGGTCCTCTTGGAGAGCAGCCAGTGCTCTTAACTGCTGAGCCATCTCACCAGCCCTGCTCAGCACACTTCTATATAAAGTATGGGTCAACTGAACTGATTTTTGCTAAAAACAAACAAACAAACAAACAAAAAGCATGTCCTTTCCTTTCTGAAAAGTATGCATGGCTGCTTAAGACAAGCCTAGTTGGTGTGTGTGTGTGTGTGTGTGTGTGTCTGTGATTTCCCAAGCTTACCCAATGGACCTGTTGTATGCCAGATGCCCACAGCCTGGCATCTTCCATGTGGCTTGCTACTCTGCACTATGGGGAGCAGGAATTGCCTCCCGGCCTCTAACAAAAGGATCCCAGGTTATCTTCCAGGAGCTGCAAGTCAGGGTGATGTAATCTACAGATGGTGGCCTCCCCCCTGCAGTGCTGGGTGAATCATCTCCAGGCATTCAGAGGCCCAGGGCAAGCACACAAAAGATTAAAGGTAAAACCTGCTGAGCCTTGTGATAGGTTGAATTGGTTGTTATTCTACAGGTGACTGAACCACAGGAATCCAAACTGAAGAGAGGCAGCCTTCCCTGGCCTTCCCTTCCCCTTAGGACCGACTCTGACTTAACAGTGTGCTGAGTTCAAGAGTGTAGATATTCTTGGGGTTAAGCAGGGAGACTACCAGTCTCTACCAAGTTTGCTTTCACAGTTAGGGGGCCCGTGGGAGACAACAACACGAGTTGTCTTCTTTTTCACAGTCGGTGTTCACCGAAACGACAAAGAGGGCCATGCCATTTTCCACACACGTCTTGAAAGATAGGGTAACATTTCATGGGAATGGGGAGGGGAAAGGAAGTGCAAAAAAGAAGAAAGGGAAAAGGGGAGGAGAGGGGAAGGGAAGGGAAGGGAAGGGGAGGGGAGGGGAGGGGAAGGGGAGGGGAGGGGAGGTGGGAGAGCTACTCAGCAGGCAAGAGCACGCGGTACTTCCTAGTAGGACAGCGATGGCATTCCCAGCACTCAACATTTGGCAGCTCACAACTGTTAACTCCTGCTCCAGGGGATCTGACACCTCTGGTCTGAAGGCACCAGCAGTCACATGCACATATGCACACAATAAAGAACAATAAAGTAAACCTGAGGGGGGGGGGAAGGAGAGAGGCTATATCAGAAGTGGCTTCTGCATGCTTTCAGGGGCTGGAGGCTTGGAGAATCTCTCCTAGGATTTGACTATACCTCTCTACCTCATGCTGTCCGACCCACATGTCCCAGAGAATGCACACTGATAAGTTCTGTGACTGAGCCAGTAACGTTCCCTTTCTTCGGTCATGCATTATTTGAAGTTCATAACTGTGCCCTGGATTGGTGGTTTCAATGATGAGACAAATCCTCTCTAGGCCAGAGAGGGAAAGTCTGGGTAGAAGAAACCTTGGCAACAGGAGCGTCTGGGCAGCTAATTTACCTGTGGGTCCAGTCTTAAGGCAATGCCGAGAAACCAATTTGACTGAGTCTAAGACAACCTCCTCCTTTCCCAAAGAAAAAGTTTCTGTGCCTAATGAATCCATCGCGTATTCTTCCTGGTTCCGGTCCATAGAACGGAGCTGAGACTCAAAAAGGCAAAATGAGTCTCTACTAATAGGGTCCAGGTTCTAAAAGTCAGATTCTGGGGCTTTTTTTTTTTTAAATAAAGATGAAATCTCATGTAGCTCAGGGCTGGCTTCAAACTCACTTTGTAAGAAAGACCCGCATTTCCAATCCTCCTGCCTCCACCCCCTGTATGCTGGGAATAGAGGCATGCACTACCACACCCAGTTTAGGTAGTGCCCCTTGCAGGGCTTTACACTAACTAAGCAAGCGCTCTCTCAACTGAGCTCCATCCCATCTCTCCAGTGGATTTTCACTCCTGGTTTCCCAACAGAGCCAGAAACCTAGAAAAGAGAAACTTCAAGGACACAGTCTGGCTGTAAGGAGTAGGGTAGTGTTGCCAGCCTGGACCACCCTTGAATTCCTGCTTTGATTTGGTTGTATGTCAGTTTGGAGTGATGGGAGAAAGTTCTGCAGGTTTTGGAGGGCAGGTGAAGTCAGACCATAGCAGAGCCCTTGAGAGCTGAGGGCTCTGAATTCCAAACTGGGGTTACACACTTCCTCTAACCACCTGCCCAGAGCTGTCACCAAGACCCACTTTAGGGGCAGAAAGCAGGGGGTTTAACAGGTGAAGAAGCAGATTTTTTTTTCTCTCTCTCTGATGCCCACCTCCCTTCCCAGCCCCTGTTTTTCCTGGTTCATTCATTAACTGGACTGGATTTCTCCCACACCACTGGCTGTCCTAGAGCTGGCAGGACAGGTTGCGTCCATCCTATTTTCAACTCTCTCATCAAAGAGTCCTCTGGGGCCTGGGAGCTGTTGTGTCTTTCACCGGGGAGGAAATGAGTTATGCGCTGAAGGAGGTGGAGATGAAATCGCGGTTTCAAGGGGGGGGGGGTGGTGTGCAAGGAGAAAGCAAGCCTGCGAGCGAGCAGAGGGCGGGAGCTGGCTCACAGAGCGCAGGCGCGCTCTCTTCCACTCCTACCCCAACAGCTCCAGCGGAGCCCTGGTGGGAAATGGGGGTGGCGGCACACGAGCGAGCGAGCGCAGTAACTAGCGGGCTGGCTGCAAGTCCCCAGGGTATTTATAGCACTCGATCTCCATGGTACCCAGAAGCTTAAATTAAACTCTAGCCCAACCGCTAGAGATGCTGGGAGTGGGATACTCTTTACCTGTACACTGTCTAGGTCGGAGCCTGAACCTTTAGAAATTTAGCCAAAGGAAGATGAGCAAAGCACTCAGGAGAAGGATGTGGGGGGTGTGATTTAAACCCAGATAACCTGCCTCCATTAGGTGGCTGGGTGGAGCAGGCAGGGAACAAACAACAAATTCTATTTGAAAGTTTCCTTCATTTTGGTAGGCGTATGATGTGTGATGCTGTGCCTTGCCTCACTGTGTGTGTTTGTTTGTTTGTTTGTTTGAGACAAACATCGTATAGCTCTGACTGTCCTGGAACTTGTTATGTAGACCAAGCTAGACTCGAACTCAGAGATGCTATTGCCTCTGCCTCCCAGGTGCTGAGGTTAAAACTGTGGGCCGTTACTCCTGCCTGGGCTCGCCTATGATCAGTGACAACTAAGTGAAATGATGTGATTGGTTGTAATTGTCCATTCGCACTAGAGCCACCTTGGTGGATTCATCTAGATGGGGTTGGCCTACAGACCGGTATGTCTTGGATGAGTGGTCATCTTAGTTGAGGTGGGAAGGCCTGTCTGTCGTGGGCTGCACTACTCCCTGGGCTTGGGACTGAAGAAGTAAGTATAGAGTAAGCTGACACTTAACAAATATGCAGGCGGTGCTTTCCCTCCGCTCTTTTTGTTTTTGTTTTTGTTTTTTTGGTTTTTCGAGACAGGGTTTCTCTGTGTAGCCTTGGCTGTCCTAGACTCACTATGTAGACCAGGCTGGTCTTGAACTCACAGCGACCAGCCTGCCTCTGCCTCCCGAGTGCTGGGATTAAAGGCCTGTGCCACCATGCCCCCAGCTTCCCTCTGCTCTTGAGTGTGATTCGCTCCTTCCGGTTCCTGCTTCCACTTTCCAGCTCCCAGCGGTAATGGGCTGCTAATTGGACTTTTAAGCAGAAAAAATAAGTCCTTTCCCCCTTAAAGTTATTTTTTGCCAGGGTGTTTTATCATAGCCACAATAATGAAACTAGAATAGGAACAGAGGGGCCTGGCTCGGCCCTGAAGTTTCTGCGAAGGGCAGGTATTATTTATGGTTCGCCTGTAACGCGTTGCAGCCGGTGCGATGTCGTACACCTTTAATCAGGGGCTGTCAGGTGCCTGTGGGTTCAAGGGTGAGTTTTCAGATCAGCCAGGGTCACATAATGGGACCCTGTTTCAAGAGTAAATGAATAAGGACCCCTAAAGGCTTAGTCCAGACCTGAGGGTGCTGTTGAAGGCAACTGGAGTAAGATGGTGCTGACGTCATCAGTGTGTTCATTTGATGGTGAATTCATATCAAATGGGCTTAGTTGGGGAAAGTGGGTCACTAGTATGTGTGTGTGTGTGTGTGGGGGGGTGCCTTCAAAGGGTGTATCTTGTCCCAATCCCCTTTTGTTTTTTCCTTCCTTCCTTTCCTAAGCTAGGTTCCTGACTGAGTACAGAGCTAAACTCAACAGTGCCAGTGCGCATGCTCTGAACCGGCTGACTCCAGGAGCCAAAGCAAATCCCTTCTCCGTGGCTTTCTCAAGTATTTTATCACAATGACATTTGAGCACACAATAGGTCGCTTTGCTTTTTCAGGTCTATAACATTTTTGTTTGTTTGCTTTCTGTGTGCCAGACAAGATGCTGTGACATGTGACTGTTTTCTAGACTGGTCTTGTGGCGCTCACAGCTTACTGGGGAGTAGGACACATAAAGAAGACAAATAAGGAGCTGTAAATTGTTGTCGATAACATGAAGATGGCAGAAGGCTCTGAAGATTTGTATAGGGTAGGGATTGGCTGCAAATGGACATTAGGACGGGCAGTGGTGGCTTACGCCTTTAATCTCAGTACTTGGGAGGCAGAGGCAGGCGGATCTCCATGAGTTCGAGGCCAGCCTGGACGACAGAGCAAGTTCCAGGGCAACCAGAGCTCAGAGAAACCCTGTCTTGAAAAACAAGAAAAGAAAAAAGAAAATGGACATTAGACAGGACTAGAGATGGAGGACATGAGGAGGAGGTGACACTGAAGCAGAGACTAGCCCAAGAGCATTAGAGCTACAGCAGTGGTTCTCAACCTGCCTGATGCTGCAACCCTTTAATACAGCTCTTCATGTTGTATGGACCCCCCAAGTATGAAGTTGTATTTATTTGTACTCCATAAATTTAATTTTGCTACTGTTATAAATAGTAATGTAAATACCTGTGTTTTCTGATAGTTTTAGGTGACTCTAATAAAAGGATAATTTGACACACACCCCCCAAAGGGGTCGCGACCCACAGACTGAGAACTCCTGTTCTAGGATCAAGGCACAAGAGGAGCTAAGGAGCCAAAAGTGTATGTGGCAAATGGGTCCAAAGAACCAGGCCTTCATGCACTGCTCTGGGAACAGTTGCCGGGTGTTCTCCATGAGAAGTAGACATTGTTTTGTTTTGTTTTGTTTTTTCTAAGACAGAACCAGGGGTTCCCTCCACTCCTCCCTTCTTCCGCTCTCCCTCCCTCTTTTCCTCAGGGTCTCACTGTGTGATCCTGCTTGGCCTTGAACTTGCGGTCCTTCTCCTCCAAAGTGCTAGCGTCACCACACCCAGTCTCGGCAGCACATACACTAAAATTGGAACGGTACAGGGAAGATTAGCATGGACCCTGCACAAGGATGACACGCAAATTCGTGAAGCGTTCCATATTTTTTTTTTTTAAAAAATCAAAACAAAGCTATTTTCCGTCTGTTGGTCATATTAGGTAATTTCTGTGGTTCTGTCTTCAAGTCAGCTCATTGCTCTGTCCTGGCTTCTGCTCCTGAGTGAGATAGCATAGCCTTTTGTTGGTGCCTTGGAGAGAACCCGCTGGTGTTGACAAGTTAACTCTTCCTTCAGTGCCAGGCTGGGATATGTAAAAGGAAAACTGGGGGGAACTTGCCACAGGTTGAGAGGTCGCCTAGTCACCCTAACATCTTCTAGATTCTCCTCCTTTGACTTACATGTGACATCTGAAGTTTTTACTGAGGTAGCGGGTGGTATAAGAGGGCGTGTCCACTCCATCCCCTGGGAAGCAGAAGGCTATTGTTTACTGGGAGCTAATGAAACTCAGCCTGGCTGCCTTAGAATTCATTTTCCTCTTCCCCGGCCTTCCACCCTACCAGGTATGCTCCTTGCAGATATTTCAGCAGGAAGCGTCAGCATCCCATCTTTGTGGCCTCCCTGTATCTGTCTGTTCCTTCTCTTTGACCATCTGGATTCTGACCATTTTTATGATGTTGCACCGATCAACCATGTACCACAAATCTTTATCCTCCAGTGAACCTCATCTTTAAAAAATACACACACACACACACACACACACACACACACACACACAGAGCCTTAATCCCAGAACTTGGGAGGTAGAAGAAGGCAGAGCTCTGTGAGTTCAAGGCCAGCCTGGTCTACAAAGGGAGTCCAGGACAGCCAGGGCTACACAGAGAAACCCTGTCTCAAACAAACTACAAAACAAAACCCCAAACGAAAAGTAAATAATTTTTAGTTTTTTTAAAATTTACGGTTATGCATGGGTATTTGTATGAGTGTATGTCACATGTGTGCAGGTGCCTGCAGAGGGCATGGGGGAGACTTAGAATTGCAGAAGGCTGTGAGCTGCCATGTGTGTGTGTGTGTGTGTGTGTGTGTGTGTGTGTGTGTAACCGAACTCAGTTTCCCATGACAGAGCAGCAAGCACTCTTAAACACTGAGTCACCTCTCCAGATCTTTTGGTTACAGGCCACCTTTCCCAGCACCTCTGGGAGACTTGCAGCTGAGATTCTTCAGCAATGCTGACACTGCCATTGTAAAATGGCCATCATCTAAGCACCTTCCATAGGTCATAGGTCACAGGTCATAGGTCATAGGTCAGGGTAGGCTGGCCCTGGCTACCCTTCCCATCATAACTTTATGTCTCCTTCCCTCACACTGTACAGTGTGTGTCCTTCATGAAGAGAATTCTCTAGCTGAGGTATGGCTTCTTCCTCTGTTACCCAAGCTTGCCCTGTAAGGCCTTCTATCTTTAAGAAAAAAGCCACTTCCTCCACTTCCTCTCCTGGACCACAATCCTCAGTGAGGACAGGTTTTGCTTTTGTTTTTGTTTTTGTTTTTCCCTTTTACCACATCTACAATGTCCAAGTCGGTCCTTCCACAAGTTAACCTCTAAGGACAGGGCTGTGGTTATTGTGTCAGGGGTGGGGGACAGGAGGGTGGTGGTGGTGGAGAGACTAGGGCCTATTGTCACTGCTTTTGGGGCATTTCTTCTGCTTGTAGAAAGCAGATGGCCTTAGTCTGTTGGAATAATTAGGAGCCCATATGCCCTTCAAAGAAATAATGTGCCCATCTGTAGTGAGGAAAGAGGACTGTGCGGTATCCAAGGCTCTTGCATGAAAGGAGTTTTGCTTTTGAGTTGGAAGTGTTTCTGACAGTTCTTTATCTTTCTTTCCAGAGTTTTCTAACTATGAAAATGTTAGAAGGAAACCAAATGCAATATGAAATACAGTAGGGATCCTGGATTACTTCACACACACACACACACACAGAGAGAGAGAGAGAGAGAGAGAGAGAGAGAGAGAGAGAGAGAGAGAGAGAGAGAGCGAGCATTCTAGAGATTACTGGAGAGGCTGGGATAGCGACTGGGTGGGAGGCCATTATCCAGTCAGCAGTAAGGATGGAGGATTTACAGTGGTATGGCAGTTACACAGGAGAACAACTTCTGTACTTGGGAGCTCTCTGGTGACACATTTGGGAGTGGTATGCCATCTGTAAGGCACCTTCAGATGTCCCAGTTTCACGTGGAAGGACAGAGCACGGTTGTAGCGAAAATGTTAACAGTTAGTAAAAGGTAACAAAAAGTACTGGATTTGATATTTTGTTAACCTCTTGTCTAGCTTCTTAAAGTGTCTCATATGGAGTATTTCTCCATCAGTACTGGCTGAGCTACAGTGATACTTTCTAGCTTGTTTTAAAATGTGCACAGGCTTGCTTAAGACGATCTACTGACTTCCTGTTAACTACTTTTGATTTGGAGCCTGGAGCAGGTTTACTAAACAACGAACTCCATGAATAGCTATCATGCTATGGATGTGCCATATGACCTGAGTTCAAAATATATTTCACAGAGTTTAATATTTTATGGTAAGTGCATTGATAAAGAAAAGGAGGGGTGGAGAGATGGCTCAGTGGGTGAGAGCACTGGTTTTTCTTCCAGAGGTCCTGAGTTCAAATCCCAGCAACCACATGTTGGCTCAGAACCACCTATAATGAGATCTAATGCCTTCTTTTGGTCTGCAGGTGTACATGCAGATACAGCACTCATACATGAAATAAATAAATTTTAAAAAAAGAAAGAAAGAGAAGGAAGGGAGGGAAGAAATTTGGTGTAGCCCAAGCAAAGCAAATTAATTCTGTATGAGTGTGCCTACGAGTCACAGGTTCTGGCCTGACACTAAGAAAGATGGAGTCCTCTCCTCTCTACCTTCCTGGAAAGACCCTCGTGTGTCCCTGAAAGCACTCAGCAGCACGTGGCCGAGTTCTATTCTACCATCTGGTGCAAGGGCCACCACCTCTCTGAATACTGAAGGTACACACTTTCATAAAATTAGGGATCTGTGGGCTGGCAGGCTCCTGGAGTTTACAGTACCATCATGACCATATGTGATGCACAAGTTTGGGCTAAATACAGAAGCCCTCATATCCTACAGCCCTTGAAGTAGAGGATCAGACTGCCTGCTTTATGGTGTGGGCTGGGAACATGGTAAAGCAGGCATTTGTGGTGTTCAGGGTTTGTTAAGGCAGGGGCTTCCTTGAGAGGCAGCAGTGACCACCACCACAATGAAATGACCTGTTGGGCTCACTGCCATGCCATCCTGAACACACCCGATCTCATCTGATCTTAGAAGCTAAGCAGGATGCCTTAGCAGACACTCTCTCCATATGGATCTGTCCCTTCTGATATCCCAAACCGAATCCAGCCTCCAGGCTGGGGCTCCAGACTCAGGCCTGCTGGCCATAAACATCTAGGCTGCTAATATAGTTACATAACTCCAGGCATGTAGAAGACTGCACCCGCCTGTGAGATCTTGCATCTGAGAACTCGGGAAAGTTCTAGATTAATCCAAGCAGGGATCCGATCCATGCAGTGCTATTCTGATAACACAAGGACTCCTCTTCAAGTCCTCACTCAAAATGAATTTCCAGTCAGCAGGCTAACAGAGGATGAGGTCGCCCCAAGGGAGTGGGGGAGCAGGTGACAGTCTTGATCAGCTGGGAATTGCTTGTGGGAAGCAAATCCCGTCTCTCCTTGGTACCACCTGGCATGGACACAGCCACTGCCTGCAGAGTGTGAAGCAAAGTCCTCCCACCACGGGGCCCGGGAACTCCCTTCCTCCAGGTGGTGGGGAAGCTGCCATCTGTGCAGCATCCTCTGGTGATGAGGAAGCCAGGCTGGATTCCCTTTTGGAGCTTGGTTGCCAGAAAGCTGGCAAAGGGAAACCAATGAGGTCTTTCATCCAGGGTCCCCAGCTCACCTCTCTAGAACCCATGACGAGGTTGACTTGAACCACAGGGAACTTGGTTAAGAGAGAGGCTTCAAGGAGTCTGCCTTAGCAGAGTGATACATGCATCCTTCTCCCCAGTGACCCTTCAATGAGTGGGTGGATGTGGCTGTGTGCTCTGGAGTATGAACTTAGGTGACCATCAGAGACCAGAGACTGAGATTTAGATTGACTGATGCCAGGGGCTACCTTTGATTCAGTAACATCACCTCTTCCACTAAAGGCAGAAAGAACGCTCTATCGTTCTTTCACAGTGGTGTGCATCTGTAGTCTCATCCACTCAGGATGCCAAGGCAGGAAGATTTCTTGACCTCACAAGCATCAGGCAAGCCTGGGAATCATAGTGAAAGACCCTCATCTCAAAAAATCCTCTAACCAATAAAACAAGCAAAGGTGGGTTGTGTTTGTGACACTGTGTCTTGTCCTTGTCTCGTTTTGCTGCTGCTATTGTTGATTACATTTTAATTAAGCAACACCATGCACATGTATGTACATGTCCTAACACATGCATGGAGAATAACTTGTGGCAATCTGTTATTGCCTTCTGCCTTGTGGGTCCCAGAGATCCGATTCAAGTTGTCAAGCTTGGTGGTAGGGCATCTTTACCACTAAGCCATCTTACTGGCCCAGATGTTACTTCATTTTGTGGGAGACAAGTTCTCACTGTTCAGCCCAGATTGGCCTTACAGACATGATCCTCCTGCTTCAGTCCCCCCAAATTATGGGATCACAAGAGTCAGGATTAGGGTTAAGGTTAAGGCAGAAAGGGTATCAGTATCATCTGCCCAGATCTCTGTTGGGTACACAGAGCTCAGGCTTGCCACCACATAGGACCTGTCTCCCCTCGCTGTGTCCTCCAACGGGCATGCCAGTTTTGAGCACAAACCAGCTTACACGGTTATGAGCTTTGCTATGTTTCTTCCACGCTCTCCAGCCTAGAGCTGCATCTGCTTTTGAGACAGTGCCTTGCGGCTCCCTGTAGACACCCAGCATGTCACAACACACTTCCATGCCCCCACTGGTGTGGGTAGGAAGAGGAGAAGAGCATTTTCTGGACAGGGATTCCTGCTGTCGTTTCCAGCCTTTCTAGCTTCCCCTCTTTTCAGGAAAGATGGCTTTCAGATGACTATGATGGGGAGGTGGGCTGTGAGGATCATCTGTACACAAGAAATTTCTCTGATCTATCAAGAGTAATACTCGGGAGGGCAGGAGGAAGACGGGGAGGGGGGGGGAAGGGATGGGCAGAAAGAGATGTGTCCTGGATGCTGAAGCAACTATGCCCTGGCTGACCCTACTGGGATCTGGAGCTTGGGTAACTCTTCAGAGGCAGCTCTCACTGCTCACTGAGGTTGGCAGCCAGGCCCTGTGCCCCTGCACTGACCAATGGGGGCTTCCTTACTGCGATTGCCCCCACAGGCAGTTCCTGGGCAGTGCACCGGGTAACCGAGAACCTGGGTTTTGAATTGAGATTTGTAGCCACACTGTAGGACAGACCCATACCATGTTCCGAATGGTCCTAGTGTGAGAAGGCAAAAACTCCCTCCCTTCGTGGAAGATGTTCTCTTCTTGTTCTTCTGTTTGGGGTGGTATGTACAGAAGCATGTGTGTAGGTACATGATTACTTGCATGCAAACACACGGGGACTAGAGATCAGCCTTAAGGTGTCATCCCTTAGGCACTGTCCACCTTGTTTCTTTTGAGACAGGGTCTGTCCCTTGTCTGCAATTCTCTGGGGAGATGATGCTGGAGTCTGCCTACCTCTGCATGCCCAGTGGTGACATTAAAAGCACCACCATGCCTGATGTGTTTGTTTGTTTGTTTTTGTTTTGTTCTGTTTTTCGAGACAGGGTTTCTCTGTGTAGCCTTGGCTGTCCTGGACTCGCTCCGTAGACCAGGCTGGCTTCGAACTCACAGCGATCAGCCAGCCTCTGCCTTCCAAGTGCTGGGATTACAGGGGTGTGCGCCACCATGCCCAGCTATCATGCCTGATTTTTTAAAGTGGGAACTGGGGACCAAACTTGGGTCCTTATTCTTGAAGATAATAATTTACCTGCAGGACTCCTAGCCATTCTATGGTCTTGTTTTCATTTTTGGCTTAGCGATGCTGGATCTTTCTTGACCTTGGGTGTCAAGGTGCCTTTATACTTGGGGTCAACAGAGAACGCCTTCACCCCTGATTATCCTCTCTTCTCCTCTTGCAATGACATCGATTGCATTTACTCATTCTTGTACCCCTCCCCAGCCCCGCCTTCCTCAGGAGAATATGCCAATATCCATAGTGTAAATAGTTCTGGCATGGACTTCAAGGGACTAGTGTGATGTCACCGATGAGCCGCACACAGGCTCTTTTGAGCAGGGTGTCAGCACAGCCGAGTGCAGGCCAGTGTGACCATCAGCAGGGAATACAGGGTACGCTTGTGAGTCACAGGTGGTGCTTGTACTGGGAAGGGCTCGCCTGCCTTGCACTTGTGTTTAGGGCCGGGGGTATAAAGTCGCTGCAACTGTGTCTCTGTCCTACTTGTCTCAAAGCATTTGCCATCTACAGGATGCCACCTGTGAACCTCATCTCTCTCTCTCTCTCCCTTCCTCCTCCACTTTCTTCCTCTCCTCTTTTTTTTTTTCTTTTCTTTTCTTTTCTTTTCTTTTCTTTTTTTTTTGAGACATGGTTTCCCTGTATAACCTTGGCTGCGTTGGAACTCACTCTGTTGACCAGGCTGGCCTTGAACTCAGAGATCTACCTGCCTCTGCCTCCCAAGTGCTAGGATTAAAGGATGAGCCACCACTGCCAGGCTGTTTTAGTTTTTTTTTGACACAGGGTCTCGCTATGTAGCTCTGAATGTCCTGGAACTCACTACCGAAGGCCAGGCTGCCTTTGAACTCACAGTGACTTGCCTTTGCCTCCAAAATGCTGGAATTAAAGCACACCAGGACCCTGTACCTCATTTCTTGAAGTGCTGGCCCTCACCTCTTCCCTTGTGTCAGGTTCCCTGCAGGCTAATACAAGGGCTTCAACAGGGGGCTTACAAAGGTAGGGGATGTCCCTGCAAGGGGTCTGCATTGGGGTATGACAGCTGGGCCTGGAAGAGGCTGCTTCCCTGTGCTGTAGGCATCTCTGAGAAGATATTGGAAGATGTATTTCTTGCCCTTTGGTTAAGCTAGACTCACCGTCGGGAGTGTGCCCTCTGGAGGAAGTGCTTTGCCCCTACATCTTCTTCTGCTTTCACAACCTTCACAGGAGGTGGGGCGTATCCCTTCCCATTTTGATGATGAGTCAACCTTGTGATGGGAAGGATCAGATTTGCTCAAGGTTTGGAGCAAGTATGTGACCAAACAAGGTACAGGTTCATATCACTGATTCCAGGGGCTGGAGAGATGGCTCAGTGGTTAGAAGTACCGTTGCTTTTTTCAGAGGAGCTGAGTTCAGTTCCCAGCATCCGCATATTAGTGTTCAACCATCTATAACTCCAGTCCCAGGAGATCAAAAGCCCCCTTCTGACCTCTGAAGATACTAGGCACACACACATGGTGCACAGACATACATGCAAGAAAGACACTTGCATACATAAAATAAATACATCTTGTAAAAAATAAAGAGAGGGTCTGTCTCCCTGATGTTCATTTATGCTGCACATCTTTTCACTGTTCTGTTGCCCTGTGCTCCATTGATCACAATGGAAGAAGAAATTACATCAATTCTAATCGACAATGCCTATGGCATGTGCAAAGCTGGCTTTGCTGCCAACTATGCCCCCATGGCCATGTTCCCCTTTGTCATCAGAAGCCCCCTACACCAGGGCTATCATGGTGGCCATGGGCCAGTAGGACACCTGAGTGGAAGAGGAGGCCCAGAAAAGAGAGTATCCTGACCCTGACGTACCCTTCAGGCACAGCATTGTTACCAACTGGGATGACAGGGAGACAATCAGGCACCACATCCAATAAACTGCATGACCTCTGAGGAGCATCTGGTGCTTCTGACTGAGGCTCCCCTGAACCCCAAGGCTAACAGAAAGAAGATGACCCAGGTTATGTTTGAAGCCTTCAACACCCAGCCGTGTATGTGGCCTTTCAGACAATGCGGTGTCTGTATGCCTTTAGGTGCCCCTAAGACCTGTGCACGTGACCATATTCGCACTCTCATGCATGTGTGCAGGTGCACTGTCTTGGGCTCTGGTAACAGGGTCACATATACAGTGCCCATCTACGAATGTTATACCCTTTCCCAAGCCATCTTGCATCTGAACTTCGCTGCCTGGGACCTGACAGACTAACCTCATAAAGATTCTGACTGAGTGGGGCTATAACTCCACCACCCTGGCTGAGTTGGAAAGTGTGTGCAACACTAAGGAGAAGCTATGTCACGTTGTCTGGGATTTTGAGCAAGAAACTGCCACTGCTGCATCCTTCTTCTCCATGGAGAAGATGCATCTCCTAGGAGATGCCTGATGGGCAGATGATCTCCATTGGCAAGGGGGCGATTCTGGTATCAGAGGGGCTTTCCCAGCCCTCCTTCCTGGGCATGAAATCACGGTATCCACGAAACCACCTTCAACATCATCATAAAGTATGATATGTGAACATCCCCAAGGACCTGTATGTTAACACCGTGCTGTCTGGTGGTACCACTGTGTACTCAGGTCTTGATGATGGGGTGCAGAAGGAGACCACAGCCCTAGCACACAGCATGACAAAGATCAAGGCCATTGCTCCCCTCAGCTCAGCTACTCAGTCTGGATTGGTGGCTCTATCTCAGCCTCACTGTCCACCTTCCAGAGGACGTGGGTCAGCAAACAGGAGTATGGCTAGTTGGGCCCCTCCACTGTCTACTGCAAATGCTTCTAGATGGACCGTGCAGAGGCCAAGAGGATTCTGAAGTATCAGTTTTTCCTGGAAAGTGTGCACACCTCATGCTAGCCTCATGAAACTGGAACAAGCCATTGGAAAGAAACTTGTCCTTGGAGCTTGTATCTGAGTTTGACCTTGTATTTAAGTTAACTGTTTCCTTGGTATGCATTTATTACCTTGTGCATACCTTATTTTAATTGGGCCTTTAGCCCACGTGTCTTGGTCACTTGGTAGCTGAGGAGATCAGGCTACAGAAGAGAAACCCTCAGCCTGGTGGAGCAGTGCGAGCAGTGTGCTGTGGTCTGTGCAGGGTATTACCTGACAGCTGACTGCTCCAGGGTTTCAGCAAGGGCCCTTGAACCAGTTACCACTTCCCTCTTGCTATCTAACTGGCTAGGAAAGTCTGAGCCTTAGGATCCTGTTTTCGCTCTGGTATTTGCCCTCCAGACCCTTGTGGGTTGTTACTTGCCTTGAGTGGGGGGAACATTTGCATTGACACCTGTGAATTTACTCATCTTTTCAATTTATGTAAGTGCTATTGGATCCAATTATTTAAGAAGTGATTTTTTTTCAGAAAAAAAAAAAAACCAATTCAGTGAGAATATTAGCCCCGGCAAGATGTTATTTTGTAAATAAAAATAAAATTGCTGCAGTAACCAGCAAAACAAAATAAAGGGAAAAACAGTTAAACAAAACAAAACAAAGCATTGGTTCTGAAACTTAACGCAAGCTGGGCATGGTGAAGCACACCTTTAAATCCCAGCACTCAGGAGGCAGAGGCAGGCAGATCGCTGTGAGTTCGAAGCCAGTCTGGTTTACAAAGTGAGTCTAGGACAACCAAAGCTACACAGAGAAACCCTGTCTTGAAAAGAAAAAAAAAAAAAAAAGCAAAACAAAAAACAACTGAAAAAAAAGAAAACAAAAAACAAAAACAAAACCGTATATCACCACATTTCCACTGGGAACAGAGCTGACTTGACCCAAAAGCAGGGAGGAGAAAAGAAGTGCTCTGTGTTTCCTTCCCTTTTACTCTTATGTGTGCTCAGTATATGCCAGATGCCCCGTGCCTCCTACTCTAATGTCCTGTCTGCCCTTGGCACAGAAAGACACATGTCTGAACACCAGGGAATGGACAGAAACATCCAAGGCCCACTTGGTGTATGCTGCACCTCCTGTACACCTTCGCTGGACACACGGTGAACACCCTCCAACCCCAGTGTGTCCCTCCGCCTTACCCTCTGGTACACTTTCACTCACATCTGGATACACACAGCCTGCATACACCTCCTGAAGCCTGCGCTAGACATTGTCCCGAGTGTGCAATGCACCGCACAAACACACAGGGGTGTTCTTCCTCCATGCAGCCTCCCTTTGAGTCCTGCACGTACATACACATAGACACATAGACACAGGTGCTAGCTGGAGCTCACTGAGCATTCAGCATATGCTGCCTTGCACATGGGCAGGCACGCAATGGATGCTGGAATTTTCTGGCACAGGAAGGATGCTGCTCTTGCTGCAGGCCCCATGTGACATATGCTGCCCTGTACAATAAAGTCTGCTGGACTTTTCAGGGTCCACTTAGTAGGCCAGGCCTTCTGCTGGTTCACCTTTCTCTTATATAAGCATTGGGATATCGATGGTCACCTCACCTCAACCCACAGGCTACAAGGACCAACACACACACACACACAAGCAGGGTGTGGCAAGGAGGGAAAGTGATGGGGTAGATTTATGCTGCTGAGACTGCCATCTCCTCAAGGCAGCCGATGAAGATTTAGCAGCCGAGGACCGGCAGACACCAGCTCACATTCTCTCTGGAAGGGTTATCAATCTCCAAGCCTGCATCCCCAGGACTTGCCCAGAGAACACTGCAGTAGCATCATCAATGCGCCATCACGTGGAACTCTGTGGGTCCGTGTGACCCTTGACATGGGGCATGGCAGGATGAAGAGGTAATACACTGCCCTGTTACCTCAGGCCCCGATAACCCTTCCTCTGCTCCTGGGCAAAGGTTCATGGGAAATTCTGACCTCCTCTTCCCCGATCATCCTCTCATTTCTATCGCTGTGATAGCTGGCAGTGCAACACACTCAGTTCCTGGCTCTGGAGCACTCAGCTCTGCCCGCTCCATACTGGACACAGCCCCCAAGGTGGACTGATGATGGAGGTGGAGCTGGAGGATGCTCTCTCAATACCTCCATTATTGTGTATCCTGCTGGCAGTGCCCCGTGCCCGAATGGCTGGTTTATTTCCTGTCCCCTCCCCCTTCCCAGCACCCAACTTCTTCTCCTGAGCACCCAAATGTGCCTGGCCCTACTAGGGACAGAATGGACAAGGTGTGTGTCTGCGCCTCCTCTGCTGTGACCTAGGCAGCCATCTTCCTGGACTCCTCCCATTTTTTTTTTTTTTTTTTTTTTTTTTTTTTTTACCATTTGGACCACCGGAAGGGTTCAGGTTTTCTGAGGAACAAAGGGAGAGGCAGGGTCTCTCTGCTGTTGCCATGGTTGCTACAAGGCTTAGGGGACAGCAACCATTTTTTCCAAGGAGGAAGCCTCTCTGGGAGATAGGCCACATCCCAAGGGAAGCAGAATGCAGCCTGTGAGTAAAGATGGCACTTCGAGGACATCCTTTCAACCCTTGACTCCACCATGCCTGGAGTGAGCCATGCTCCTGGGTTCCCAGGCTGCTTTAAACTCAGGTTTTGTCCCCGGATGGCCACAAATCTCTTGGTTAATATTGTGGTGCCCTTTGGGGTCAGGAGCAAATCTGTTTCTCTCCTTCATCATCTCACTTAAAAAAAAAAAAAGCTGGACTCTTAACAGCACAGATGTTCTGTCAACATCCCTGTCACTGTCAACAAGACAGACGCCTTCAGGCTAAGGGCTCTCACCTCAGAATCAAGCTGCATGCTTTCGGTAGCGATGAGCACAAGCAAGATAAGGGCTTGTGGAGGGACTAACCCAGCCTGGGGTCAGAGATGGTTACCTATGGCAGGAGGAGACATGTCCAGCCATCTAGGGGCGAGGGGGGGAAGGGAAGGGGGGGGGGTCTGTTCGGCTAGTTATGTGGCCTCTCTAGGCCCCGTTTCCTCATCTGCCTCCCAGTGTGTGGGAGGTTCAAGTGAGGTCGGCTGCTTTGAATGACGGGGTCTCTGAGTGTATGAGATCACTTTTTCTTCCCCTGGGTTTGGGCTCAGAGGGAAAGACGAACAAAAGGATAAGAGGAGGAGGGAATGGGAGAGGTTGGAGGAAAGGTCTCGAAACTTGGGAGGTGGGTGGAGGGGCCAGGGACCTTTTTTTGCTTAAGGCTGAAAATAGCCTACTGTGAAGCAGTAGTCGTGGCTTCCTTGTGCATACTTAAAAAAAACAAAACTGGGGGCTGCCCACCTCACAAGAAGAGGTTAGGGCAAGTGCTCAGACGTAGCTGGAGAGGGGGCGCAGTTGGAATTTCAACTGAAGCTCTCTTTTGAGACTGTCTCACATAGCCCAGGCTGGCCTTGAGGCAGGCACACCTCCTCACCCCCTCCCTCTTCTTCCCGCCCCCTTCCTCTCACCCCACCCCCCTGCCCTCTTTGATTCTCCACCTCTTAAGTGGCCGGACTCCAGCAATGTTTTTGTTTTTATTTTAGGAAGGAGGAAAAAGTGAGGGCACGACTAAGGATGTGAAGAACGTTGGGAAATGTACTCGGGATGTGTAAGGAGGAGCTGCAATGCGAATCGGTCTGCCTGTGTTCCCTAGGCTGCTATGCCATCCTGCAATAGGGCTTCTTGGAACCCAAGGAACCCACCATCGCTTTCCAGGGCCAGGTTCTGGTAGCCCACTCTCACGGCAAACACCGAGCCTATCAAGATTCCCTGGGAAAGGCTGCCATCTAGTGGCCAAAGAGAGGATACCACGGCTTGGGAAAGTGGAGACTAGGCGTAGACAGCGGCAAAGGTTCCAGTCTGGGTACCAGACTAGGTGTGAGCGGGCGGAACAGAACAGTCCTTATTAATAGCTTTCCCCCCTTCGCCTCCACTAAGTGTAGTGCCCTTTCACCTAGGAGCTAGTGGAGGTGAAGGACCTGGAGCCAAGGCCGTGGCAGGATTCCTGCTTTAGTTCAAACCACGCCGATACTGTCACCAACCCCAGGAAGTTACAGACCCTTCCCTCCTCGACCAGGTTGGGGGGCCCCAGGAGTCCTTCCCCTTCAGCCCATTCTGCCCTCTTCACCCTCTCCTCTTACACTACCCCTCTGCTCTCATTTCTACGCATTTCCAAGAACCCCACTCACAGTATCTCAGCTTCTAGCCTGAGTCTCGGGCGCTCGATCTTTCTGTCCGCAGGGTGAAGAGGGGCCCATCTTAGGCCCCGCCCCTTCAGCCTTAAATTGCTTCCAAATGCTGCCTGCAAATGAAGCCGCCCAGGGCCCTCTACACCTGGCTCCTAATTTAGCTCCCGCCCGCCCGTAGGAGAGATCTTGACTGAGAGGGCCTGGGGCTTCTGTCGAAGTTTCCCAGGTGATTCCTTCATCTCCTTGTTACTGTGGTGAGGCTCAGGTGCCCTCACTGTAGCCTTCTTACCTTCAGGTGGTCTGTTTGTATACGGACCCTGACTGTTTTAGCACCAGCTCAATCCCTGGCCTTCTTGCCTGCCGGTGTCCAGCTCAGATGTCAGATGTTCACGCAGACTAAAGGGTTTTCTTCCTGGTTTTTGTTTTTGTTTTTGCTCTAGTTTGTCAACTTCCTCACCAGTTGTGACCCCACTGTGTCCTGCGACTGTCTCGTGAGTTCGTCTCACACCTGACAGAGAGGCTTTTGAACAGGTTCTAGACATCTTTGCTTTGCCCACTTCTGACAGTGTCAGGGACAAGCCGGGCCCGGTGACTCGGAATGTCGATAAATGGATAAATGTTTGAACCGATGTCTCCGCTCAGACAGCCAGGCTTCGAGTTGGTGAGACCCGTGACCTTCTAAATGTCACTCTCTCCGACAAGCCCTTAAGGCCGTCAACAAGGGTCAGATGCTGAAAGTGCTCGCAGGAGCTCTCCTGGGCCTGGGGGGTGGGGGTGGGGGTGGGTTGGGAGGGGGAAGCACTGTTGACAAGGTGACAACACAGTGTGTATGTGGGGGTGAAGACCCAGTCCCCTAATCCTGCCTAGCTGCTGTGTGAGAAGCATTCACAATGACACTCTGAAAACAAAACAAAACAAAACAAACAAACAAAAAAACCAAACCTGTGCTTGGGACAAAAATAAAAACAAGTAGTATTAATCACTTACCATGTTTCATTTGGTCATCACCTGGCTCATCCCCCCAGGCACAGTGCAAACTGTATAAGTGAAACGAGCTCTTTGAAGGGGTATTATTTTGTATTGTGCTATGTCTTTAAGCAGCGAACGATTTACTTACTTACTTACTTACTTACTTACTTATTTGTTTATCCAAGGCAGGGTTTCTCTTTGTGGCCTTGACTATCCTGGACTTGCTTTTGTAGACCAGGTTGGCCTCGAACTCACCTCTGTGAGTTCTGCCTGCCTTTGCCTCTCCGAGTGCTGGGATTAAAGGTGTGTGCCACCAGGCACAGCTGCAGCTAATGATTTTTATCTGATTGATGCACATAACTTTTTTCTAGTTTCCACAATTTAAAATATTAATTTGGTGTTTTGCCTTGCATATGTGTCTGTGCACCATATGCATGCAATCCCTGAAGAGGCCAGAAGATGGCAGCACATCCCCTGGAATTAGAATTACATCTGGGTGTGAGTTGCCCCATGGATGCTAGGAATTGCACCACAGTTCTCTGGAAGAGCAGCCAGTGTTGTATAACGACAGAGCCACCTCTCTCCAGCCCTCCCTCCCTCTCTCACATTAACTTTTTTCAAAGACCCAGTCTCACCAAGCAGTCCTGGCTGGCCTGGAGCTTGCTAAATAGACCAAGCTGATCTTGAACTCAAAGAGATTTGGCTGCCTCTGCTTTCTGGAATGCTAAGATTACAGGTGTGCCCTACCACCCTTGGCCACTTTCCACAGTTTTAATTTCCTTTTACCGTGCAGGGGTCGGAGCTCAGGGTCTTGCATAGGTTGGTTAGGCAGGCGCTGTACCACGGAGCCACATCCCCAGCCCCACGTCCACATTTCCTGGGTAGCTCAGTGAGAACTGGTGGCCAGCTTTTCCAGAACCTTCCACCAGTCATGGTCTCAGCTTGAGGAGAGGTAAGGGGCTTTTCAGCCAAAGCAGTTTCCTTCTCCCATAGATGCATCACTGTGGTGTACAATGTGGGGCTGGATTTGCTGGGATCTAACAGAAAACTAGGGGTTATTTCAAAGATGGTGGACCTCCGAAAAAGAGATGTTGTTTAGCTTATGAAATTCTTCTGCCATGTAGTTCTCAGAGGTACTCTAGAGGCTACAGGGCCATAGAAGTCCTGGGCTGGATGAGTGTGCTCTGGCCTATGGTCTCCTAGGTGGCTGCTTTCCTGGGTGTGTCTACCTGGCGAGACCCCATGTAGCTCATTTCACGAAAGCTTCCATCAGCATCTGAGGCTGTTCTGTGATCATGTCGCCAGGCCCAAAAGCCCACAGAAAGAGCTATTTCTAGTCCTTCCTCCCGAGGACAGCCCCACCCCAGTACATCTGGGGACTTGGGCTCCTTACTCTGCATCTGAGAGGGCTGCTCCTGGGGCCCTGTTCCTTTTCGGGGCGCTTGCCTTGTTAGTCACCGTTTGCTCTGCTGGTGACCCCTGGGGCCTGATTTAAGTGAGGCCTACCCTGCCTCCCTTCCTGCTTGTGGAGGCTGCTTGCAAACTGACTGGATGGCGGGGAAGGCAGAAGGTTGGAGATCTCAGGGTGAACAGGCCCATTAGCCAGATTTCCAGGAAAAGTTATGGATATGGGGTCTTTGAATCTGATTCTTCCTCCACATAAGTACCAGATGGATGCTGTTCATTAGCATACCAACCCTGCCACCCCACCCCCAAAGGGAACAGTGTGGGAGCGTAGCCTTGAACTCCCTCCTCTCAACTTACTTCCACATTCTCCTCTGAGACTGTATCAGCTGCCTCTCTCCCTGCTCTGCACACCACACTCTCAGCACTTGCTTATGACACTGAAATGGATGGCTTCCTCTTGCTACCAATGCTTCAAAGAACCCAGGCTTTAAGGTGCATGTGTTATGTAACTAACCAGCTGTTCCGTGTTCCCTCCTCACCAACCACCTGACCTGTCCTTGAACTGACCTTGCCCCCTCTACCACAGTTCCTCTGTGTCCTCTGGTCTCTGCTCGGGGAAGGGTATTGTTCCTTCTCTTCTTGGCTAACTCCCTTCTAACGACTTCTCTTCTGCACCCCAGACCGTAGCTCATCTTTGTGGTGAGTTCTCAATAAAATGCTGATCAGTGGAAATACTGCATTGCAGAGCCCTCGGTATTGAGAACAGCAGCCCAGAAAGCGCAGACGCATATTGGCTGCTGATGCTATTTTAGCTGTAGAAGTGGTATAAAACAAAAACAAATTAAAATCGAAAAGGGCTCTTGTTACTTGATTTGCCCAAAGTGTTTAAGTTTGAAGGTAAGTAGATCTAGCGGTGAAGAAGGAGACAGCCAGTGTCTGTCACACAACACAGCCGCATAAACAGTGTGTGAGCATCCAAAGGGGGTGGGTGTGATCACCCTGGGCTCTCTGCTATTGACTTTCACAGCTACAAAGCGGTGACAGAGAGGTCCACATGTCCCAGGAGGGCTGGAATCCACCCATGTACAGGCAGGTCTGAGGGTTCACAGCCCCACTCATCAACGTCAGATTCTCCTGCCCACTAGACTGGAGAAGTCTCAAAGTCACTAGCATATCTGGGGGCACACTACCAAAGATGCTCCAGAGATGGGTCTGGGGTTACATACCTGTCATCCCAGCACTTGCGTGGTAGAGGCAGGAGGGTCAGATGTTCAAAGTCAACTTCAACTACATAGCAAGTTTGAAGAGAGCTTGGACAACACGGACCCCTCCCCCTCACTATAAAACAAAAACACAAATACAAACAAAAGGAGCCCTTCCTCTGAAACAAAACCCCAAACCAAAATAAAACAAAAGTTTTGTTTTGTTTTCCAGAGGGTCCAAGGACTGGCTGAACATCCCTAACCCAAAAAATACACATACAAGGCAACAACTAGAAAATTCCAAAGTTTTGGAATGCTCTGTTATCGGCATGAGATTATTAAAAGCACTGTGCTGCCAGGTGTGGAGGCACATTTCTTTTTCTTTCTTTCTTTCTTTTTCTTTTTTCTTTTTTTTAAAGATTGACTTATTTCTTATGTATACAGTGATCTGCCTGCATGTACTCCTTCAGGCCAGAAGAGGGCATCAGATCACATTACAGATGGTTGTGAGCCATCATGTGGTTGCTGGGAATTGAACTCAGGACTTCTGGAAGAGCAGTCAGTACTCTTAACCACTGAGCGATCTCTCCAGCCCCTGAGGCACATTTCTTTAATCCCAGCACTTGGGGAGAAAAGGCAGGCGTATTTCTACAAGTTTGAGCTTGGTCTCCATAGTGAGTTCCTTCAGGAAAGCCTGGGCTACATATACTCTGTCCCAAACAAAACAAGAGACCAAACACTGTATATTAATGACCTCCGGGCTCTGTGCATAATGTTATATGAGCCATAAGTGAATTTCATGCTTAGATCTCTTACTCTGGATGTGCTCTTGTTGTAAGATTTATTTATTTATTATGTATATAGTGTTTTGCCTGCATGACAGGAGAGGGCACCAGATCTCATTATAGATGGTTATGAGCCACCATGTGGGTACTAGGAATTGAACTCAGGACGTTTGGAAGAGCAGGCAGTGCTCTTAACCTCTGAGCCATCTCTCCAGCCCGTGATCTAGTTCTAAAACATGAGAAAAGAAATATTAAACCTCTAGCTTTCCTGGTTCCAAGCTTTTGGGATAGGGGGTCCTTGACCCTGACCAGTTCTGGCTCTGTGGGTCTGTCCCAGCAGCACACCCAGCTTCTGTTGTAGCAGTTCTCAACCTCCCTAATGCTGTGACCCTTTAATACAGCTCCTTGTGTTGTGGTGACCCCAACTATAAAATTATTTCCGTTGTTACTTTATAACTGTGAGTTTGCTACTATTCTGAATCATAATGTAAACATCTGATATACAGGATATAAGACATGTGACCCCTGTGGGGTCATGACCCACAGATTGAGAACGGCTGCCATAGCATCATAAAGCATTTTCACAGAGGACCAGTGTCCACAGGAGTTTTAGAGACTTTATTTATGTATAAACAATTTAAACACTTTGCCATAAATTATCTTTGCCTGTCCCTAGTCTTTGCTTAGCAGCAAATTAAAATTAATATAAAAACTCGATGAACAATTCATACATGTATATTACAAAAAAGTTCCTGTACCAAAGTTCTTATTAGACTTTTTTTTTTTTTTTGTGTGTGTGTGTGTGTGTGTGTGGTTTTTTTTTTTAACTTTTTAAAATTTTTTTTTGTTTTTATTTATTTTTTATTTTCTCTCCTCGTGGTGACTGTCATGTGATTGTCTCAGTTTCTGGACCAAACAAACACACTAATAATTTTAAGTCTGAAAACAGTGATTGCGCCTTGCGGCATATGTATGTACAGGGCGATCGGAAGTGGTTACCGTTAGCAACAGAGTCACAAATGTCGCACCTCTACCGCAACTGATACCCACAAACTACGGATTCTAAACAGACTACACCCTGTAACTGCGTATTACTGTCCACAATGGAATCTCCAAAGACAAAAAGAGTATGAGATTTATGTGTAGTGAGTATAGCCACCATTTTGAATTAAATTTTACACTCTGCGCTCAAATAAATTAGCTCAGGCCTGACTAAGTGGAGACCTGAGAGTTAAGTGCCGGACGGTATTGTTTCGCTTTGACTTCTGATATTAATTTTTTTTTCCTCGTGTTTTTCTTTTTCTTTAAAAAGTATTTCCAGTGCTCGCTCCTCCACTTTTGTGCCCCCCCCTCCCCAGGCGCTACACACAAATCACCCCCAAAGTCGTGTTTTTAAATGCACCTGTATTTGCTAAAAACGAAAACGTCGGAAGTGTTTGTCCAACAGTCTGAGTCGCCCTCAGCTGGTCTGGTGACGCCGGCCCCTGTGAATGTCTCTGTGTTGCTCACGGGTGAATGAGTGAGGTATTAGGATGTGAGGCCTTCTCGTCTTCATTTCTTCGTTTGTACGGTCGGTGTGTTTGTCTTTTTGTTTGCTTTTGTTTCTTTGTTTTCTGTTCCTTTCCTTTTGGCTGTTCTGCGTCTCTTTTTTTTTTTTTTCTGCTGTTAGACCCGGAACAAGTGGGTCATATTTTAGGGGAACTTGAAACGTTTTGTGTGTTTGTTCGTTCGTTCGTTCGTTCATTCATCCTTTTGTTTTGTTTTCCTCAGAATTTGTGGCCGAGCTCTAGTCTACTTCAGGATGAGGGACTTTGCGCTTAGACAGTAGCATTTGAACTCAAAAAATGTGAGCTTTCTTGCCACTTGGGATCCTAAAGCAGCCCGGCCTCAGTGCCCCTGTTAGGTCTTCGTCTCCTTAGGAGAGGAGGTCACAGTTGCTCCTGCTGAGCCACCCAGAGAAGAGGTGGCAGCAGGTTATTATGTTACCTCTTTCCCATCTCATTCTGTCTTAAGAACTGGATGTTGCTGCTACTGTCTGCCAGCTCCGGGTACTGTTCCACCGGAAGCACGTAATAGCCCTCGTAACCTTGCACCCGTCCCGTGCTCAGGAGCTGCTGCTTCTCGCCCTCCGTCCACAGGCGGCTGCCCTCTCGCCCGTCCCTGGCTTTCTGCTGCTCCTTGGCCCAGGCAGTGCCCAGGGCCCTCTGTCTTGCTTGGTCCAGGACGCGGGCCTTCTCTTCGTCCAGCGTGTCAGGGGTGAGGCCGTAGCGGATGCTGAGCAGCAGCGTGGAGTACTGGAACTCAATATTAGTGAACCTTCGAGTCCTGCCATTCACCAGCAGCGTGGGCTGGGATACGGTCACATTCACCCCACTCTCCAGCACCTTGCGCCCAATGGTGGTCCCCAGCGTGACCAGGTCACCATCCGCCGCGCCGATCTTCACAAAGTAGTGCGTGTCCTTGCCCTCGATGCTGTAGTGCATCTTGTCCAAGTAGTAGGCGTTGTTCAACACAGACGCCACCTTGCGGCTGTCCTCACTGGCGATGCTGGACACCCCTGTGGTCACCCGCCCTTCTTTGATGGCAAACATGATGCCTTTGCCAATGATGGGCGTGGTGGTAGCAAACCAGTGGCCTGCTTTCTCTCGGATGCTGGCATGGAGTTTTTTAGAGATGACCTGTCCTTCCAGAGCCAGGAAGGCCTGGTTATGCCTCTCTGTTGTCTGCTGGACACCTGTAATGAGCTGTGGGCACAAGACAAAAAGGAAAGATCAGAAGGTCGTCTAGGCAGCTCGTCAAGCGGGGCACTGGAGAGACGGAGGCGAGCGCTCCGCTTTCGGGATTGATATGCTTTGCCGGCACATGCTCATATAACCCTACCTTTGTAACTAGGGCAGGCTGGCTGGTTCCCAGTCCCCTAATGGCGTGCTCTGACCATCTTGTCACCATGTCACTTATTGAAAGAAGGTGAAAGAGGTTCTCCTTCTTGTCTGAGTCTGTCTATACCCAGGCTGTGCATCCCTTCAACGGTGGCAGCCAGAGGCTCTGTATTTGGAGTGTAGCTGCTGCCTGGGTACACTTCAGACCCGGGCGTGTCCTGATGTGCGGTCAGGTGTCTGAGCAGCTGGCAGTCCTACTGCTGTAACCTGCCCTGCTCCAAAACCGGTGGCTTGGCTATTCACTGCCTTTACTCAAAGTGAGGCCAGCCACGGATGGATCAGTGGGACTGACTGACTGCCCTGTTAGCTCAGGCCTCTGAGCTGAGGCTGCGTTCTAGCCAGGTACTCAAGGTGATCTGTGTGCATATTCTATATTTGAGAGCTGTAGGCTAAGAGATCCAGGCTGCGAGGGCCAGAGGGAATTAATCCTCCAAACCCCCCACCCCCCACCTCTGCAATTTGAGTCTGGTGCTTTGGATCTCGGCCCTGGTTGTACAGAGGAATGAAATCACCATTATCTCCTTGGCCTTGAGTTCTCCACTCACAAATGACAACTTGTCTCAATTGGTGGTTGGGGGACAGGCTGGGATAATGGAAGAGGCTGTGTTTGGGAGGTAACAGCACTTAGATAAATGAGAGAAATGATGGCTATTCATCCACTGAGTGGTCCCCGAGGGGTAGGATGGGGAGACTGCCATTCTCAATTACCCAGCAGCAGCTCCTCCTCGCCTCTCTACAGTCACACAATCTGGATGACTATTCAGAGCAGCTGAGACCTTCTAGACTTCCACAGAGCAGAGCCCCGGTCCTGTATCGGGTGGGGGGTGGGTGGAAGGATGGGGGGGGGGAGGGAAGGGGAGGGGCAGCTCAACGCAGCTCCCCGAGCTTTGCCCATCTGCTTGTGCTGAGGTCTCAGCTGCACCCAAATTGAAACTGACCACCCTTCGGTCATCAGAGGAAGACCGAGGCACACATTATGTTCTAAAAACTCAATCTGTATGCATTCGGGCCGTAACATGCTGAGGTTTTATGTAGGGCATAAAAATGTTCTTTAATGGGACAGAAACTGCAAACCACAGTTTTATCACATCCCATAAAAGCTGAAAGGGTTATGATCTTACAGCGGTGCGGATGGCAGGCTGCCACTGGATTTCTCTGGGCTATTGTTAATCAAGGAGTGACCGGAGGGTAGATACTGAGCAGATAATGATACCACCATTAAAGTGATCATTGAGGTTGGGAAGAAATACGGGTCACACTAGAAAGGGTGGCAGTGGCACTCCCTCTGCTGGGGAATCTCTGTTCCTGCATGGCTTTTATACCCAGCCTCAGTGTTCCTTTCCCAGAAGGCCCCTGGCTCCCGTGGTGGCACTGTCTGAGAAAAGGGAACGAAGATTGCTGTTTGGGTTCTTGTCAAGCGCCCTCCCCTCACCCTTCCGCTTACCTGTCCGTTCTCACTTGCTTGACTCTCTGACAATTCGTAGGGGGGAGGCACAAAGTACATTTTGGCCCTTGGGAATCCAGGAATGATGTTGCTGAGCTGAAATCCGAACATCACAAGCCAGCTTTTCACATCTATGGCAGAAGCAAAAACAAAAGACTGCTGAAACCACAGGGATGGGAGGCTGCAGTGGTTCTTTAAAAAAGAACAAGATAAAATGGTTGGTTGGGTGTGAGATCTAAGAGAAGAGGGTGGCAATATCTGGTGACTGTCTACGGGAACAGGAACCAGAGATTCTTTAGAAAAAATATTTTATTTAAAAAAAAATGTATGTTAGTGTTTTGCTTAATGTGTGGTATTCACAGAGGCCAGAGGAACTGGAGTTTTATATGGATGTGAGCCACCACGTGAGTGCTGGGAACCAAACCTGGGTAAGAGCAGCATGTCCTCTTACTGCTGAGCCAGCTCTCCTGTCCAGACCAGAGATACCTTATATATGTCCAAGGAAGAGGAAGTTCCTCCCAATGTGGCCATTGATAACCACCATGTCATGGTTACAAAGGCCAGGTGTAGAACGGACAGATCCAACTTTGAGTCCCCTCGCTGTGTGACCTTGGTTAGGTTTCTGTCCATCTGTTAACTTCGCCTCCTTCAGTTTTGAGTTAAGACAATAATTGTTCCCACCTCATTGTGTTGATGTGAGGAACAGAGGAGAAAGCATGTAAAGAACTCGCTATAGAGTCTCATACATGGATAACTCAACTAATATGTGTTTCACATGAAGTAGTTCATATAAACTATTTTAAAAAATGGCTCATTTATTTATGTACTTTACGTATATGGATGTTTTGTCTGCATGTGCATTTGCACACCAGAAGAGGGCATTGGGTCCCATGGGACTACAGTTACAGATGGCGGTGAGTCATCATGTGAGTGCTGGGGAATCAAACTTAGGACCTCTGGGAGAGCAGTCAGTGCTCTTAATAGCTGAATCATCTCTCTGGTCCCTCATATGAGCTGTCACAGGCCAGGCTGTGTGTCAGAAGTGTGAGGCCATGACCAACCAGGAGGGTAAGTATTGACTGTGATTATGGTGCAGGACCTTTGCGCTGAGGCTGACTCACTGGGGGGAAAGTCTTCAGGGCTGAACATGACGAACAGACTTTTATTTCCTGAGCCCATTTCTCTAGACCTCCTGGCCTTCAAAGAGATCAAGAGACCCAGCCTATTACAGGTGAGCATCCCAGGCATTGCATTTGGGCTTATAACCATGTGGCCCACATACCTTGTGGATGGTCCAGGTTTTCTGAGTGAGGCAGCGCCCCCTTAGGCGTCCCAATCTCCTTCCACCATGACCCAAGGAGTGCCGTACTCATCTCCCACTGCGCTTCTATGCTCACATGTTCCTCATCTCTATTCACAAAGGCACCTTGAGACCCGGCGTCACATCCTGGGTTTGCCCCTCCCCTGCTCCCCTTTTACCTTTCCTAAGTTCTGAAACATTCCAATGGGCCCCTGGAGTTCACATCTGCCTTCAGGAAAGCTTTCTGTGTCTCCAGATTTTAATAGCTCTTTCCTTTCTTGCTATTCAAAGACAATTCAAACTATCTCTTTTCGCAGAGCATCTTCTCCCTGCCCTTGCCTGTAGCCTCTGGACCACGGCTGACCTTGCGCTACTCCCCTGGATTCTGTGAAGTAGACTGCTCCCGTCTCCCCCTCTGAACTAGTTCTTAGTGATTTTGTTATACAAACGGTTGCTCCCTCTAACATCTTGCGCCCTCAGTTCTCTGACCTCCTCTCATATCTCTACTCTAGACCTTGTCACTTATAATTCTGGTCCCCCATTATGCCAGTCTCACACGCACACAGCCCTCTGGCCGCAGCTCAGGCTTGGTAATAGCATTCAAGGCCTTCCATCTATCCACCCCAAACTCCCTTTCCTTGTCCCTCAACTTCCAGATCCTTTCTCTCCTCCAACCTAGTACACATTTCCTGCCCAACCCCCGGACTCATTCTTTGGCGTGTATTTAAAGATCTGCTGTGTCTGCTTTTACTTTCCCATGCCTGCTTGGCGAAATAATAGTACTGATTAAATCCAAGCTGCCATCTATTCCACTTTTGCATCTGTGCAGCTGAATAATGTTGGAGAAAATACCTTGCTTATATGTCTTTATCTATCTTATCTACCTACATTTATCTATCTATCTATCTATCTATCTATCTATCTATCTATCTATCTATCATCTTCCTCCCTCTTTCCCCCTACCTACCTACCTATCTTTTTTTGCTTATTTTGTTTTGTTTTTCAAGACAAGTTTTTTCTCTGTAGCCCTGGCTGTCCTGGAACTTACTCTGTCGACCAGGCTGGCCTCGAGCTCACAGAGATCCATCTGCCTCTGCCTCCCAGATGCTAGGATTAAAGGCGTGAGCCACCACCGCCCAGCCCTACTGCCCAGTTTATATTTACGTTTACAAAAACCTCCCGCACTCACACTAACCCTCTATATACATTGCTCCACATTCTTCTCATTTTCTTTGAGCCAGGCTCTTGAGCCTCGTTACTGTACGGAACTCTCATGTGTCGGGGTCATGAGTGATCTCCACGTTGCCGAGCCTTAGGCTGACCATCTTCTTATTTTGTCTGAACCTATCTGACAAGAGGGAAGCTGTCCCCACCCCCGCCCCCCATTGCTATTATGTGTTGGAGCTGGAGCACACACGGCATGGCATATATGTGGACATCAGAGGACAACTTTGTGGATTGGTTTCCTCCTTCTCCCTTTAGATAGTTTCTGGTGATTGAACTCACCAGTCTCGAATAGCAAGCTCCTTTACCCATGGCGGCATCTCCCCAGCCTGAATTTTTCTTCATTACACAGTCATCCAGCCTCGAGGGCTAAGTACTGCCTCCAGGCTGATGCTGACTCCGAAATGTACAGCCCTGCCTGGCCTTTTTAAAAGCTCATCACTTCTGTATCTTGTCCCTGGACTAAATTCTCCATCTGCCTAGTGCCTATCTTTTCTCCTCAAAGCAATTGCATCTCCACTTGTCTGCCCACCAACCCTGACTCCTTCCTTTTTTTTTTCACTCCTCACATCCAGTCTATCAGGGAACCCTGCCCCCTACCTTTCTTATTTAACACTGAGGTGAATTTTATATTACACGAAACTCACCATTTTAAGGTGCTCGCCCAGTTCAAAGGTCTCCAAGATATTAAAAATATTGGTAGCCATTGTCTGTATCTAATTCCATGACACTTTGACACCACAAAGAAACAGCATATGGGTTAGCAGTCATTCTGTATGGACCCTGTCCCACAGTCCCTAAGCTAGCTTTAGCCTCTGCACCTGCCTGTGGTTCTGGACATCTCATATAAATGGATCATCACTGTGTGGTCCAAACATGGAGTCCATTTTTTACTGTTTGTGACAGAACATTGCCTCATTGTAGGAACAGTCCACACTTTTATCTATCCATTCATCGCTCCATGGATATCTAGATGAATTATACCTTCTTTTTTGACCATTATAAATATTGCTGCTATGAACCTTCATGTTTGAATTTTGGTTTGAATATCTATTGTTAGGGTTTGAGTGTGGTTTAACTGTATGTCAAGGACTCACTGTGATTAAAGTCCCCAGGGTGGTGTTTCTGGGAGGTGGTGACACCTTTTATAAGCTTGGCTGTGTGGTAGGTTCATAGGTCACTGGGGTGGGAGGTTTTCTTGTGCGGCCCATTAGGTTCTGTTTTTTTCTCCCTTTCTTGAGACAGGGCCTCAGGTATCCCAATCTGGCCTTGCACTTACTTTGTAGTTGAGGGTGATCTTAGACTTCTGATTCTCCCATCCCCACTTCTGATGTGCTGAGGTTACAGGGATGCATCACTTATCTGGTTCCTATATGGTGCTGAGCATGAGCACAGGGCTTCATGAATGCTGGGCAAGCACTATAGCAACTCACTATACTCCCAACCCAGCTTTGAGGTCTTGAGAAGACTGTTATAATAGGGTCCAGCCTGCCCCCTTCTGTCCTTTGAGATGTGACCACAGCCACACCAATGACTCTACTATTGTTATCAGCCCTCACAGGAATGGAGTTGTCTGTCATCCTGCTCTTGACCTTCCAAATTGTGAGTTAAAGGACCCTAATTTTCTCTTTACAAAGTTACATGCCTCAGGCATTTCATTACAGCTGATAAAACAAACAAACAAACAAACAAACAAAAAAAACAACTCCTCAGTTCCCTTGTTTTCTGAAATTACATTGGTGTGTGTTTTTTTTTTTTTTTTTTTTTTTTGGCGGGGGGGGAGACTTTATTTATATTCTTTGCTTTTACTTTTAAAACAATACAGGTACATGCTGGCTTCTTGTCACTTTTGCCACCTTTACCCTCCTAGCCCATCATATCCTGGTTGGACTTTTAGACTTCTAACTAGCTTTCCTGCTCCCAGTCTTTGCCTCACTTATCAGTACGGTAGCCAGGTGACTCCCTAAATATGGAGCAGACTAGGCCATTTCCTTGCTCAGACCTCTTTAAAAAAAAAAAAGATTTATTTATTTATTTATTTATTACATATACAGTATCCTGCCTGCAAGCCAGAAGAGGGTTCTGGATCTCATTATAGATGGCTATGAGCCACCATGCGGCTGCTGAGAATTGAACTCAGGACCTCTGGAAGAGCACTCAATGCTCTTAACCTCTGATCCATCTCTCCAGCCTGCTCATAGCTCTTAGAAGACTTTTCTCAGTGGAAGAGCCGAGGTCATCGAGGTGACCGTTAAGGGCATAAAGACCAGCCTTATGATCTCTCTGTTGTCTTCTTTTATGTTCCTCTGGTGTTTTAAGGCAGGGTCGCTTTCTCTAGTCTTAAACTCACTACCCTCTCATCTCAGCCTCCTAAGTGCTGGGACTACAGGTCAAGTACTGTCTTGCCTAGCTGTGTTCCTTCTCAGGCAGGCTAGGTGCACACCCATCTCTGGGTCATCATGGCCGCGGGCCCCTCTCTGGCCATGCATGCTCCTTCCTAAAAGTATTTTCTGACTCTTTTATTCTCCTACTTCTTGTAGGTGTAACTGAAGCTAACTCCACCCGACATGCTGGAGAGGCACCTGTAGCCACCTTCAGTATCCCAAGGCCCTTCACTGTGCTCCGGCATCCCTCTGAATCAGCGCTCACATTCTTACACGCAATGCTTTCTGGGAAATACTTACGCTTTGTTGTCTGTTTCCCTCACTCGGCATATGTGCTCTACCAGGGGAGGGAACTTAAACGTTTTATTTATTCATTTACTTGTTTTTGACATAGGGTCTCTCTACGTAGTCCCAGATACCCTGGAGCCTGCTGTGTAGATCAGAGTGACTGCTAAGTTGGAAAGATCCTCCTGCCTCTGCCTCTGGAATCCTAGGATTAAAGGCACGTGCCACCACACTCAGCTCCTAAAATTTTATTTTATTCTCTGATGTCTCTTCCGCAGTGATGCTTAAGTATGAGACAGACACACAGTGAGTACCTGTGGAACGAATGAGCGAGCTAGAACATTCCGGGTAAAAGCTACCCTGTGCAGCACAAGTGCAATAGAAGAGCCCTTTATACCTTCCTACCTTCTGAAGGAAAGTGTCTGTTGGGAGTCAGGGATGCTCTGTCCTGTCCTAGGCTTGTTGTGGGAGTTGGACATTGCTATTGACACTAAGGAAAGCCACAGGATAGCCTCTCTGAGAGGTAAACTGGCATCTACGGTCTACCCATCTGCTGTGGGGAATCTATTCCATCTTTGAATGCCCTGGGGATTACACACATGGGTGAGAACACAGCTCAGGTTTATATGAGGTTCTGTGGCCCTAAGGCAGGGTTCTTGCCTGGCATGCCTGAGGCCCTGGGTTCCATTCCCAAACCACAAAGACAAAAACAACATGAGAGGCATGGAGAGATGGCTCAGGCCTTAAGAGCACTGGCTGCTCTTCCAGAGGGTCTGGGTTCCATTCCCAGCACCCACATGACAGCTTACAACTAACTTTAACTCCAGTTCCAGGGGGTCTGACACCCCAATATAGACATGCAGATATATATATGCAGGCAAAAGACCAATGCACAAAAAATAAAAATAAACAAATAATTAAAAAAATGTTACTCTGCCTGGTATGGTGGTGCATCTCTTTAATCCCAGCATTTGAAAGGCAGAGGCAGGTGGTTTTAGCTTGGCCTGCATGGTAAGATCCAGGCCACACAGGCTGATATATAGTAGAACCCTGAAAAAAAATGCCATTTACAATAGCTAAAAAAAAAAAAAAATGGGCTCAGCCTAGATGTCCATTAACAATGAATGGATAAAGAAAATGTGGCACTTGCACATAAAATAATTTTTTTTCAAGACAGGGTTTCTCTGTTTAGCCCTGGCTGTCCTGAAACTCAATCTGTATACCAAGCTGGCCTCGAACTCATAGAGATCTGCCTGCCTCTGCCTCCCCAGTGCTGGGATTAAAGGTGTGTGCCTCCACTGTCTAGCTCACAAAATGATTTTATTTAGTAGTAAAGAAAAGTGAAATCACAACATTTTGCAGGAAAATGGATAGAAATTCTTATGTAAAATGGAATAAGCTGGGCCCTGACAAGGGCCATGTTTTCTGTCCTGTAAGAATCGTGTTCTTATATATGTGTACATGTGTGTTGCAAGTGGAATCTAAGGCACTCATATTGCTTCTTAGAGAAGGTTCCTGCATGCCTCTGAGTCAGTGTCAAAGTCAAGATGACCACGAGAAGGAAGAAATCGTGTGTGTGTGTGTGTGTGTGTGTGTGTGTGTGTGTAGCAGAACAGATGTAATATAAAACCAAAAGGGGGCTAGTAGGGGAAGAGGGGAAAAACGATGGGTGGGTGGGTAGTAATATAATTGAGGGGCATATAAGAACAAAGTATGAATGAAAATGCCACACTGAAACCCATGACTTTATATTTTAAAATACCAAAAATTAAAAAAGAAAAAAAGGGTTTGAAATTGTCCTGAGAAGCACCACCGTGGGGCTGGGAAGAGGCTCAGTTGGTAAGCGTTTTCTTCTTAGGCATGGGGACCTGAGCTCAGATCCCAGCACCCACATAAAGTCCTGAACTCCAAGAGCCGAGGAGGCAGCACACGCAGGCCTCCAGGGCTTGCTCCAGGCTCAGCAAGAGGCTCTGTTTCGAAACAGAAGGTGGAGAGAGATAGGGAAAGATACCTTGATCTTGGGCCTCCCCACATATGTACATGCACATGCATGCGATACACATACATACTCACACAGTCAGACAGACAGACAGACAGACAGACAGACAGACAGACACACACACACACACACACACACACACACACACACACACACACACAGTAATCAGCAGCATGCACAGCACACTCACTATGGCCAGTGAGGTGTTGGTTTCCAACTTTGGATTTTGTTGATGTTGTTTTTTGTTTGTTTGTTTGTTTGTTTTTGTTTTTTGAGACAGGGTTTCTCTGCGTAGCCCTGGCTATCCTGGACTCACTTTGTAGACCAGGCTGGCCTCGAACTCACAGAGATCTGCCTGCCTTGGCCGCCCTGAGTGCTGAGATCACAGGCACACATCACCGCACCAGGCTCCAGATTTGGAGAGTTATGGCTGCTTGCCATGACTGTTTATTTTCTATCACCTGTGCCATTATTTACTTACTAATCTAAAACCAAATGTGCCTTTTTTTTTTTTAAACTCAGGGAAATCATGTTAGAAAAGGCCACACAGGGCAGCAGACTGACTTGCTGACCAAAAACCAACTGTAAACTTAAAGAGAGGAAACAAAGGCATGTGCCTCCCTGCAAATACCATTTAGGTCTCTGCTACAGAGTGAGTCTTAGACCTACTCCCTTGGCTGAGAGATAAGATGTGCTAAAGGTGGGGGGGGGGACAGGGAGGAGAGGGTGCCAGCACTGAGTGAAAGAGCTCAGAGACCATGAGAAGTAATTCTCCACAGTGCACCAGACACCAAACCCCTCCTTTGTGTACCATATAAACCTGCCCAAATTTCACAAGAGACAGACGAGATTTGTGGGGGAATCTAAAGAAGAGCAAGTGAAGCTCTGCCCCACCCCCCCAGCTTTCTCTTGTGAGCCTGCATTCTCTTCAGTGAGGACAGCACGTCTCTGGGTAGGAAGCTGTTGTTTTAAATCAGACTTACTTCTTTGGGAAGGGGAGTGCCCGCCACAGCCTAGTGCATGGCAGAGGCCAACATGAGGGCACTGATTCTCTTTTTCCACTCTGCGAGTCCAGGAATGAAACTCAGAATGTTAGGCTTGTGAGCAAGTGTCTTTACCCACTGAATCATCTCACTTGGCCAAGACCAGGGATATATATATGTGTGTGTGTGTGTGTGTGTGTGTGTGTGTGTGTGTGTGTGTGTGTGTGTGTATACAGTGCTCTGCCTGTGTGTACACCTCAGGCCAGAAGAGGGCACCAGATGACACTATAGATGGTTATGAGCCACCATGTGGTGGCTGGGAATTGAACTCAGGACCTCTGGAAGACCAGTCAGTGCTCTTAACCGCCGAGCCATCTCTCCAGTCCCTAAGACCAGGGATTTTTAAAGAGCTTACCTGTGAATGGGAACTGTTAGGTCAGTTCCTTTAGTTCTGTTTTTCCTTTTCCTTGTCAGCCAATTTTATTCTCTTCCTTTTGTTCTTTTAAACTTCCTTTCCTTCCTTCCTTCCTTCCTTCCCTTCACCCTCCCTCCCCACTCTGCTGTCATTACAAGTGTGCCCTGCCACACAGGCCCTGCTCTGAAGTTTCTGACATATTTTTCTTCTCATATAAACCCGTGAAACCTCTACTCATATCCCAGTGCCACCAGGGGCAGTGCAGGTCCTTTGCATCCCTTTAGAGTGGCAAGTGTGATAGAAGACAGGTCCCCTGAACAAATGGTCTGTCTAGAGCCTGGCGATGAGGCAGGTGCTGGCAACACAGCCACTCCTAACAGCTACCAGCCTCTTCTCACGTTCTCCAAAGCACGGGACCATGCCACCACCGCCGCCACTGCTGCTGAGAACTGTAACAGCACCTTCAAGTGTTAAGTGTAAATATGCAAAGAACATGACATGAAATGGATGTGGCTCTCCTCGGAGAGATTAAACGCATCATCCCACTCAGCTGAAGCAGGGCTTCAGCTTGTGCATCCCAGACTCTTCAGAGAGAAAGGGGAAGAGGGAACACGGGTCACCGTGCTCCTCCTATAAGGCTCCTGTGTCTGCTTTCCTAAAGCAGTACATCAGCTCAGTCTGACTTTGCTACAAGGCACATCTGGAGGTTTCTTCCATATTCCCAGAACAGTATGCCAGCGTGTCTCGTCTCTACTGTCACCCTCACTAATGAATGCATGCCCGGGCTGGAAAGATGGCTCAGAGGTGAAGAGCTCCGGACTGCTCTTCCAGAGGTCCTGAGTTCAATTCCCAGCAACCACATGGTGGCTCATAATCATCTCTAATGTGATGTATTGCCCTCTTTTGGTGTGCAGGTGTACACGCAGGCAGATCACTGTATATATATTTAAAAAAAAAAAAAAGAAGGCATACCTTCACTGTGTGCCTGGCTGATTCACTGTTTTCACAACTTGATGAGGTGAGTGTAATTATTATCACCATTTTGCAGTTCAGAAGACTAAGGCTAAGAAAGCTCAAGACATTCATCAATGTCACACAGGAAGTGAGTGGTGAGACCAGAATTGGTGTTTGGGTATGACTCATGACTCATGGCAGAGCACCAGGTAGTACTCAGACTGGCCTTGGGTCCACTGTGTTCAAGACTGATAAGTTCCCATTGGGCTGATTTTCTCTGGCGAACGAGGGAGCTTTTTCCTGCATCAGGAGCAGCCACTTTTTTTCAGAGAGCTGTTTCCAAACAGCACAATCCCTCTGGATTCTGGAGAGGCAGGGTCTGTTTTTGTTTTTGTTTTTTTTGGTTCCTCCTGACTACATCTTAATTACCTCTTCTGCTTAAGTATCAGGCCTAGCCACTCTACAAGCCTCCTAAGTGGCAAATTAAGGCTGATTTGGACAAGGCGTGCAGGTGAGTCAGTGTTGGGACTGCAGAGAAGGATCTAGTGTTCTCTGCTGAGCCCATTCTCCGAGGGTCAGCTGGAGGAAGCAGGTGGCTGCAGGTGTGGTCCTGCCTGGCCTGGCTACTCTCTCAGCTCCTCTACTCAGCTGCCCCTGCAGCTTCTATGAATCCGCCCTTTATTTTAGACTCTCTCTAATGGTTTCTGGATTCAATTTGGCTGGACTTCGTTCAAATTGATTCGATTCCCACTTATCCGGTCTCCATGAAGCCCTGAGATTAGGAAAGCCATCTTGCTATTCAGAAAGCCCCGATAATCTCATTTTTCTTTTTCTCTCCTCCACCCCACCCGACACGCCAGGGAAGTGAGAACGTAGCTGGGGGTCTGGTGAGTCTGTGAATGGTTTCATTTGAGCCTTGGCAGCAGCAGGTATTCAAGGCAGCCCCTTCTGTGGCCTTTTCCTCATTCACTTCTGGCAGATTAATTCCTAGGGAGTCCAGTGCTAAAGGAAGGCTGTGTGAGGCATATCTGTATGGGACATATTTGTGAATCTGCAAAGCGTATTTGTCCCTTCATTCACCAAGCTGAGGCCGATGTGCTCTGCCTCTGCCTTCCTCTTCTCCAACATGCTTAGCCTCTCTCCACCTCAAAAAAAAAGGTCCCCCACAAATGTCACCCACTCAGCAAGGCTCGCTATGTAAAGGGGCACTTCCTACCATATCACTCTACAGCTAACCCCTTGTCCTATTTTATTTATCTTCATAGCACCCATAACCACATGGATGCCTCTGTGTGTGTGTGTGTGTGTGTGTGTGTGTGTGTGTGTGTGTATGCATGTGTGTGGCTTCCTGAGAGGTTCATTAATTGGAAGCGTCAGTGAGTTGGGGATAAAATCCAGCCAACCTTGGGGAAGAGAGGAAGGCTTGGCAGGGCATCAGAGCAGGCAGAGGCTCCTGGTGAGGCATCAGGAGGAACCAGGTTAGCCATAGCTCCCAGGTACGACAGGTTCTACCTGTTTTGTTTGCATGTAGACACTGGTTTCAGTTCTGACAGGTGTGAAACTTGTCAGTGGCATACTTCGTGGCCATAGTCTGGAAGTCAATAACTGCCACGTGATACACCAAGGCAGCCAAGCTGCTCCAGGCAGCTGTGGGTGGGTGGTGTGTGAATGGGCAAATGGTCACACAAGAATGGGGGCCCTCTATGGTCATAGCTAAGAGGTGTGGGTCTTTTGGAACTGGGGGAGCCTTGGTCTTGGGTTCCCTTTATTATTCTTCTATAGAATTCATGGCCAAATGATATCACCCTTGCCCGATTCCTAGAAGGTAGTCCCATTGGATGTGATTAATCTGTGTCTATCCACACATCCTGGTTTCTTTGTCTATTTCATTGAGGACAAGCGCTTTGCCTCACTCCTAACTGTCTTGTGTCTATTCTACCTAAAACACCCCAGCATCTTTTCTGGGTGGGTGAATGGATGGCGGGATGGATGGGTAGAGGAGTGGGCAGGGATCTGCATCTCACCAATTTCTTGCTTATTCTGTGAAGTAGATCCGGTTTCCCTGACAGGGCCTCCCTACATGCCCAGCTCTGCAAGATTCTTGCGACCTTCTGACTTTTGTTTATAGTCTTCTTTCAGCCTTGAGTCAGGGTAGGTCACTTCTTTCTTCAGGCTCAGTTTGACACAGGTCTTTCTATATTGTGCCATATCTTTCAAATATGAATCAACACACATGCACACACATACATACACACACACATACATACATACATAGACACAAACATGTGTGTGTGTACACACACATACACACAGACTCTCTCTCTCTCTTGCTCTCTTTCTCTCTCTCTCTCTCTCTCTCTCTCTCTCTCTCTCTCTCTCTCTTACACACACACACATACACACACACACACACACACACACACACACACACACACACACACACTACACATTTACTTGGGATAAAGGTAGCATTGTTTAGGTGTCTCATATGGTGCTACTCTATGAGTGCGTTTGAAGTAAGTAACCTAGCAGACGTCCCTGTGGGAAGTGTGACTTCCTTCTCTCTGTGCCACTGCTGGCTCTCTGTATACATATGTCACCAGGGAAACCTCTGGAGGTCAGGAACAGGAGCTTAGGCACCTGGTACATGTGATAACTTGTGGCTTTACTAATAATGATAATATTAACAACCCAGGGAGAGAAAAGTCAGGCCAGGGCTTTACCTAGAAGGAAGATGGCTTGTTTCTCACTATCCTCCATGGGGTGCCCTTCACAGAGGAGGGAACTTCCCAGAGAGACCTGGGCCACTAGCTCTAGGCCTTTGACTTATTAATGGGAGAGAGAGAAAGAGAGAGAGAGAGAGAGAGAGAGAGAGAGAGAGAGAGAGAGAGAGAGAGAGAGAGAGAGAGAATTTGAACTATACATTTCAGATATAGGCCTCTCTGTCAGCCGAACCCTCGGCTTGGGTAGGAAGGGCTCTCAGAAAAGCAATTTCAATGGGACAGATGTGAAGCGGTCAGGAATTGGCCCCAGAATACTTGCTTCACTGGTTCCTCTCCCTTCTGCAGTGCCCTGGGGTTGCCAGCACTAGCGTTCTACCATCAGGCATAACGTACCCTGCCCCAGATGCCCAGCAGTCTCCTGGGTACACCACCTCACAGGAAGTTACTGCCGACCCCCGGGCAGCAGAGTCTCACCTGTGACGTAGTTCTTCAAATCCAGCTCATTGCTCAGCGGATTGTTGTTCTTGAACATGTACAGGTTGAAGGGGGCTGGCTCCTTGCCCACGTTTCTCCACATGGTGTAGTCAGGGGATGTCCACCGTCCCGCCAGCACGTCATAATCGCGCTGAGTAAAGTGGACAAGCTTGGTGAGTGGGTCATAGAGGCCTCCGTGGAAGCCGATGACCATCTGAAAGTCCGGATTGGAGTCATAGTAAATCTCCCCGTAGGCTGTGTACTGCAGCTGCTTGATCATGAGGCCGTTGATGCTGAACACAGCCAGAGGGGTCCCGGTGTTATCTGAGGCTACATAGTACTCCTCCCCGCTGCTGCTCTCCATGGCGAAGAGGTGGCCCTGGAGGTCATAGTACAGGGAGGTGATCTCAGAGTTGGAGTGATTGTAGACATGGGTGATACGTGTGGGGTTGTGGAGGTCAGAGTAGAAGTACTGCAAGTGGTGGCCCAGGTTGGTCTTGTAGGAAGCGCGGCGGCCCACGCCATCGTAGCGGTACTGCACGCTCCACCCGCTGGCCTTGTTGTACGCTCGTGTTAGAAGGCCCTTAGAGTTGTATTCGAAGATGTCGGACCCTCGCTGGCACAAATAACCATCGTCATCGATCTTGTACTGCACATCCCCTAGTCTGGTTATCCGGTCCCGGAGGTCATAGCGTAGCGGCATGAGGCGAGCACTATTTCCTGGGTTTAGCAGGTGCAGGTTCCCATTGAGGTCATAGCTATAGCGCCAGGTAGGCCGGTCATTGACGGCCACACTCTGGAGCTGGCCATCCCCGTCATAGTCATAGGTGTACTTTGTGGTGTTGGCATAGGGTCCCAGTTTCAGTTCCCTCTTGATGACCCTGCCCATGCTGTCATATTGCACTGTCATCCAGTACATGAGGGACCGGAACATCTCATATTGCACTTCCTTGATGCGCCCGTGGGTGTCGAAGTGCTTGCTGAGTGTCATGACGGCGGTGGTGATGATCTGGTTGATGTCATAGTAGATGACCCCAAACTTGCCAAAGTGTTCTACCTTACCGGAAATCTCGTCATAGCGGTAGAGGTCAACAGGAAGGGGGGTCTCGCTTATGACAGGCTTGATGCTGGCAATGCGGAAGCTGTTATCATGATAGGTGTAATCAAACCTGGCGTTGATCATGCCTTCCTCAGAGAACCTGTAGATCTGCTTGTCCACAAGGGGCCCAACCTTTCGGTACCTGATGGTACAGGAGAAGCCCCCGCTTTGGAGATTGACCATCTTCAGAACGCCAGTGGTCTCGTCATACCCAAAGGTGACAGCAGTGCTGTCATAGACTATCTCCGATAACTTGGAGAGCTTTCCATACTTGTAGAACACCTGGCGCCCAGTGCCCAAGAAAGATGTCTTTAGGATGCGGCCATCATCACTGTAGTCAAAGATGACTGATGCATTGCTTTCAGGTGGGTTGTAAATGTTTCGGATGTAGCCAATGGAGGTGTGTGTGGACATGCTGTGCCGGGCGACACTGGGCATGGTGACTGCATGGAGGCGGTCAGAGGAGTCATATTCAAATATATACTGACGTTGGCTCTGCAGCAGGAGGACCATGGACTAGGGAGGAAATAGGAACAGACGAGTTGGTTTTTCTTGACCAAGCACCCAAATGATAGAATTAACCCCGTTTCAAAAACCACGGAGGGTGGAGAACTTTTTCCCCTTCTTTTTCCTTTCCTTTCCTTTCTTTCCATTCTCTTCCTTTCCCTCCTTTTCCTTTTCCTTCCTTTCTTCCTTTTCTCTCCTCCCTATCTTCCTGCTTGCCTGCCTTTCTCCTTCTTTCCTCCCTCCCCTGCCCTTTCTTTCCCTTTCTTTCTTTCTTTCTTTCTTTCTTTCTTTCTCCAGACACAGTCATACCATGTAGCCCCGTCTGGCTTGGAACTCACTATGTAGCCCAGGCTGGCCTGCAATCCACGGAGATCCATGTGAACCCACCCTCCTCCCAAGCACTGGGATTTAAGGTGTGTACCAACACATTTGATTGGGTGAGGAGCTTTGACCAAAGACTAAGTTGGCTCATATGGTACTGACAGTTCATGGGGATAGCTCAGAGCAGAGCTTACCAGCCCTTAGTGGGGATCTTGTGAAAAGGCATACTGATTCAGTGGGCCTGGGCAGAGTCTGAGAGCCTGTATTTCTGCCTCTGCTCCAAAGATGATATAACTTTGCCTGGAGTGAGTGTGGAGGGCCTGGAGACTGGCCGGAAAGCATGGGGTCTGCCCCCATTTCAATGATAACAATTCTGTTTAGAGCTGACCTGCCATTGGCCACACTGCAGAGAGGTGCGCATGCTGTTTTTATTGCCTTTGATGAAGCCCGGACGCACTTCTTCCTTTGAGAAATCGATACAAGATGAAATGCCCTAGAATCAGCCACTCTTTGGATAGAAACAGCCTCAGCAAGAGGCAGCTGGAATACTCCTGCCTCCCCGAGAGCCATTCCAGGGTACCATGTCAGAGTGAGAAGAGCATTAGGTGAGGGCTCTTTCTGTAGAGCTAATTGCATTGTATGTGAGTTATACATGTATATGTGTGTACATGTGTGCACACATATGTGCACATGTGTATGTGTGTGTATGTGTATGGATTTCACCTGTGCATGGCTATGGAGGCCAGAGGTTGATGCTGGCTGTTTTCTTCAATTATTCTCCATGATCTATCTATCTGTCTCTGTCTCTCTGTCTCTCTGTCTCTCTGTCTCTCTCTCTGTCTCTGTCTCTCCCTCCCTCCCTCTCTCTCTGTCTCTGTGTCTGTCTCTCTGTCTTTCTCTGTCTCTGTCTCTATCATTCTCTGTCTCTGTCTGTCTGTCTCTCTCTCTCTGAGGCAGAGTCTTACTATGTAGCCCTGGCAGGCCTGGAACTTGCTGAGTAGACCAGGCTGGCCTCAAACTCAGAGAGATCTGCCTGTGTCTATCTTGCAGGGGCTGGGACTAAAGGCATGCACCACCACATGTGGTACCACTTTACTGTTTGAAATAGAGTCTCTCGCTGACCCTAAACCTACCATTTTGTCTAGGCTGGCTGGCCAGCAAGCTTCCAGGAGTTTCCTGTCTCCGTCCTCACTTGCTCAGCATTGAGATTACCAGTGTGCACCACCATGCCTGATTCTGGGGACTTACACAGAGGTGGCAAGCACTTTCTCCACTGAGACATCTCCCCAGCCCCTGAGAGTTATCTATGTAATCTTTTGGTGAGAAAGGAAAACTTCAGCCTGTATGAAGGGTATGAAGGGTGGACCAGACGGAAGGACCTGCCTTAGCAAGTGCTCTCAGGGGCCCTCTTCGTTCTGTCCTTCCATTAGGCCTTTCTCCAGCAAAGATCCCTGGATCAGTACTGTTAGACACAGAGAGACTCTGCTGGGTGCTTTGGCCAAAGTGGGAAGATATAGCTGTGTGTACTCGAGTTTCCAGCAGACTTCCTTCCCCTGGTGGCTTAATTTAGGGCAAGCAAAGTGACTCACCGAGTTTCTAATTCATATGTAATGCTTTGTCTTGCTGTCAGCGGATGGTTCTGTTCGATTCAACATCGCTGCCTTTTCTGTTTTCATTTTTGTTTTCTTAATTAAATAAAACAATCCATCCTTTTTGCCATTACCGGCTTTCTAGCAGCTTTTTTCCCCCCTTTTGATCGTAATAGCACCGAACTGTGAATAACAGTCTCCTGTGGACTCCTTTTCCCTCCCAGTGCTCGGGGGACATTAGGGGAGTCATGTGGAGTTCCTAAAAATGTTAAGATGACTTATGGCTAGAGAGCTCAGGCTGGCTGAGAGAGGGACGTGACCAGGGTGATGTGGAAAGGGGAGCAGAAACTCTGTTGATGTGTGTGTGTGGGGGGGGGCGGTGCAATATGGTCACCCACCTTGTCAAGATAGGAATAGCTCCAGACTTTGCCGTCGGCGAACATGCGGGACACAATCCGGCCCTGTTTGTCAATATCTGTCCTCTCGCTCATGGCCCCACGCTGAAGGCCAGCCAAACGCCCATTGAAGAAGTAGGAGACGTTGACGGCTGCCAGCCCACTGCTTGGGAGCCACAGGAAGGGGCGGCCCACCTGGTCATAAATGATCCTCAGGGTGAATTTCCGGTGGTCGTCGTAGATCTTTTCTGTCCGGATATTCCGGTCGTAATCAATGGACAGGAGATTCCTCCCGTGGACCTGGAGAAACACGAAGGTCCTGGTTTGAAAGGCGTATACCAAGATGATGTGGAGAATCCAGCTGTGGTAGCCAAGGAGCAAGTGGGCAGAGGAGGAAGAAACGTGAGGCTGCTCCTGGCCAGATGTGGCTGCTCTGTGGAGTTAGGTAGCCTGTGCGTTGCACAGTTACAAAGGCTGCCATTACAATCTGGAAAGTGCTCATGGTGAGCCTGTGCAGTGTACAGAGCACACAGCTGTGTATCGCAGCCCTGACTCAAGGCTTTGGAGTGCCTTACCTGTCTGCCACCAAATCTAATAATCTTTAAGAGCAGGTGTTGTGGTTTCTTATGAAATATTGTGGCTAAAAGGGGAATACAGAGGGCTTGGTAACTCACATTTTACAAAGATCTGGGAATATAAATATAAAAAAATATAACTGTAAGATTCCAATAGGAAGTCTTTTATTTTAAATATCTAGAGGAAAATCTTGCCATTGTGAGGGATGCAAGATACTGTTGAGGAGACTCTGCAGGGCTGTGAATTCCAACAAAGGGAAAAAGTGATTTACTTAGATTTGAAAGGAACAGGGGAACACGTCCAGACATAATTTAATATTTATTTAGAAGTTGATCTGATCAGAGGAGAAAGTCTGTCTCAAAAGGCAGAGCCGGGAGACTAGACTCTGGTTAGGGGTAAAGGAGAGGGGCTCCTGGGACCCGAGAGCCCCACTGTGTGGCTGAGAGTGAATGTAAAAAGCTGGCTCAGCCCAGACTCTTACAACATAATTTACTGCAACTCCACAAGTCCCTGGGGTGGCTGCTGAGAGCGGGGGAGACATAAACATGCAGAAGAGGAGGCAGCAGCCGTCTGCTGCCTCCTCACCTGACCCTCCTAATGCGGCTGCACTTGATGAAGACGGCTGTGATGACGACAGTCATGCTGACAAGATGCACCCGTGCTGAGCTCTGACACAGACAGGGGTCAGGTCAGAGGCTGCCCACCCACTGCTCAGTTACTGCTCCCAAGAGGAAAGCCAGAGACCTCATAACGTACTCAAAGTCACACGGTAGGAGCTGCGGGGTGGCTCAGTTGGTCAGGATGCTTGCAGTGCAGGCACGAGGAGCTGAGTTCAGATCCCTACATGCGTGTGAAAAGCTGGAGGTGACTGTGTGTACCTGTTACCTCAGTGCTGTGTGGGATGGAGATAGGAAGGTGATTGGGGAGTTGCCATCTAAACCCCAGCTTCAGTGACAGACCCTGTCTCGGGAAAATAAGGTGGCAAGTGACAGAGCTGGATGTCTTTCTGTGGTGAACACACGAACACACACGTGAACAAACACACGTGAACACACACACACACACACACACACACTTGCACACACACTCCATTGCAGTGAAGCAGTAGTGTTGGTCTGAACTTAGGTTGGACGATCATTGTCAGTTACTTTGCTGTTTGACCGGCCCTACTGCTTCCTGCGTTGCCTTCCACCAAGCGCCTGGAGATGTGTCCAGGAAAGCATTGCCTCAGCCCCGGAGGATTCTATTCTGCAACTTGTGGGGGAGATTGAGAATGATGTCAGTACCACAGGGACCTGTATTCTGGGGGAGAAGATTTGTGCACAGGCAAAGAACTTCACTTTCAAGCTTTCTTTGTGGAAAGGAGCAACCTACAAAGACTCCGTGGTAGTTGGGGAGCTATGCTTGAAAGAAAGCTGACTCAGTGGAGAAGTGGCAGCTTTTGCTCCTCCTACTTTCTGCTTTTTCCTAAGTGAAATGTGGATGCAATTGCAATGGCTGGTACCTTATGAATATGAGGTGGGTTTTTTTTTTTTTTTTGAGACAGAGTTTCCTACTGTAGCCCAGGCTGGTCTGGGATTCACTTCTATAGTACCTGCTGGCCTCACACTTGTAGCAATTCTTCTGCCTCAGTCTCCCAAGCACTGGCATTACAAGTATGAGCTGCCTTGAGGTGACTTTTGAGGATGGAACCTCTAAGATGATGGCTTAAATGGGAAAAGGTAGTCTAGGCCCTTGCTGACACAGGCATCTTCAGCAGTCACCCACACATACGTGAATGGGCTACTTATAAGCTTTATTCTAAGAAAATATAAACCCATATCTTATATAAGGTTCTGTTACTTCTCTTAGCCTCTGTTTCATCTTATTTTTGCATGTATGAGCTTTAAAATTTTTATTTATTCTTATTTTAAGTGCATAGGTGTTTTGCCTGTAAGTAGGTCTATGTGAGATGTCAGATCCCCTGGAACTGGAGTTACAGACAGTTATGAGCTGCCATTGTGGATGGCAGCTCTCTGAAGAGAACCTAGGTTCTCTGAAGAAGCCAGTGCTCTTAACTACTGAGTCATCTCTCTAACCCCAGTATTAGATTTTGTTTGTTTGTTTGTTTGAGACAGGGTTTCTCTGTCTGTCTCTTGCTCTATCCCTCTCTGTCCTAGAACTCATTCTATAGACCAGACTGGCCTTGGGCTCAGAGATCTGCTTGTTTCTGCCTCCTAAGTGCTGGGATTAAAGGCACGTGCCATCAACATGTGGCCATGTATGGGTGTTTTGTCTGCATGTGTATCTGTGAACCATGTGTATGCAGTGCCCATGAAGGCCAGAAGAGGGTGCTGTATCTCCTGGGAGTTGTGAGCTGTCCTGTGGGTGCTGGAGATTGAGCCTAGGTCTTCTGGTGCCCTCTTCTGGCATGCAGTTGTACATGCAGACACAACATTGTATACCTATTAAATAAATCTTAAAAAAAAAAAAGAAAGTAATGTACAGTGCCCTAATACTTTAATAGGTACCGTGTTGGTGCTTTATGTGTTTTGCCTCATTTCAATCTTCACAATTTCTGTAGAATCTCTCTCTCTCTCTCTCTCTCTCTCTCTCTCTCTCTCTCTCTCTCTCTCTCTCTGTGTTTGTGTGTAGGAACATATGTATGGAGGTCGGATGGCAATATTGGGTGAGACAGGCTCTCTTAGGGTCTCACCAATTTGCCTAGGCTTTCTGGAGAACAAACCCAGGGTGCTGCTCCCCCTTCCCAGCACTGGGATCAGAGGTACCCACTGATGCCCCCAGCTTTTAAGTGGATGCTGGTGTTCATGCTCAGGTGCTCACACTTGTCTGGCAAGAACCTTACCAAGTAAGCCATGTCTTCAGTCCCTAGAAGCACAGTGATGCTGAGCTGGGAAGCCTTGCTTCCACAGCTGCACGAGCAGATTAAACTCAGGACTCCCAGATGCCCCAGGCCCTGGCTGTTTCCATGGAATCCTCTCCACAAGGAGAGGACTAGATGTATGAGCCAGAGTGTAGAGCAGACAGGGAACCCAGGGAGGGAAGCAAGAACTGGGATCGGGAGGTCTGGGATGTGAAAGGATCTCAACAGAGTAAGGGGGGATATTCCTACGAACAGACTTGTAGCACTTGGAAAGAGGGCCTGGGAACCAAAGTGAAAAGGAAGCTTTCCTTCTGTTAAAACACCCAGTATGCAATGCTTTCAGAATTCTTGGGAACCTTGTTGCAAGTCAGTCATCAGTTCAGAGGGAATGCTCAGGAGGATAGGACTCCCCAGTATACCGCACCTGCTACCTAGGGAAGACATTTTGAAAAAAATCACTGGCTGGTGTTAACTTTGCAAATGTGAAATTTCTATTAAATGCCCAGCCCTTCTCATAATTAAATGTAATAAATTCAGTGGAAGCCCCACCAAAGAGTTCAGGCCAGTTGTGCAATCTAATATATATATATATATTTAATTCTAAGGACATGGTCCATAAGGAGGGTATTCAGGCTGTGGGGTGTGAGACAGGGGAGGGTCCACCAGGAGTGCTCAACTTTCTGTGGGTGCCTGCCCCCCAGTTTAGAGCATGCAGGGGCTTTAATTTAGCCACACTGTTCTCTTATTCCAAATTAAATTACCCGACTCGCAATATTTAAATTAACCTTGAGGCTTCCTGGAGAACATAAAAGTTATTTTGAATTATTTTCACTGCCAGGATCAGCACAATTCCCCTCTCAGCCGGCTCGGCAGGCATTCAGCGATAGAGAAACCAATTTTTAAATTAATACAATTTTGTGTTTGTAAGGAAGCCATTATTTTTAATTATCGGGCGTTTTCCTCAGTCTAGCTTCCCCAGTTAATAAAACTCAGCTATTTAGCATGGTTTTTATTTTTGCAGAGGGCAGATTTTGGGAAATAGTTTCCCCTCTGGGATTTCCCCCCAGCGTGTTTTGATCTCACCAAGCGCATGCCTGTCACAGGAAGGCGCATAAAAAACCCCGAGAAAAGGAAACACTGTCGTCAAAATGGCCCTGCTGGGCCCATCATGGGTGACTCTAATTCAGCTCCAGGGGCAACGGGAGTGTGTGAGCTGAGAAACAGAGGAGGAAATGACACTGTGCTAGCCTTCTCCCCGGAAAATGGAACTGTAACACAGCAGGACAGATTTCAGCTAGACACACAGAAGACTCCCTTTGCCCATTCGGCTTGCAGGATGGGAAACCCAAGGAGACTAATGGGGGAGGTTGTGAGCATCTGCAGTGATTAACGGCAGACATGCCTGCCTTTGAGTTTAGCTATTCATGGGAAAAGCCTGGCTAGGTGACATTCTTATTTCTTTTCTGGGTCAGTCCTTGGGGCCTTAAAAGCACCCAGCCCCTGATGCCACTGGATGAGACCGGATACCGCACGGGGATCAGCGTTTGTGCAGACAAAACAAGTTGGTATAAATTTAATATTAGCTTAAATAATGCATCATTAGAGGGGAGAGCCTCTGTAAACACATTAAATAATGGATTCCCAGAGCAAACATTAGTTTTGGATGACTAGCTCTTTTGGGTGGTGACGGATAGAGGAGGTGGGGAGGGAAAAGATCCAAATCTTGAGTCATAGTTTGACACTGATTAACTGTGTCAGTTCAAAGTCACATCTTCACTGCCCATGCCTCAGTTTCCCATTTCCGATAATCTCCAAGGTCCCGGTGAATAGGTCCTTTACCTTAGAATTCCATGTCCCTGGGGGCCACACAGGAGTATCGAGTTGGAACGGGACCTTCTAAAGCACTATTATGAAAAATTCAAGACTAGAAAAAGTGACTTAAGTCATCGGTGAGGGTCAAGCATCTGAGGGGCTTTGCTCCAGGGAACAGTCAGAGTCATTCTGGAAGGTTCTCTCAAAGTGGAACTAAGGCAGAGGTAGAAGGGAGTGAATTTTCATGACATCACCTCCAAGTCCCATTCCTTCACTTATTCCTTCCTTCCTTCATTCATTCATTTGTTCTTCGTTCATTCAATATTTACTGAGCACCTATGCCATGTGCTTGCTGCTGTGACAGGCACCAAGACAGAGCCAGGCAACTTCCAGGTGAAAGGACAATATAGGCCAAGGAACTCCAAATGAGAGTCAGTGCAGTAATGAGGGTAAATATCAGCAAGCAAGTGTGGAATGGGCTGGGACCCAGTATAGGAGTTGACAAAGAGATTCCCAGAGAAGGTGCAGGGGCACTAGCAGGACAAGGCAGACTTTGATAGGCCGGCTGTCCCTCAGCAGTCCTCTGCATCACCACTGCTTACTGTGGAGCCTGCAGTGTCTCCCAGGGCTGGAAAATCCCCACTTATCCTTTATTTGAGTTTCAGCTCAAGTGCTATTTTTTTTTTTCAGAGTAGCCTAACTTATCTCTTACCTATTCCCATTTTTTTCTTTTCTTTTCCTTCCTTCCTTCCTTCCTTTTTAATCTTTTTCTGGTTTTTCGAGACAAGATTTCTCTGTGTATCCTTGGCTGTCCTGGACTTGCTTTGTTGACTAGGCTGGTTTTCAACTCAACAGAGATCCACCTGCCTCTGCCTCCATCAATGCTGGGATCAGAGGCGTGCATCACGTGAGCCTGGCTTCCTGTTCCCATTTTTAACCTAGGCTTTTCTTCAGAGCATCACCACAGTTTCTTTCTATGATACTTATTTTTATCATTGCTTGAGGTGCTTCGCTAACACTTAAGACTTTTTCCCCTTTTTTCTTTTTGTTTAATACTTTTCTCCACACCATCCTCAACATCATATTCTTGCTTGTGTATATGTGTTTGCGATCCTAACACTTAGGGGATCGAGACAGTAAGAGCGACAGTTTGTAGACAGCCTGGGCTATACAGCTATAAGACCCTGTCTTAAAGAACAACAAACAAACAAACAAACAAACAAACAAATGTCTCACCCCTGACACTTACTGGGTCCATACACTGGTGGATTCAAGGCCATGTCACAGCCACCAATCTCAGCTCAGAATATATATAATGCTAGCTGTCCCTTCCCACCCTGGGCACCCCAAATCTACTTCCCTGCCTTCCATTCCATTCTCCTTTCTCTGCTTTCTGCTCTGTATTCCTACTTTGCTAGGTCCAGATGCCTCACCCCCCCCATCCCCCCCACCCCTGCCCCCAGCTCACTCAACTCTGTTCTCTCACCCATGAAAGAATGGGGACAGAGAGGAAGTAACAGTTTGGGGACTGCAGTCTGAGATTGGGGGTGGGTACCCTACAAACTCTTCCCCAAATAAACTTGGCTCTGGAAAACAAAACAAAACAAAGCAAAAACCAACCCACTAACAAGGAAGTGGAGAGATGGCTCAGTGGTTAAGAGCATGTATTTTATTTTGTAGAGGACCTGGGTTGAGCTCCTAGTAACCTGTTGGGCAGCTCACACTGCCTGGAACTCCAGCTTTAGGAACTATAATACCCTTTTCTGGACTCTGAGGGTATATGCACGTATTCCTTCTCATGTACACACTCCCTTTCATATATGCATAACTGAAAGCAAATCTTTAAAACAACAACAACAACAACAACAACAACAACAACAACAACAACAACAAAGATGTTATATTACAATACATTATCCAAAAGTGAAGTACTGTTTGCTTAGGGAATTTATGGTTTAATATGAGCATAGAGGCTTGCCCTTTCTAATTACGTACAATTTAAACTAATATTCAAATTCAAGGTGCTGTAAACTGTTCTGGATGCATTAGCCTGCCCTCAAGATCATATAGGGTCTTGCCTGTGTTGGTCACATTTACACATTGAGTGGCTGGTAACTTTGTCAAGCCTATAGTGGGTATTGGAAAGAAGAAACCACTAGACAGGTTAAGAGTGAAGGCATCAGGGCACGAAGGACAGACTCCAGACCTTCAAGACGATAGGCATATGTTAACAGACCTGCCTGTACAGGCCCTACGCAGAACTGAGTTCAGGATGGCATGGTCACACGCACACACATGCGTGTGTACACCCACCTTGCTCCCAACACACTGTGATTTGCTACATAAGTAAGAGTAACGCACACCAGTGTGTAACTGTGCTTTCGTACTAATTATATGAAAACCAAAACAAAATTACTAACTCCCACTTTATATCGGAATGCTGATATCATCACTGATAGCGGCATCACAATGGAAGGCTGTCTTGGAAGCAATATTCCTTTTGTTCTGATACCTACCCGTGTAGCTGTTTCTTGCGTTTGCAATCTCTATGTAAATCACAATCAAGAAGAAATACCCTAGTGTCACACGCCTTCATTTTTTTTTTTTTTAGAGAGAATCAGGTACAAATCCATGTTAGGAAAGAGAAGAGGTTTTAAATTAGAGCAGAAGGGTTCATTTTCAGTCCTTTCTCCCAGAAACCTAGGAGAAAAACTGGGTCAGGGGTGGCGGGGGTGCGGGGGTGATGCTGACAGGCTTCTGGTTTGCACCTTGTGGTAAGACTCTGGAGGGACGGGGGGCACAGAAGAACAGCTCCCCTGCCCCTCAGCACCTTTCTTTTGTGATTTTTGATATGAGACCCTCCTTTTCCGAAACTTCTTACAAAAGCCAGGTTTGGACATGTGACCTGAGCCTGGCCAATCACAGGCCTCCATCTCCCTAACCAGTGACTGGAACAGGGAAGCAAACTCCATACATGTCAGGCCAGTCACAGTTCCTCCATGGATTTTTTTTTTTTTTAAAAATGCAGAGCTTCCATTCTCTGGTTTTACTAAGCTGAGATGATGTAAGATTTTGGCCAAGTCTTCTTGACCCCCAGTGTGAAGCGAGCACCAGTTTACCGTATAAGAAATTTAGGCCAACTGCCAAGATGAACACTGTGAAAAGAGGGAAGGGACCTATGAGAAAGAGAAGAGAGCAACGCTAAGCTGGTGACACCTTAAGAGTCTCTAGGGCCATCTCCTCCTTCATGGTGTCCCTGCTGTGTGAGACAACACATGCCCCCTTTTGTCATGCTGTCTTAATTATGTTTTGCAGAGAAGGAGTCTGAACAGATATGGAAGCATGTTAGTTACACTTCTACCTTCTTGGGCTAGGGGAGAATTTACTTGGTAAACATCTTCAAGGCGGGGCCTAAAGAGGACATGTCCACCGTATCTTCCCACAGGACAATTTGTCACCAGTATCGGAATGTGACACGGTCCCCGTGTTCACAGAGCTGAGAGATGCTGTGAAGCAGTTGTTTTCGGAAATGCCAGACGGACTAGTGAGGCACGGAGGAAAGCAACAGGAGGTTCTCTTTCAAGAAAGAGACAAGTCTTTGGTGGCCAGGGCGTGATGAAACTCCTGCCTCACTTGACCCTGGTCAGGGAACACGGGACTTATCGATCCTTCTGCTTCTGTCTACAGCACTGTCATCTTACATGTGCCCAGTCTAAAAGGAAAAATGCTTGGTGCTTTCATTGCCTAAGACACATCTCTGGACAGAAAGCTGTGACAAGACAGGTCACCAGGATGGGCTAAAACTTTACTGGCTGTTCTTTTATAGGAAAGTCCTTTGTTGGGAATTTTGGACTCCTCTCACCACTGAACCTTATAACCCCAAGTGGTCAGACTTGTCGGAGCTGGCTGGTGCTGGGGGAGAGGCCAGGCTGTCTGGTTTAGTGTGTGTGAGACACTTCCAGTTGCTACCCTAGCCCTGAGACTCACTCCACATGCTATCGTGGGGTGCGGCGGGGGTGTGGGGGACAACCTATGGCACGTTGGTGTGACCAGCTACATATTCAACTTTCCTCCTGGCCTCTTTACCCTAGAAGGCAGGGCAGGGGTCCCACTGCCTCCCACACCTAGTTTGGCTTTTAGTGTCTCCATCGGCTAGCTCAGAGTCTGGCACAGCCTTCCTGGTCTACACGATCACGTGGAAGGCCTCTTGGAAGTCAGCACTGCACGGGCAGCCAGGCTTGCTGCCAAATCCTATTAATCATGTGTGTTGCAATTCTCCCAGGCCTCTCCCTCTCCTCTCCCTTTTTTTTCCCTGCTGGAGACCAGTTTCTAGTTTGCATTACTGTAACAGCTCTGAGCCGCCCCTCTCCTCCTGTCTGGTCTCCTCCTCGTCTGTCTTCTTTTGCACCCAGGGAAGCTGGAGAGATCTTTCTAATCCATGCATCCCCACACATCACTCAGCTAATTAAGCCCTGGGACAACTCTCCATGGCTCTCAGAATAAATACCGGCCTAGTCTAACATTCCCTTGCACGTGGCCCTGGCTACTTTTTCTCAGACCTCATGAGTTTTGGAGGTTTTCTGAACTGGATACCCATACCTCAGGATCCTGGCTTTCTTGAGGGCATCTCTCCCTGTCTGGAAACTTCTTTCCCATTTTCTGTGCCAGGCTACTGCCCGCCGCTCTACAGAACTGACCCTGAGATCCCTGAAGCCCCACCCCCCCTAGTCTCTTGTCAACCTTGTGACCTGATTTGGGTTCCCCAAATCTTCTTTTGGTTTCTCCCTGGTGAAGTGGAAGTTTCTGGTTTGCTTATACCCTGGCAACCAGAAAAGTCATTTTCCAGGCCTCCTTGGGGTTAACCCAACTGTCCTCTTCTGGGCATGGGGAATGAATGCATGTCACATTCATGCTAGCTCACCACGCTCCCTCGAGGTGTTTAAACTCTTCCTCTTCGATGGCAGTCTCGGGGGCCATGTGTGCTTGGTGCGCTGGGATCCCGACATAGAGAAACTGGGTCTAGCCATTATTTGGACTGTGAGGGGTGACGCTTCAGAGAGTTCAGGGCCTATTTGTTACCTGGGCCATACATTACCTACTCCTGACTGAGAGACTAGGTGATCCTTTCCTTGTGCTACTGGCTTAACATTGTACCACTTGCGATGTCCTTGTCACCAAACCTCAGGCTCCCACGGTAGAAGGACTCTGCTGTCTTTTTCTCTAACCTACGCCTTCCACAGTACTAGACAAAGACGGGCGCTCAGTAAATCCTCTCGTAAATGGATGGAAGATGCTTGGTCCCACTGGATGACAGAAAAGGAGCAAAAAGAGATGGCAAGGCTGTCCACAGGGAGAGAAGTCCAGACCTCCCTGGACTTGAGACCGATTGCTCGCCATGGGGGCCACCAGATGTCGCTAGTTTGGGGGCTACAACATTCCTATAAAGGAACTCGTGAAGTCCAGGCCGTGCAGAGATCCCTGAATCCACATTGCACTCAGCACTTCCCCCACACCTTTCTTCCAACGCCTCCCCCACAGTTTCCAGGAGTTTCTTTTATTTCATTCACTAAACAGTTTATGAACTGAATTAAAATAAATGAGATGCAAATAAATTCCAGGCTTTCTCCCTCATTTTCAAATTACATTTTCAGTCCACTCAACCTGTTATAATCTCATAGTGATTTTCATTTAAGAGAGCTAAACGGATATGTGATTATTGTTACAGGAACGAACACCAGACAATTAAATGTTGAGGTGTTGATAGATAAAACTGTGTTTTGATTTGCATAAACATGATGCCAGCAAGTCTAACCCCGGCAGAAACTCAGTTATAAGACTTGCGTGCCTAACTTCTGTTAATTACCACAAGTACCATTATTAAGAATTTTAATATTCAGAGTTGGGATTATTGCCATTTTATTTTAGGGCCACATTTATCTTTATTTTGAAAACTTAGTCAAAATGCATAACTAATTTATCAAGGAAAAGGCCCGATTACTACTTATAATCAACTTCTACAGTACAGCATATCAAAAATCAATTACACAGCCCTGAATCCAGTCATTAAGGATTTAGCCACTAATCTCATTCCATTTTTGTCTTTAGGAAGATACCGCAGCTTGCAACTTTGCAGATATCAGCAGAGGAAGAAAAACATGGGAGTCTGCTGATAACCTAATGTGGAGAATTAAACTCTAGCCAGACAAAGGCAGAATCTTAATACGCAGTGGCCTGGCTCTTCAGGGAGGTCACCTGCCTGGCTGGGCTTCAGAAGTTATGACCCAAGTTTGGCAGGTACCCAGTCTTCTGCTCCCAGGGGCTCTAAAGCATTGTTTTGACTTTGCCCTGCTCTGTGGCGGACTGTCTTCCCAGGGCCTCTCTTGACCCACAATTATCTTGGGTCTTTATTAGTCGACCTCTTGGCTGTCTCCCCTTCCGTGTCCCTGGATGAGAGTGCCAGACCTTGCGTGACATCTACCTTAAGTCTCAGGACAGGGCCCGTCTCTAGCTGCTCAGTAAACATGCTTCGGATATGACGAAGACTGAGTTTTTTGGCACTTATCTCCTTATTCTGGGAGAAGGGTTGCCAGCATGGTAGAAGCAGGTCCCTCTGTGTGACAAGAACTGACAGGAGAAGGAGCCACAGTGCTCTTGATCATCTAAACAGGAAGATGTGTAGAACTGTGACTAAGGATACTGGCCAGTGAGCAAGACAGAAAGATGGACCTGGGGCCAAATCCTGGCTTAGCCTTGAATTTTAGTTATTATGTCATGACACTTAATTAGCTTCCTTGTTTCTCATCTGAGAACTGGGAGTGATAGAAATAATCCCTTAGGCTACTGAAAAGATTACAGTAACACAAATAAGGCTTTTGACTTAGCGTCCATAGCATGGACATCCTCCATAGGTGTGTTTCAGTTAGCTTTTCCATACATGTCCTCAACACATGTGCTTCCATTAACTATTCAAAGATGTAAGGTAGGGGTGGTTAAAACATCTTGCTGCCTATTTTATTTTGTTACTTCCTCTTGCCATGCCTCCCTGATTCCTCAGGCTAGTTGACATCTTCCTTTTGTGACCACACAGTATCCCCCAAGGGACCTGTCTCCACACACCCTGAGATCATCCTTGTGTATGCATTTTTCAGAAGAACATCACTTCTTGGCTATAAAGAACACATTTTATACTTTCATTCTCCCACTATCTAGCAAACTACCAAGCACACAGTGGCAGCACCAGCTGGGACTCACAAGCTGCACTGTTCAGACAGTGAAAGCCAGGAGAGGACATGGGCGTGTGCAAAAAAAAAAAAAAAAAAAAAAAGGACCAGTGCCTTCTCCAGCTGTGGCACGGCCATGAATCTACCACAGGGACTGCTGCCCATCTGTCTCAGGAAATGGAGGGATTTTCCTTAAACCCAGAGGAATACATCTTCCACCTTCTGAAAGTACAAAGGTGTTCCAGAGGCCTAACATTCCCTCTGCAGTGTGAGGAAGGGAAGCCTGTCCCCTCTGGGTCTCTGGCAGGACAAGAGTGGACCCTCTTACCCGAAGCTTCCTTCCAAAGATGGTGACTTTGCCTTTAATCTGCTCCTTCCTCAGGCGCCACTCAATGGAGTTCAGGCCATTCTCCATAGGCAGGGAGATGTTGCAGCGCCCAATGGTGGGGGTGATGGTGCCCGCAAGGACGTGGGGCTCACTGTGGAAGCTGACACCCATGCCATTGGCGTACATCACCCGCAGGGTCCCGTTATTGCAGAGCTGGTAGCTGTTTCGCACTTGATCTGGAAGAATGTTAATGGGGGTGGGTACGGGGAGAGAAATTATCCACTCGATTAGTCAGGAGAGAATAGAACCCCTATTTTTTACGGGTTTCCATGGTACTTAGCAGCTGTCAGTCTGAGGCTGCCTTCAATTAGCACACACACAATGGGAAGGTGAGTGGCAGAGATGCTCCTGATCCACGGGAAGGAAAACATTATTAATATGTGGCACTCCAGAAATAATTATGCCCTGATAGTTTTCTTTTACTCACTGAAGACTATTAATAGCACATTTAAACATTTAAAGATGTCTATTGCCTACACAATTTGTGTCAATCAAATCCCTGAACTTTAACATATATATTTTAGCTTATATGAAAAAAAAAATAAATGAAAGGCAAACTACTTCCATTTTTTACTCCCCTTTGGCCTATCATCTAAGCCAAGGTTGACGGTCTAACCGCAGGTCAGATGCAGTGGAAAGCAAGTCCAGTGTGGATCAGCACAGCAAAAAGAAAAAGCTACCTTCCCTCTCTACATGACATCACTGCTGCCTGGGTCGCTATGTTACCGAAGAACTTGGGCAACACACACAGTGTGAGGTAGATGGAGACAGAGGGGGCTGATAATGCGTGTTTATCTTCCTGAATAGAATCTACACCAGTCAATCAGACTTCTGACCTTTTCCTGTATCAAAGAATCACATTCAGGAGCCAGCTTTTATAGGCACACTGTTTCCTCCCCATCTGGGTGAAGAAGCCAGGCTAGGGGGAGTGAGCAAGGGTGTACCTGTCACTCAGTGACTCCGACCATCATACAGAAGGACAGAATCTACATCATTAATCATCTGGCGGAGCAGAAATAGAGCCATTGAAACAGGCTTTGCTGAGGGATAATGGTCTAGAAATGTCATCATTTATCTACTGAGACGACACTTTTATCCTCTGACAACTGGCTAGCCCACCGACATTATATCTTAATTAAAAGAAAAAAAAATTAATCTGCAGGATGCTGTTTCTTGCCAGCCCCTGCCCCTGTGCTTGCCCTGGAATGCATACAACCAAAACAACGGGTGGTCAGAGACCTTGGGGATCGGGGGTCCTGGCAAGAGATTGCTCAAGCGCTTGGATTCCAGGCCAAGCAACTCAATAAAAACATGTTTGCAAGAGAGAATCGAAACAGAGTGATGAAAACAAAATCCGGTGGTAGCCCTGGAGAATAAACAGTAATTGCGATGATAATGACATGGGTTGGCTTTTCAGAGGGCGGGTGAAGGAAAGAAGGTAAGAAACAGGAAGAGCATGGTTGGGAATAAAATGAGGTGTTTTTGGATATGTAGATTTCTCCAGATAACTACATCTTTGTTGAGAGGGTAGGACATTTCCCTGTATTGGAGAGATTTACTTGTATTTTATTTTTTCCCTGAGACTGTTTTTCTGGTAGAGTGGGTTTGCTGCAGACGTTTGAGTAAGACAGAAAACTGAGAAATGTTCTGGATGTTTAGACATTCTCTCAGGCGAGGGACTACTGCCTCTGGAGCTAGGGGTGAGCTCAAGGGCAAAGGGGTGTTGCGCTGAGGCCTTACCTTGGACCACTGTGTAGGAGGCCTCCACTGAGGAGAGGTTGGTGATCACAGTGACATCATCATCACGGTTGGAGTTCTCAATGTCAATGGTGATGGATTTCTCCATTTCCCGGTGCAGACTGGTCACCACACCCGTGGGCCGTGTCACGTTGGTCAGACGGCCCTCATGGTCATAGCTGGAAGAAAAGAAATACTAGTCAGAAGCACATTCTGTGGAGCTTCCTTGACATTCAGACCTACAGGAAGGCCAGACCCTCAGGGGCTGAGGAAGAGAGAGTGGAAGGTGGGGGTTGCTGGATGGTGCTCTACACTGAAGCCTTGCTGTAACCCAGACCTCAGCCTGCCCTGAGGAACAGTTCTGTGGATTTCTCGTGCCTGTTGATTTCATGGATTTTAGCTCAGTGGGACCCTGTCTGCTGGTCTCAAGCAGGGTGGACTTAACCACACCTTCCTGAGCTGGTGGGACTAGCTACTTGTAAGCATCCTTTGCATTTTATGTGTTTTGCAGAGCGCCCAAGGCAATGCTCCCCAAATATACATTCCATTGCATCTTGTCTTTGCTGAGCAAACCACATTCTTATTTATTTTTAAGTGTGTGTGTGTGTGTGTTTGTATGTATGTGTGTGTATGTGTGCATGTGTGTGTATGTGTGCATGTGTGTGTATGTGTGTGTGTATGCGCATGCATGCATGTGTGTGTGTATGTGTTTGTGTGTGTGTGTGTGAGTGCGTGCGCACGTGCGTGTGTGTGTGTGTGTGTGTGTGTGAGTGCGTGCACCCGTGCGTGTGTGCGCGTGCACTCATGCTCATGAAAACCAGAAGAGAACATAAGATTCTCTAGAACTGGAATTGCTGGCAGTAGTGAGCTGCCCAGTGTGGCTGCTGGGAACTGGACTCGAGTTTCCCAGAAAGACAGTTGAGTATATTCTTACTCACTGAAACATTTCTCCAACCCCTAAACCACACTGTTTTCCCACTGGTTGTTCACCCAATCTAACCAAAACCTAGCACTTGAGACCATGCAAGCCTTAGTCTTTCACAGGGGTACCACACCTCATCCCACTCATCACCCTTGTAGACCTCTCAAAAGTCAGCCTGGGGGCTGGAGAGATGGCTCAGTGGTTAAGATCCCTGTCTGTTCTTCCAAAGGTCCTGAGTTCAATTCCTAGCAACCACATGGTGGCTCACAACCATCTAAGCTGAGATCTGGTGCCCTCTTCTGACGTGCAAGCTCACATGAAGACAGAACACTGTATAAATAATAAATAAATTAAAAAAAAAAAGTCAGCCTGGACCAAATGCCACCTCCACGTCCTCACTAAAGCCCTACAAACCTAGCTTGGTCACGCAGCCCCCCAAACAACAAAGCTCAGATACCCTAGCCTGCTGGGAGACTCCCTGGATCCCGGTTGTCCTCAGTATCCATGTCTGGCCATGACATGATCACACTTGCTGCCTGCAAACTTCACGAAGAGAGTTCTTTATAGCTACATGTTGCCTTTACCCCTTTCTCAGAGGTGGGTCTGGTTTTGCCACCTGCAGGTGGAGAGCATCTGCCCTCACTAGAAGACCAGTGCTTTTAAACACCTTGGGCAAGGAAGATGGCTGTTCCCACAGTCTGCATATGGAAGAAGCCTCTGAGCGCTCCTGCATGGGCCCTCACACTCAGGAGAGATGGGGAAGAAGATGGAGCAACGAGGCCTTGGCTTTCCCACAGCTGAACCTCTACCTGGAGGAGGATCTTCTAGCCTCGGGGAGAGAAGCCCAGTTGGCAGGTTCTGAGCGATGGGTCCTGGAGCTGGTACGGTACATGGGAAGTAAGCTCTCCATGGAGGAGTCCATAGGGAAGCAGTGGGAAACATGAGTGGTAAAACATGGAAGGAACTGGGAACCTTGGGACGGTGACCTGGATCTGTCTTGAAATGACAAGGGAACTGTTATCTTTAGGGAGAAGAGGAAACAGTCAACCTCTATGGATGCTGAGCTGCATGGCCTGTGTGGGTAAAGGTGGTAGGGGCAACAGGAAGCTTAGTGGGCTGGAAGAGGGGCCTGCCTCTTGTCTCTGTTCTTTCCTTTGCCTAGGATGGTGTGCAGTGGAAATCCAGACAGCGCCTTCCCTGCAGAGGCTTGATGCTGTAACCATGGAGGGCACCCAGGCCTTCTAAGCCAAAGGATATCACTTTGTTGTTCCCCGCCCCCAACTAATGCAGTGGTTTCTTGGATGGGGGTCCAAAGAGTCTATTTACACTAGTGACAAATTAGAACTGTATGAAAGGATCAGTGATTAAAGACTATTAAATAATTATCTATCTATAAGAAAGAATCTTAGGCGGCTGTCAAAACGAACAGCATGGATTCCTACTTATTGGCACATGTGTGTGTGTGTGTATGTGTGTATATGTGTGTGTGTGTGTGTATGTGGAAAAGGGAAGAACAAAGGACACGTCCTTCCTAGCACACGAGTTTTGAATGTAGACAAACATCTCTGAAAAGTAGACATATAAATATTAATGGCATTTTTCTCTGTGGGGTTTTGACTAATTTTTGTTTTGTCTTGGAATATTCTTGTGTTTTAGCAATTGTAGCCTCCTTTCACATTTTAGAAGCATAAAATACATTAAACAAAGAAACGGATGTTTGGGCTTTGGGTGTCTTGCACAACGCTCAGGAGCAGAGATCCACCGTGCAGGGTCTGCGTTGAGCGTATTCTCTGGGACCTGACCAGGGTCTAAAGCCCAGGACTCTGTCGTTCCAGGACACCTGTAATGCGCAGGCTGCCGTGCATCCTTCTGAGAGAAGAGGGAGGCAGTGGGGGATGGCAGCAGGCGCCTCACAGGCTTTGGGACAAAGTATGCTCTCGGGCTTGCAGATGGACTCTCATGGCGGGGGTAGGGGTGGGGGGAATGCAGCTGCCTGCAGCTTTGCTTGCTTACCGCCCCCCCCCCCCCACCCCATGACAGATCTGCAGATTCAGCTCTCTGGGCGGAAAACTCTGCCCTCGAGAGTGAGAGCAGTAGTCACCAGTGACGGGGGTCTCAGTGTTAACCCAACAGACGTGGTGGCCACGGGGCCTTTGACTTCTTTATAGTTAGTAGACAGTCACCAAACACCTCTTACACGTAAGCTGCTGGTCAAAGTGCGGCGGTATGTGGGCGGCTACAAAATGGACAAAGTTCCACGCCTCATGCCAGATGATAAAGGGAGGATGCTCTTCCCAACCCTGGGAACATGGCAGCATAAGAGGATCCCCAAAGCTCAATTTCCTACATCTCCATTTTGACTGGCTCCCCAAAAGCCACCTTCTAAGACAGAAAAATGCAACTGTCATCTCCAGAGTGCTACATTCCAGCTCGGGAGACTGCAGAACTTCCTTCCTTGGGGAAGTCAGCATCTAGACTATGTGACACCTGTTGTTTTCTCACTGGCTGGATTTGGAGGAGGGAGTTGGTCACAACTGCGGGGCAAACATCACCGCTCCCTTCTTCTGGCGGGTCTGGCTTTAGGGGAGTTATATTTTCTACCCCTCTGGGCCCCAGTTTGATGAGGTAGTCTCTGACCCTCAGGAGACTGGGGCCCACAGAAGTGGGAATGCTGAGAGAGTTCAAAGCAAAGCAAACAGCACCCCCTCAATTCTGATAAAACCGACAGAAGGTGTGTGGGTTAAAGCCTTAGCCCGACTGTGCTGAGAGCTAAAGGTGACACATGGATGGTCCCCAAAGAGGAGAAGAGCATTGGCTGGTGAAGTGTGATCAAGTGCCAGCACCTTGAAGGACATGAAGCTGCTCAGAACCCCCCATAGAGAGCTTAACCCCAAGAGGGAAGCTAAGTCGTGGCAAACAATTCTGCTATGCAGTAAAGCTCCAGCAGATGGCGACAGCTTCCCTCGCATTCTCCCCAAAGCGCTGGCATACACACACAGGAAGCAGCGAACATTGTTGATTTAAGGGTGATCAACAATGAAGTCTTCTTCTTCTTGTCCCTCCCGCCCCCATCTCTCTGTGGTATCCCCTCCATAACTTACTACATTCTCAGCTAGCAGCAACACTAAGACTGAAAGCAAGCCAGCCTTCCTAATGCATAACTTTTGCTCACTGCTGTGGAGAGAGCCCAGAGGCTGGTAAATTTCGTTCAGTCTCCAGCAGGTCACTGGGGACTCAGGCTTAGCAGATTCCTCCAACCAGCAGCTCTTAGGTTAATACCTGCGGCAGCAGGCTCGCTTGACCCAAGCTGCTTCAGGAGCTAGGGAAAACAGCTTTCCCCCCTCCCCCCTCCCCAAAACAAACGGTAGAACTATTAAGTATGAGATAATTGTTAGGGGAAATATGACCAGTCCTCACATCTTTTAATATACCTAGCACTTTATCTGTATTGATCTGCTTCTGCTAAGGAGGAAATTCAGAGTTATCTACCTGTCTGTGCAATCAAGTGTGTTGCTGGACCTATTGTTAAATCACAGGGGCCCCGCTGGGACCCTGCCTGTTAGTTTCTAATTTCCGCACCCATGGCAAACATGAATAATCAGTGGGGTTAATCAGCACTTTATCGCCCAGGTGCTGTGCGTGTCCAATATCCTGAAGTTTGAACGTCAGGCAGACAACAGGAATTCCCAATGCTGGCAGGGAGGATGCTCGATATCAGAGGCCTGATAGAGCACATCATTTAGGAGACAGGAGAAGGGACACGAATATCCTGCAGCTATAAGAAGTCATTAAAGTTAGGAAGACGTGACTAGGCAATTTTAAAAGCCACGCGAATCGTCCATCTGGAGGCCAGCCAAGGCAGGAGGTGGGCTCTACAGGGATTGATCAAAAGCCTACTTACTCATAGAAAGTTGTCCATCCAGTTTCGTCACTCTTGGTGGCTAGGAGTCCAGTGTTCCCATCGTAGGTCATGAGGCCCAGCTCCAGGTTCTGCGTGGACACGGCTTTGAGGCCGCCATTGGTGCCCACGGTAAGGGTGATGATCTGATTATCTGGCATGAGCAGGTGGCGGGGCATGCCACTGCTGTCCCGACGGATCTTCAGGGAATTTCCATTGTTGTCAATCAACTCAGTGACATCATTGTCCGCACTGTAGGTGAAATTGTACAAGTACTCCCCCGTCACCAAGCTCACGGTGTACTGATGGATACCATCGGCATTGAACACGTACAATTCCTGCTCTCCCGGAGACGCAGCCTCATACTGGTTGAACGCATTAAGAACAGGTTTATTTTTGCTGACCGCCCTAATCCGGATATTCCCAAGGTCTGCGATGTAGATGGTGCCATCGGGAGCCACAGCTAAGGACGACGGGGAGTTCAAGATGGCATCGGTGGCGTAAGCATCATCTCCCGAATAGCAGATGCAGTTGACATCATTTTTGCAGTCGCAGTCTGAGGCTGCCCCGGCTAAGAGGCAGATCTCCCCATTGGTGGTGACCTGGCGTAGGCGGTTGATCTTTTTCTCATCTGTCTCAGTGATGTAGAGCACCCCAGTGTGAGAAATGGCGATGGCGCTGGCTGACTCCAGAGCGGAGTGGATGGCGAGCTTACTGAGCGAGTAGTCAATGCCGGGGACCTGGCAGTGCATTGGCCTCCCTGCGATGATGCTGACCTGGTGATTCTCTGTGATTCGAAGGATGACATTATTCTCCAGGACGTACAGGGAATTGTCCATGGGATTGACGGCAAGGTCTGTTGGCCACTCCAGACGAACCTGTACATGACATGGCATTTCAAGAACAGCCTCTAACATTGCGATTTTATGCATCTCAGAGAAAAAGCAGCTATTAAAATATTTCATTTTATATATGTTAATGCTTCCCCCTGCATGTAGCTTGGCACCACATGCGTGCCTGATCAGAAGAGGGTGAGGGCATGCACTGGCTCCCCTGGAACTGGAGTTATGAATGGTTGTAAGCCATTGTGGGAGTGGCGGGACTCGAAACCAAGTTGTCTGCAAGAGGAACGAGTTCCCTTAACTGCTGAGGCATCTCTCCAGCACCAACTTAGCCTTTAAGTAGCAAGCTGTACTAGGAAAGCTCATCACTGAACCATTTGCCTGAGCTGGCTGTTTATGATACAGAAGAGGGAGGCACGTGACCAACTCTTCCTTTGATTTCATCTGTCCTGCCTCGATCCTGCCAGCTCTAGCCACAGCACCATTTCTCCGCTTCAACTGACTAGCTGGGGCTGCAGCCATCACATGCGGTTGCACAGGTAGATAAATGCATAAGGGGCCAATGCAATTCAGCCCACACTCAGCTCCGTGAGCCACGGGTCAGAGACGGCTCTGTTCATTTAGAGAGGACACATTTGTCCAAATTGCAGAAAAAAGCCACCATGTGGTTTGGAAGGTGGCCCTAGCCCGAGAACAGACAAAGAACAGGCTGGCTAACAAACTACAACTTGAGTGTTTGAAAAAAAAGAAAGAGAGAAAGAAAGAAATGAACAGAGCCAAGTCAAATACATGCCTCCTCTGTGGAATTTGAATTCAACATCTCAGTAGCAACTTGCCAGTTTGTTGGGGGAATTTGAGCTAAAATTTACGAGGTTGGCCAAGGGTTGAGAAGACTCTCACAGGCAGGGTGAACGTACTACAGGCCTGGCTTCTTCGAACAAACACCACACGTTTGAGGAGCCTGTGGTCTCCGCCACTGTAAAAGACCTGATGAAACATGCCCTTTGGAGGGTGATTGAGGAAGGCTTTGCTCTAGGAACGACTACACAAAGTGGAGGTTTATATAGTGAAGGTGCAATCATCCCAGATTTACAGCGAAGCTCTGATTGACGTGTAACACCAAAACCACACAGTCTCCAATCTTTGAGAATGATGGAGACAAGAGATAATTATACAGCTGCCCTACCCTATAATCTGCCACTGCGAGAGTGTGTCACCAGCCTTGCCTCTCAGAGCAGAATGGCCCTCTCTCTTCTTGTTCTCTCTCTCCTTCCCTCTATCCCAAGTTTAAGCATCTCCTCTTTATTACTTCTCTCCTCTCTCTTTCTCCCCTCCCCCTTCATTTCCATCCTGCATTTTTCATCTTGATGCCCAGTTTACCTTGATTCCTCTCCAAACTAACTGGAGATCAGTGTTCATGGCTCACGTTCCCAACTCACGTCGTAACGTGTGTGGAACGCGGCCAAGACCTGGGATTTGATTAAGGATGAGAAGTAAAGAGTCCCCCACCTGAGCCACATCCATGCTAGAGTCACAGCTCAGGGGCCGGACAGCTGTGAGGTCATTGGATCCCAGCAGGGTGGAGATGATTCCATTTTGGTCGACCTTCCGGATCATGGTAGCATCAACGAAGTACATAAGCCCGTTCTTGTCCACCGCGATACCTGGAGAGGAAAGCGTGGGGGTGTGTGTTTTTGACCGGAGGATGGTTTGTGGAGGAGATGGGGGATGCCCTATTCTGGGTATGATGTGCTTGGATGAGGGACCTTACTGGGATGGGTAAGCATCCTCAGAAGACTAGATCTCAGTCCTTTAAAAGCAAACATTTCCCAAGGACACTGTGCTGTGCTGCGCACGATTCCCAGGGTGGCTGCTGTATTCGCTTCAACCAATGACATCACCTCGATCTGCAGAGGACCCGGGGCTGCTAGTGACTGTGGAAACAGCCCTGACTCTGCTCTCTCTGGAAAATGAGTTATTACCAAAGTTCATTGCTCTAAAAAAAAAAATGATTGCTAGTATACTACTCAAACACCCTTCACGACTAATTGTGACAATGAGGCTGAGAAACAATGATGCTTTCAGCCACAAACTCCCAATTCAAAACAGTCTCCTCCAGGAAGAATTCCCAATTAAGCCTTGACTCCAATCAGCACTCCAGTGCCCCCAGGGGACACAGAGCCCTAGCATTTCCCTGTCGCAGCAGGACTGATAAGACACAGGCTGCAGCTTCTATTTCTCTTGCGTTTTTCATTTCAGTGCCCAAGTACAAGGCTTGGCATCCTTAATCCATGCTGCAGGCTGCTTGCACAGTAGCTAAAAATGCTAACAAGAATTAGGCCCTGATATGATTGCTCCTTAACCCCAAGCATCTCTAGTCCTTTCAAATAGACGCTCATCAATTCCAAGAACTCCTCAGGACAGGAGTCATGGAAATAATGCTCATGCTATTATATTATTTATTTAAGTGTGTGTGTGTGTGTGTGTGTGTGTGTGTGTACATATATATTTGTATGTGTGTGCATGCATGTGGAGGCCAGAGGTTGATGTCGGGATGTTCTCTGCTTTATTTTTTGAGATAGGGGCTCTCAGTGAACCTGGAAACTGCTGATTTGTTGTAACCAAGGATATCCCCCTGCCTCTGCCTCTCAGAGTAGGGATTAGAGGTATGTACCACTGCACCTGATATTTTCTTTTCTTGTTTTTGTGTAAGTGCTGGGGACCTGAACACAGGTGTGTGTCACAAACACTATACTAAGTGAGACATCTATCCAGCCCCTTGTCTGTCTGTCTCTGATCTCTGAAGCTCAAGAACAATTTAATTATAATTTAAAAGGACAAAATACCCAAGGCAGGTAAGCTTTAAATCTCAGCAGTTGCCTGGAAGAGGAAGACGGGGAAGAACCGGAGCAAGCCATGCTATTAAGCAGGCATGGAGGCGAGCCACATGCAAGGTAAGCAGGTGCTTGGCAGGGAGGGAGCTTTAAAGACAAAGTGACAAAGCCTAAAGTCACTTAGGCTCTGGCCAGCTTCTGGAAGAAAAAGGCAGAGGACAAGAGAAAGGGAGAGTTACATCTTTCTGAGTCAGGGCTTGAGAAGGAGGGCAGATGCAAATAGAACCTCATGGTGGTTTGTAGTAAGTGCACCAGGGGCTGGGAATTCTGGGACAGGAAAGTACACTGCCTTATCAAAGGGCTAATTATTCTTTCTGCCCCCTTTAGTGTGGCTTGTGGTGAACCCACCTTCCTGAAGGAGAGTCCCTTGGCCAGGAGATTGGCTGGACCAAGTGGATTAACTTCAGGAAGGACATGGACCTGTTCCCATCTAGAGGAGTGGTTCTCAATTTATGGGCCAAAACCTGTTTGGGGTGGTTCCCAGGAGTCTCCTAAAACCACTAGAAAACCAGATGTTTACATTAAGAGTCATAACGGTAGCAAGATTACAGCTCTGAAGTAGGAACAAAAATAATTTTATGGTTGGGGGTCACCATAACATGAGGACTTGTATTAAAGGGTTGCAGCATTAGGAAGGCTGAGGACCACTGACATAGAGGTACATGGCATTCTTTTGGCTGAGAGGAAAAAGCTTTACCTCACTGAGTATTCACCCTTCAGTTCGGTTGTTTTTTTTTTTGAGACAGGGTTTCTCTGTGTAACAGCTCTAGCTGTCCTTGAACTTGATCTCTAGACCAGGCTGGCCTCGAACTCACAAGGATCTGCCTGCTTCTTCTTACCGAGTGCTGGGATTAAAGGCATGTGCCACCATCATATGGCTTCACCCCTCAATCTTTAACTGCTATTTTTTTTTTTTTGATCCACTACTGTCTAACATTAGTCTGGCATGATGTAAGCCCCATAGGCTCTGCTGTGTCTCTGGCCCCTATAGCTGACGCTCTGACAGGTGACGCTAACACTGTCTCCTAGTGTCAACAATCTCCAGGGGCAGGCTATCATGTTTCTCTAAGTGGTATACATGGGTGGTAAAGTTCATTCTAATAAATAAGCTGGGATTATACCCAGAAACCACAATGATAATTAATCTTAGGGGAAAATGGTTTTTAGATGATATGGATTTATTCAGCCTGCAGCAGGCTCCTTGTAGCGTACAGAAGTCTCCCCTTCTGTGGCCTTTACCTCTCGGGCTCATCAGGGTTGCGTCCACAGCCTTCCCTCCATCCCCACAGCGGGCTTCATCAAAGGGTAGACACTGTTCGCCAGTCCCTGCCACAATTTCTGAATTCCCAGCCAGGTCTTTGGCTCCACTCAGAGACTTGACGCGGTAGATTCTGCGACTGTTGGTGTCAGAGACATAGAGGGAGCCAGTCACAGGGTCCACAGCCAAGTAGTACTTGTGTCCTGGGCTGTTGCTTTAGGAGAAGCACAAAGAGAAAAGAAGAAGAAGAAAGGATTATGCAGCTGGCGTCTTGGGTTGGAGGTGACAAAAATCCTAGCGACACCCTTACCTCTCCAGTGTCTTTCCATTTTAGTGAATTAGTGATGCCCTGAGAAATATTTCAACACACCATGGCTCTGAGATACTTCTGATTAAAGGGTTAAACTTCTCATGCTATTTTGGGGGTTGAGGATTCCCATCAAACCAACGGGATGTTGTTTCATTTAGCTGGCACAAAAGACTCCATTCCAGTCCTGTTTTAGTGACCACTAAAGGACAGTCATTCTCTCAGTGCCAGCCATGGGCTTAGTGAATTGTCTCATAGGGTCTAGGAACCCAATCCCCCCTGTGACAAAGTTCTCTTATTCACTAAACCTCCACAAGACCTCCAAGGTCATGAACATTGGAGCAACCTGGAGTTTTCTAGGCTTATGATGATTGGCTCCCCAGAGCCATGCATGCCCAATCCTTGGCCTTAGAGCTGATACTTTTTCCTAGCGCCTATGCAAATGGAAGTGGCATTTAGTGCAAGTTGTACCTCTCTTGCCATCATAGCCAACAATTGCCCTTGATCCTGGCCAAACCAGCGTCCGGCATCTGAATTACCAACAGAGGAGATGTAATTTTCAAGTGCTGGGTTAACAACTAAGGTCACAGTGGGAGTCCTGAGCCTCCCTGCATATTAAGCCCTTGTGTGTGTTGATGTAGATCCCCTAGGGGTCTATGGGGGCCCTGGGGTCTGCATATTTCCTCTGCCATGCTTTTCAGTGTCCTCCTGGAGACCGGCCAGACTCGAACAAGACTCAGGGACCTAGCCCCAGATTAAGACACAGGAAATGTCTGACTCAGACTCAGCTGGGGATCTCAGGCAAGTCTTTTGGCAGCAGTGGGCGTCAGTTCTCTTACATGGGAAATGACAAAAATCAAATATCTTTTACTAATGGTCCTTCTGGCTCAGAAGCCTATAGCTCTCCTCTTTGTAGTGTCTGCTTCTCATGGTGGCTGGGACCAGGATGAGTGCTCCCCCCCACATAATTTTTCAATTATGATCTGGAATGATGGGAGGACGGGGGTGGGGGTGGGGTTGGAAGAGGTGAGGGGGAAAGTGAACATGATGGCAGTCTGGTGTCAGGTGTATTTGTCCTGTGGACATTAGCTGGTAAATTACTAATTAAAACACTATCATTTGGGTTCTTGCCTGACTTTGAAAAAAAAAAGTTAGGAAGCTATTTTTAGGAACTATTTGTGCGTTGAGGCCATCTTTAATTCCTGCTTCTCTTTGGGTTGCTATTAAGACTGATAATTGAACTGGAAGTCAAGGTCTTTTGAAAAGAGTGGCCTTCTTTGGGTTCTTTCCCTTCCCTTCCCTCTCCCTTTGTTTTTCTGCCCTCCCCACTTTTTTGGCCAAGTCATTAGAGAATATCCATATATGCAAAAACAAATTAGGGCAGAAAGGGAAAAAAATCCATGCCATTTTTTAATTAGATGCTGCACCCTCTTGCTAAATGAACAGTAACTGGCATGATCCTCAGGAAGTTCAAGGCGCTGCACATCTGTGCCTATGTACGAGCAAGATAATTAATTCTGGACTTTCTAGGGAACCTGATCTGAGGAGGCTTTTCCAAATCTCTGGCACAGGAGCTGACAGGTGGGGTTAGCCGTGGCTTTGGAAGACCTTTCTTCGGGCAGTAGCCCACCCTCTGATTCTCAGAGAGCAGTTCAGGGACAATGGGAAGCCATGCTCCATATTGGTGGCTGTGTTGAGAAGCAAACAATGGCTGGTCTGTGGCTTTCAAGGAAGAGGGGTTCTTGGCGGGAACATTTCTATTCTTTGAAAAAAATATTTGGCTGCATCGGGGTATCTATAACCAGCCAATTTTGAGGAGTTTCAAGATTACAAAGGAAGAGAATTTTTTTTTCCTTTCCTAAAAATGGCCGAGCCTTTGAGCATAATGATACCAGGTAATTTGATTCTATTTCTCGTTCAATTCCAACCCATTGTCACAAAGGGTTTCATGGTTTGTGTTGCATGGGGGCGGAGACCACGCTCATCAAGGGTCCTTCTCCTTCCCTCCAAAAGGTAAAAGCATCTTTTCTATTAGAAAACCCACGCTGTGTCCATTTCACTGCAGTGCTCATGTGCATGCGCACACATATATGTTGGGCATTTGACACCTGAATTCTACCAATATGATTTCTAAAAACCTTGAAGTAGCAGGGTGACAGAGCCCCTTTGACAAAAGGTACTTGATCCACATCTTTCACACTACTCAAGGGTGATTTAACTTTATAATAATTTCCAAAGTATCTAACTGTTGCATTCATTCTGATCAGCAGATTGGCAATTAACTTGTGTCTTGTGTGTGTGTGTGTGTGTGTGTGTGTGTGTGTGTGTGTGTGTGTGCTGTTTAAATGACCACATATCTAGGGGAAAATCATTAATGAGTTGAAAATGAGTTTTTGACCCATTTCCAGTTCATTAAAGCTTTTGTGAACCCAGTCCAGCATTTACAAAAGCCTGAAGTTTGCCTCAACTGTTTAGCCCAATTATGGACCACACTGAGCAGCCAGGACAGAGGTTCACTGAGGGTTCATTATCGTGCTCTCAAATCTCCCAGAAATTCTAATTACTGTCAGCTTATTTGGTTGCTTTTTGACTGCATTTCATAATTGCAAAAGCTTATCATACCCACAACACACAATTAGCACATAAAAAAGTTACTGTATTTGGTACATAAAAATATACAACATTACACAAGAAGCACAAAACAAGAAAGCGAACACAAGGAACAAACGAACCATAGCAAATTATATGGGAAAGAGTTCTTCATCTTACCTATGTTTAAACTCTTTATTTCTTTATAGAAAGAAAACAGAAGGAAAAAAGAACAAACAGTTAGCTGAGGAATTGATGATAACGCAAACATAACATTTTTCTTTTGTTTGTTTTTCGTATAAAAGACCACCCCCCAAAGGCAATCTTTTTCTTTTCTTTTCTTTTCTTTTTTTCTTTCTAACTGACAGTTCCTGGCTCAATTACTTGGGAAGAATCCCTGAGTTTAGACTCCTCATGGCCACTGGGAAATATGCACAAGGATGCTTGGATTCTCTGACAGGCAAGGTGGCTGTCATGGGACACAGGTGGCAACAGGTGAGACAGGACTTCTGGCTGATGAAGTGATGGCAGATGGGTTGCCATCTCAGGGGATGGCACCTGCTGACTAGTGTGGTGGTAGAAAGTTTCTGATTCCAAATTCAAGCTCAGCTGTCAAGAACTCTGTGATTGATTTGTAATGTCTGTCCTGGATGTGGAAGGAGCATAGCTATACTTGTGTTGCGGATTGCTATTGGTGTACTAAGGGTTTAATTAAGACCACCCAAAAAAGAGAAACCCCAGCTCATACCAATTGCAGCATGGAAAAGGCTTTGCCCTCTTCTGACTCACCATATCACTTTCTACCCCTGCTCCATGCCTCCTTCCCTGTTTCACTCTCATGAGCAGCGCATCCTAGCAACCCATATTCATAGCTGCTAATACTGTGCCCGTTCATAAAACGCATAGGCAATACTATCCTTTTATAATTGGAGCCAGAGACTCCAGTTAGCACACCACTTAAGAGAGTTAGAAAAAAATAAATAGGTTTGTTGCTTTTTTTTTCTTTTTTGAACAGAAAGACATTTCAATTTTTACAGGAAACTGGCTGGAATGTAGCATTAAAGAAGAGGTATAAGTGGCTCAAGTAAGGAAACCCACTCCCAATTCTGGAGGCTTTCTAGAGACAGGTAGAAGGAGGCCTGGATTTTGTTTCCTCCCAGCTGAGAGACAAGGCTTGAGGACAGGACAGAGTTGGATGCTCTGGCTCCTGAGGTACAGTTCAGACCTCTGCCAGGGGGTATCATTAGCGAGAGGTTTGCACAGAGATTACACTGTTATATTTTATTCTAACGTGTTAGTTTTTGCCAAAAAAAAAAGAAAGAAAAAAAAAAAAAGAAAAAAGTTAATTAAATGATGCTGATAACTCCTGAGCTCTGACTGACATAGTGCAATTTAAGATTCAGTCTGTAAAGCCTGGTGTGTCAGGGCGGCAGCGGGGAATTCTCGTGTCTATTTTATATTGCTTAATGAAAGTGAAATGCTATCTGCCACCAGTGGTAGACACATTTGCCTCTTAATTATTGAAATATCAATTTCATTTTTTTTTTCTAAACTCGAGATTTTGTGAGAAGACTGGATGGGATTTGGGTCTGCAGTTCTGACCTACTTCTTTTCTGAGACCAGCTGCTTCAAGTTGATTACTATAATATCAGTGTTGGGGGGGGGCGGGCGGGGAAGAGGACAGGAGGGGAGGGGGACCGAGGTGTAGGAAGGTGCAGAGTTTGGCAGATCGTACGGATATGAGCTTTGGATAAGGGCTGAAGTCACTCTTCTTCCAGTCCAGGGCAGGCAACGAGCCAACATAACGTCATCGGTTAGTCAGTCTGTGCGTACGAGGACAGATGCCCTACTTCTGAGGGACAGGCTTACACTTTTGTGTGCAACGTCCTCAACAACACGGACCCTTCGGGCACACCCTTCGACGGGGTAAGCGGTGTCTCAAATGTAAGAAGCTGAGCTGGATTAGCTTTTCACACCGCAGGGTCTCAGAGTCCTCTCTCCCAGCCTCCTCAGCCCATCTCCCGGAGCTGTCATCACCCTGTCTTGTGATTTATGTGTATGCGCCTGTCTTTTCCACTTCTTTGAGAACAGGATGAGACATACACATCTCTGCATCGCTGATACTTCAGAGAGAGCAAGGGCCAGGAAAAATCAGTCTTTGAGTGCAGGGAGCACGGGCCGAGGTTACTTCTCTTTGCCTCGGACTTGCTTCATTCCCCTATGTTCTGTTCAGGCTCTAGACAGTTGGGAGCACTGTGAACCTTTCCATTCCTGCACACTTTATGTCTTATTTTTCTTTCCTTTTCAGGCAGAGTGAAGTTGGGCGGGATGTAGTTTTATTGTTGCTGCTCTAAACACAAGGAGATTAATTTGGGATACATTGAGTTGAATTTTAGAGGAATGAGCTTAGGTGGTTTGTAGTACCTTCAGTATCTAGCTAAATTACTGCAAGCCGTTCTGTCGTCTGAACGGCTTTTGGGAACGCTCCCGCCCTACTGTGTTGATTCATGTAGCATCTTTGTAGGGCATGTGAGAGCCACTGCAGAATTCATTCTTCATGGTTATATGTACGTTGCTGACAAAATGATTAATGAGCACCAGTTCAAAGAGCATTACACGAAGATGTGAAATGCCCAGAAATATTACGAAGGAAACTTGATAGAGGTTTCTCTAGATTTTATGCTTCTTATAACTTACATGTTATCAACAACCAGTTGTACTCACGAAAGCAAGATTTTTACTTTATTAATAATCTGAAACCAATTTTGATTGGTTATATGAGAGGAAAGACTTAGCATATTAGTTCTTTTCTATAGATAACAAAATCATAAAATAACTGTCACATAAAAAATAATCAAAGAGTTGAGTGTGGTGGCACTAGGGAGGTAGAAACAGAAGGACAAGGCACTCATGGTCATCCTTGGCTAAACAGCAGCAAGCTCAAGCCTAGCCTGAGCTTTGAGACTCTGTTTCAAAAACTCCCAAACAACAACAAAAATCCCAAGACAGAACAGATGAAAAACAACAACAAAACTATCCAAAGGTAATCAAAGGGGTTATGGAAAAAAAAATTGAGTATCACAGAAGTTGAATAAGGGGTCAGATAATACAAATAATGAGGCCATTTGTGCTTTGTGATGCCCGTTCTCGCTGCAGCTTTTAAAAACTTGCAATTTTCTCTCATATAATATCGTTCTGGTTTCCAAATTCTCTCATCTAACTAACTAGAGCTGAGCTTCCTTAGCTTCTAAGTCCAGATGAAATCAGGGCAGTGCAGAAGGCAATTCTCTTCATTTTAATTAAATGTAGCCTTATTTATCATCATCATTATTATTATGCATGTATGTGTGTGACACGTGCCTGTGTATATGATGTGTGTGAGTGCAGGCATGCACATGACACAGAATGGTTTGTGTAGAGGCCAAAGCACGACTTTCGGAGTTGATGCTATCCTTGCACTGTGGGCTCCGAGGGATGAAACTCAGGTTGTTGGTCTTGTGCAGTGAGCATGCCTGCCCACTTCTACTCCTCATCAGCACCCAGCTTTCATTTCCAGCTCATAATGTGCCTATCTTCTTTTTACGAGGGAGCTCCTAAGGCTGCATTAGCTTTCAGCCCCATGAGTCTAGATCTGTCCTTGGTCAGAGGGCTTGGAAAACAGGGCCAAGGGTTAGTCAAACCTGTTGGGAGACAGGATGCTTGGTGTTATTCTTGGTTGGGGGCTTTGTTCCTTTCCTGACAGTCACCGTCATGGCTGACAGTCAGGAAGCTGTCACCCTCTCTAGCTGCAGTTACCCCATCCGTCCATCGATCCATCCTCATACTCGGTGGGCGAATCCTCAACTCCCAGGTCCAGCTTGTCTCTGGAGATTCCCACTTTCAGCACCCGTTGCCTCTGCTCTCCTCCCCAGGCTCCCACTTTGTCCGCACCTCTGCCTCCTCCAGCACTAACACATTTAAGTCGGCCACTTCCCCACCCTGAAGATCTGCCCTAGTGCAATTCTGCCATACAAGCGTAGGAAGGGTGCCTGCATGGAGGACAGGCCCCTCAGGAAAATAAAGCACAGGAAATGGCATCACCTTTGTTTGGAAACTGGACACGACTTTCAAACAGTAGAGGAAGCATGGCAGTCTTATGTCTGTTACAAGGGGGGCATATCAAGAGGCATTAGAGGGATACTGCCCCAGCCTTAGCTGCCATGCTGTGGGGTCTAGTTCTTAAGATGTTTTCAGATCTGGGAGCGACGGATTTCTCTTTGAGGGAAATTTCACCTTAAGATGTCAGTGGCTGATGAGTTTATTCTGCTCCAGAGCATTTTGGGTTTTCCACGGACCAGGTGGAGAGGGGTGATAATTACAGGAGGGAAAAGCATCTCCTCAAAGTGCTTTTTCAGGGTAGAGGATGTCGAAAACGTGCTAAATCAAAGCACACAGGTGATAACCACTGTACTCTTTGCTGCACTAGAAGTTACTGGAGCCCAGGGACCTCTGGCCTGCAAGCTTTATACAAGCAGAAGTGGAGGAAAGCCTGGGGAGGACCATGGTAACACTTCAATAGTATCCTGATTGGGAGGTGGGGCCTTGGGGTGGATGAGCAAGAGAGAGATGGGTGCCGACTCCAAAATGGAATCGCTCAGCTGCCAAGCCACAATGGAGAAAAGACAGAGGCAAGACAGGTCTCTCCCTCCTTCCTCCCCCCCCTCTGCGGGTGACTGTTTTGAAGAAAGGGGATTGACAGCCCTTTGTTTTCAGGCATGTGGTGGGAAGAAAAGAAGAATCGAGTCAGTGTTCTTGTAAAAGCTTAACTTCTAATCGGCTCGGGGTTCTTGTCTGATGAAAGAAGAGCAAGTTGGAAGGCATTTAAAGAAAGCGGGGTGGTGGGGGGAATATCACACAGCTATTGAGAGAAATTGGGAATGATGGCCCTCAAGCTAGCTGCCCTCAGTGCTACCACCACATGGGCCTGCTATGTTTTCCTTTGATAGGGCCATTAGCTTCTACCGTTGGTACTGTGCTCTCTACAGTTTGAGAGACGTGGAATCAAAGGGCAAGTCCAACAAGCAGGAGGGACCGTTTCTTGAGTTCAAGTACCCATCTTGAACACCTAGGACTGGCTGGACACAGCTCTAGGCATAACAGGCCAAAGATGACCAAGGTGTCTGCTTGCCCAGAAGTACGCACACGCAAGCCAAAAGAGCCACACAGGGTATAACCAGACAAGGTAGCAAGTAGTGTCAGCTCCAATGGAAAACCAGAACACTACACTTTAAGAGGAGAGGGGAGGTGATTTTTTTTCTAGGAAGAGGGGACCTTAAGAGCAGAACTAATAAGCAGATAGGAAGAGGCTGCCTAGATTGAGTGGATATGTTGAGTTGAGCAAGCTGCACGAATGGGAATATGCCAGGGCAGTACTGATTTGCTTTGAGCAGGAAGAATCCTGACAGAGGAGGAAGGACATACGTGGGAGGTAACAAATGGACCTCCAGTCATGGAAAGCACAATGCAACAACTGCCACCACCCTCCTCCACGCCTCTCCACTGCCTATAGCATGCCCAAGAAGAGGATGCCTTTCCTGGACTGCAACAGCAACAGCAATAAGAAACCCATCTCAGGCAGGAGGGGAGGGTCTGGAAAGGTCTGGAGGAGAAGCTGCTGAATATGAGTTAGCCGCCCCTTCACCATGTCTCCTTGCTCTCTCTCTCTCTCTCTCTTTCTCTCTCTCCTCACCTCACGGCAGACACACTTCTGTCTCGTGCACTTCACAGCCTCGCGCTCTGTTTCTGTGATGGTTTCTTTAGCTCTTCGGCTCAGCTTGAAGTGCATTTTCTTCTCCAGGTGCCCACCTCTACCCTCAGCGGGATATCTCTTGAGCTCACTTTTCATCTCTCCTGTCCTCAGAGAGGTACACGTGTGCCTAAGACTAACACTTAGTGAACATCATCTGGAGAGGGGACTGCAGTTTGTGTCTCCCCCACCCACACTAATTATATATATATATAAAATTTTACCCCTTATAGTGTCTGGCAGAGTTTTGACTCCTGAGAATATTTAGTGCTAGCTGTTGGTGGCCAGGTCACTGATGTCTTTCCCAGCAGGGGCTGTGAGGACACTGATTGCCAACTTGATTGGATTGAGAAGTGCCTAAGAGATTAGTGAAGCATACCCCTCAGTGTGTCATGAAGGTGTTTCCAGAGATGATTATGTCATGAGGACTCTGACCTAATGAACTGCTTAATCCACTGATGGATTTAAAACAAAACAAAACAAAACAAAAAAAAACCCAAAAAGACAGAACAGGTTACAGGGCGGTGGTGGTGCTGTGGAAGGTGTGGCCTGGAGGAAGCAGGCTCCTGGGGCAGGAGCTTGAAGGCTATCTTGCGCTGACCCCTTGTGTTGTGGCTCTGCCTGGCTTCCTGTCTGCCATGGTGTGAACTGCTCTGCTGCACGCATCCTTCCAAGACAGACCAAGCGCTCTGAAACCTTGAGCCAAATGCCCTCCTTGTTTTGTCCGGTCTTTTGCTCACACTGATGCACATTTAGTGGACATAGACCCTCAGTGCAAGCATGACCTGTGGCTTCTGCATCTTTCGTGTGGTAGCTGAGGGGCACTTCGAAAGCACCACCCATCACAGGGTGGCTCAGGCCCAAATCCTAGGGTGTGGCCCTCTCTCCTTCCTCAACTCATTTCCTCGCCCTCTCTTTCCCCATCTCTTCTTCTCTTCATTCCTTGCCCATCACCCGCCAGGTTTACCTGAAGGATACAACTCCACCAGAACATCTCCACATCCCTTCTGCCAATTCACCATGACGCAAATCGTGGACCACTGACACAGCCCTCCCCACGAGTTTTCTTGCATTCACCCCTGTAAATCCTACAGTCCATTTCCTACACACTAACTAGAGCCATCTCTTTAAAAAAAAAAAAAACAGCAGTCAGATCATACATCAATGACATCGGCCCTCTACTGCAACCTCTAGTGGCTGCCTATTGCAAACGAAATACAAATTTCACTTGTCTACATGCAAACAGACACTTGTCGACCCAAAGCATTGGACTCTTCCTTACCTCTCTGGGTTCCTGACTCTCTTTTGAGCTCACCAGCCCCCAGCTGCACTAGACTTCTATGGGTTCCTTCACTTTTTGTGTGTGTGTGTGTGTGCCTGGAATGCTTTCCCTCAGATGTCCTACGGCTAATATTATCACTCATAGCCCAGCTCAAATGCCATCAGTAGGAGAGGTTTCTCTGCCTATTTCGTGTTTGGTAGCTTTCTTATTGCCCCTGTTCACCATGGTCAGTACGTCTGGCTCTGTTGGATTTTCCCTAAAGCACTCATATCTATTTGAAATTAGTTTTCATTTCCCCATAGTGTCCAATTGCAAGCTCCCTACTGGATCACAAACACAGCAGAGGGACGACATAGTTTACACTCACCAGATGTTTGTTGAGAAATCCCGCCCCCTCATTTACATCTTTCTCCCTCTCTGTATACGTCCTCCTCCTCTGGCTGAGGGTCTGGAATCAACTGTCCTTGGAAAGGCATTTTTAAGAGCATTCAAGAGTCTCTATTTCCCCAACACAGAGGAGTCTAGTCTTCAGACTTAGTAACAAGCCAAGGCCAGGAGAAATCTTCCAGATGGTAAGAAATGACATAGTTAGGCCAGGCACCATTGTGCTACATTGCATACTAGTAAGTACAAAAAGATGCTGGGGATTCACTGAGGGGTAGCACCCAAAGGTGCTTGGCAAAAGCTTCAGATTGAGGAAAGGAGTGTCAGTGGTCCTCACACTCTGATATGTATCTGAGACCACAACTCAGCTTCAAAAAAATGAAAGACACTTGACTCCTTTCTGAGTTAGGGACTACCTGTTACCCTTGTTTGAGGTTGAGTTGCTGACAATTGTACCAAATACTTGGATGGTATTTTTATAGATAATCAAAACACTTCCTTTTCCGAGAACCCCAAATTCAGCCATTCTTCACCCAGAGAAACCCACAAGCCAAGGGAATCTAGAGAGACGTTTTCTTGGTGTGGCCATTTACCGTAACTCCAAGATACTGGTCACATTTCGAGAGGGAAAGATGCGCCGGATATAGTTGAAGTCACCGACAAAGAGGCTCCCATCAATACCCACAGCCAGGGCCACTGGGGCCAACAGTTTGTTGCCTTCGGCAAGGCCATTGCAGCTGGGGCAGGAGATGCTTCTGCGGCGACCGTTGCCCATGATGCTAGTGATGATGGCAGGCTGTTGGGTGAGGAACTGGTTCTCCCCTGTGCCCTTGTGTAGTATTCCTGGGGGAGGGAGGCAGAGGGGAATAGTCACACACCCTGTTGGGAGGACATTTGGATTGACCTACTCGATGGGTAGGAAGTGATAGGGAGAGAAGAAAAAGCAGTAAACCTCTCTTTCAAGGGAGCTTTTCCCATTCCCTCATGATGCAGAGAGAACAGCAATGGGAGGTCCACTCCCGAAGCTGTGATGTGGTTAGAGTGCTATCTGGAGACATAACAGAAAACAGAAACAAAAACAAACCCCCAAACTGATGAGATACAATAAGGCTGATAAACTGAGATTGAGTTTTAAAGAGAAAAATGGGGGAAATCTATGAATCTGGAGGAGGGCACGTATTTGACTTAAAAAAAGACGCCCAAGGAAAGGGCTACTACTTAAATGTCAATGCTAGAGATGCCAAACCAACGAGTCACTCTTTTTGTAAATTTTTTTGTGTGTGTGCGCTAGGCAGGGGCAGAATCCAGGTCTCCATGCATATTAGGTGAGCACTGCTCACTGAGCATCTTCCCTAGTCCCTGACATACCGCTTTTCACATTGAGGATATGATGCTTGTCCAGGGACCAGCCGCCAAGGTTGGAAGGGTCCAGCTCAAATCCTTGAAGCAGGGCTGTCCTTTTCTCCCACAGGATGAGACTGGGGCAGGTCTCATACTCAAACCCAACAGACACTGTAAGGCAAAGGGGGAGAAAAGAGGGGAGTGAGTACTTCAGAGCTCCTTAGCAAGAACGAGGATCGCATCAACAGTGATGCTCCCTCCCAAAAGTTCAAGAGGTGGCAATCAGCTTTGCCCCCACAAGATTCTATCCCATGGAATCCAGATTTTGAGTTGAATTCAACTTTGAAACTTCATCCAGTGGTCATGGGAAGATCCTCCTGATGAACCCCTGACTTTCAAAATGACCCCAGAGACTCTGAGGGAGGAGAAGAGTCACTTCAAAGTCTAATACTGCACAAATCTCTTTAGATGTGGGAGGCAGTTTCTGTTGGCCTTCTGGAATGCACTTGCTATGTCTCATTTATCACTCACTAGTAGAAAGGCCTTTGGTATCTTAGTTGCTCTTTGATAAGGAGAGGCAGGAGGCAGTAGTGTGTAAGAAAAGGTGCCTAGCCCTGCTGGCCTTCAGGTCTGCAGGGTCTGCAGGTTCTGTGTCTAGGAATTCAACCACCATCATATAGACTGAAATATTTAGGGAAATATGTTGCATCTGGACTGAACATATACAAGCATTTTTCTGTGCTACCATTCCCCAAACAATATGCATGATAAGCCAGGCAGTGGTGGTGCACACCATCAATCCCACCACTTAGGAGGCAGAGGCAAGTGGATCTCTGAGTTTGAGACCAGCCTGGTCTACAGACTGAGTTTCAGGAAATCCAGGGATACACAGAGAAAATGCCCTGTCTCAAAAACAAAACAAAACACCACAAAAACAAAACAAAACAAAACAAAACAAAAACCAACAACAACAGCAACAAAAACCAAAAACCAAAAACCCAAACCCAATAAACACAAACTCAAACCCAAATCAAGATCAAAACCAAACCCCAATATACATTATAAAACTTATCCAGAGTTGATTTAGAGGCTATGGGAGGCTGTATGGAGGTTAAGTACAAAATGCTAAGCCATCTCATATGAGCAACCTGAGAGTAGTGTCCATAGAGGTTGTGTAAACAATCCCTTTTGGACATCAAGGGGGTGATTATGAATGCCTGATTCTAGAAAGTACCAGGAGAGGTTGGCACTCCTAGAGTGCAGCCTGCTAGTTACAGGGGGAGTCAGCGAGCATCAGATCCTGAAACCTCGCTTGTTGAAATCTTGAATTTGTCACATGGACAAATGGAAGGGGGGAAGGAGGAAAGAAAGGTACAGGAACCTTTGGTTCTAGCCTTGCTCTTCATTTATCTCCCCATGTATGCATGTGGAGAGCGAAGTCTCCATTTCTCAGAGAAAGATGGTGGGAGACAGGAGATTGAATGCTCAGGTGCCATACATCTTTAATTGGAAGGCTGCTCTGGAAATCTGAGGCTCTGTTATATAGCTGTTCCTAGTACATTAAGCTCTTAACTATGTGTGTCACCTTTGGGGATTCTCTGCAGCTTTTGAGAAATCCTGAGATACACAACTGTCGATATGAATGAAGGCTACATTTTTATCTCAACAACAAACAAAGCCACACATATGCATCGCCCATGCACTTCAAAGCCTGTCCTCTCAAACTGCCAATCATGACCAACCTAGTAGTCAGAGATTGCAGATGTCCATCTTGTGGTCATGATACACTGCTTCTCACTACAAAGAAAAATCTAGGCTTGTCGATGATATGGGAACAAGAAATGAATGTGACGAGACCAAAGGCCAAAGACACTAGACCACAAAGACAGAAGGAATCACCATCTACGAGGGTCATGTCATAGGATTTGGGGGTCAGCTCGAAGAGACCCCTAATGACCACAGACTGGACTTTCTGACTATTAACAAGCATAATGACTTCAATGGGTTGAAATATACTAGATAAATTTCAGTGTATGGGTTCGTAGTGGTATTTAAGAAAAACATTCATTTGCTACCCTTGGAGATAAGCCATCTCATTATACTGAAAACCAGTAAATAAGTGAAGGAATCACGTATTTGTCCTTTCTTTCTTGTGTGAACTGGAGCTCAAATAGCCAAGTAGTTAATGAGAAGCCACCTCTGTATGAATGTATTCCAGCTAATAGTTGAAGACTCCGTGACAGACTTAAAATATCATTCGGTAATCCCTGGTGACCTCAAAAATATAGAGACTGAGCAACCATGTCCGCCAAAGTCTTAAGAGACCCCCACCCCCACCAGGCTCCTCTTGGTAGAACAGCACAATGTACCTTCAGGTTATACTGCTGAAACTCTACACCAAATCTGGGCCAGAGAAAGACTCAAGACCCAACTAGCCATCTGCAAGTGGTTACACAGCCATCCAGCACACAACCGACCAGCAGACCCAACTAGAGATTCTATGAGCAAGTAACCCGATTTCTTATATTTTCAGGTGTGAGCCTAGCTGTTTTAATGTGGAGCCATCTTTCCAGCCCACAACCCAATTTATTCAATGACTAAATTATAAGGTGAGAGAGAGAGAGAAAGAAAGAGAGAGAGAGAGAGAAAGAAAGAGAGAGAGAGAGACAGAGACAGAGAGAGAGAGAGAGACAGAGAGAGAGAGAGACAGAGAGAGAGAGAGAGAGAGAGAGAGAGAGAGAGAGAGAGAGGGAGAGGGAAAGTCAGATTGACTTAAAGAGAGACATAGAAAGCTATATTAATTAAAATTCATTTTGTATTTTTAAGAATTTGTGGTTTGTCTGTATATTTGAGTATGAGAGTGCAGGTTTTGTGCTCCAGTGTGCCCACAGACAGCAAGAGACTACCGGAGCAAGCTGGCTGTCTCCTTCTACTCCGTGAGTTCCAGGGCTTTAACCAGGGTGCCTTTATTGCTGACCCATTTGTTGGCCCTGATTAAAAAATTCTTTTTACCAGAGTTCATGTCAGAGTCAGTCTCGCTCTTCATATAACTGTGAAGAATGTCCTGTCCATTGGGTAGATCACATGAACTCTAGTGCCCCATATTTGACCACCTCCCTTGGTGGGGAAGCCTGATGGCACTCAAAGAAAGAATACACAGGCTACCAAGATGAGACTTGATAGCCTATGACCATATAGCGGGGGAGGAGGTCCCCCTTGGTCTTAGAGGAGGGGAATAGGGTGAAAGCGGGAGGGAGGGAGGAACAGGAGGATACAAGTGATGGGATAACAATTGAGAGTTGTAATCTGAATAAATTAATTAAATAAAAATTCTTTTTTATAAAATCTAAGAGAAAACAATCATTATTTGTATATTGTTTCAAGCAACTGAAGTATTAATATTTTATGATTTAAGGAAACCACTGAAAATATTTCTTTTTCCTTTCTTCCTCCCTTCCTTCCTTATCTTTCTTTTGAGACAGGGACTTATCCAGTGTTGCTCAGGCTAGCCTCAAACTAGCAATCCTCCTGTCTCAGACACCTGAATGTTGGGAGCACACCTGTTATACTACCACAGCTGGGCCACCAACAGAAATAATGAACAGCGATGGGCTTTTTGGTGACTCCAAAAAAACTGTGGTTTTGGATTAATTATATTGTTGGCTTTGTTTCAAAGTGTTTTTAGACACACGTGTTGATGTATTCCAGATAGAACAATGGGATTTCTGGAACTTTAGCAAAATCTATGATGCAGTGGAATGGATTTGAGTATGAAGAAACAGAAATCAGTGTGCTCTGAATGGCGGGAGCGTGAGAGCACAGAGTGGGTTATTATGTTCTACTTTGTGGTATTGGCTATTGATTCAAGATAGGCTCAACTGATAATACTCTTTATTAGCAAGTGTTTTTGGATTAAATGCATGAGGGGCCTCACTAACTCTCTTGCTTTAGTTACTGACATCACTGACTGATGAAGCTGACTCCTGGGGCTTATCTTGGGTACCTGTAACCTGCTTGTTGTATTGTCATCGGAAAATTTAATCCCCGCCCCCCTCAACCTCAGCAGTGCCATGAAGTTTGTGATAAGGTCTACTTGGGCCATCGAGTGGTTACTGAAGGATTTGTCACAATGCCCCTCTGCACAAAGTGGCTGCCTGATAAACACTGCCATTCCCAGTGAACATTTCCGAGTTTTCTGGTCTCTTCCTTTGGCCGTGTTGTACACGGTCCTTGAGAATCGTTAAGTGTGGGGCTGGAGAGAATACAAGTTAGCTACAAGTAGGAAGAAGCTAGGCAGATAGCACAGCTCAAACTCTCATAACCAAAGGACCTTGCCCTGAGGCCCGTCTTCCCTGAGGGTAAGCAGCCCCCAAAGCAAAACCTGGAAACAGGCGGCGGGGTTCCCAGATCTCCTCAAGCTCTGTTTTCTTACTCTCGAGGTATATTCACGACCCTTTGTAAGTTTGCCCTCTCGATCGTGAACCTACCCCTCCCCACCTTCTCGCTATTTGCCTACTTTGACCACCTCATTCTAACCATTGTCTCTCCCCAACTCTTCTGTGTCTGGAGTACCCTTTTTCTGATTCCCGCATGGTTCCTGTTGGTCATTCAAGTCTTCAACTAGACACCAGTTCCCGAGGACCTCCCCCTGACTGTTTATCCATAGCTGCCCCTCCACTCAGTATGTGCCATTTATTATTTTCTTTATTACTAGCACTTATCATAGCTTTCTGTTTCCTGATCTGGTCAGTCTTTTTTTTTTTTATCTTGGTCCTCCCCTGGCATGGAATATCCCCGCAAGAGAGATCTTGTCTGTCTTATTGACCATTGTGTCTTTATTTACTAGAAGAATGCTTGGAATACATAGAGATACAGCCAAGACCATGAATTGAAAGTGGTTGAAACTAACACCTACCAACAGCATCCGATAGTCCATAAACCCGTTGGCCATAAGCATCCGTCTTGTCCCAGATGAATGTGTAGGCCAGGTTGGGAGAAGCCTGGAATGACTTCTGGAAGAGGTGCCCCTCTACAGCAACCATCAAGTGAACCCTGATGAGGTTCAAGGGTACCGTGGACTGGGTCATGGTGATCTTCAGCAGCGACTTGTACCCTGCAGTTCTAGAGCTAAGATACCGGAGCTTCACGTTGGAACCAGGGAGCTCAATTTCTTCATGAAGAACCTGCAGGGGAAACACATGGTAGATCTACTACATCAAACACACCCTGGCAGGTTAGCTGTTTGCAAGCCAGCACAGCACGACTGTGAGCTGCCTCCCTCGCCGAAGCATCATACCTTCTGTGGGTGTATGAACCCCTTCTCACGGCTGAGAGAAGAAAAGAAAACCAGCCCAAACTCCATCCTACGCCATGGAGTGAAGGGACTGAGGTTATGATTTTTGGATTAATAATTATTCTTGGTCACTGTAGCATTTCTCTAAAAAAAAAAAAAAGCTCCTCACTGTTCGTAAAAGATGTAAATAAGAACAGCAGGCTTTATTGCTAGCTGCATGCAAGGAGGCCACGAGAGGCTGTAATTATATGAACCTGCAACTTTCACTGACAATCGGTATAAAGCAACAGGGAGGCAGTAATGTAATATGCCCTCTGTCCTAACACTGATGTAGATCATTAAAGCCCCTCTTATCATGTATCTCTGTGACTAACAGGAACAAAAAGCAATTTGTAGGTGGGCTGCACATATGTAGGTTGTTTTTATTTTATTAAAAGCTCTCGTGGCTGCCAAAGTCTTGAGCAACTATCTGCAAATATTCCAAATGTCCAGGAGGGACTCAAACTGTCACCTGCAGTGGCTATAAATTCTACGTTTGGTTTCTCGCCTATGATATTAGTTTCTGGCTAACGGCTAATCAACAGAGATGACGGGAGAAAGTTGGCCTGATGGGTTTGGCTTGGGGACGTATGGAGAGCATTTCCCATGCTCTGGAACTCGTGCCTACCTGGGTCTCAGGCACAATGGGGTTCGCTGCTGGGGAAGCGCTGAAGAAGGTGGACAGAGGGGAGGAGATGATGATTGGATCAGGCCGGACAAAGCCACTGAGGTCACAGCTGGGGATGGAGTTCTCCTCGGTCTTCATTACCAGGGTGTCCATGGCATAGAAACTGTTCCACGGCAGCCACACTGTGCGCTCCTGGCTCATGAAAGGGGCTCGCTCGAAGTGCAGAGTCAAAGCGGCACCCCCATTGGCAATCAGGTCGAACCTGGAGAGGGGTCAATAGGGCTGATAAGAAGGGTAGATTCACCTTCGCCCTCCTTGCCTAAGAGGTCGGGAGGTAAATGAGCTGTCCTGCAAGCTGCTGGTTATGTGGATCTAGGCAAGTTACCAGCCCTTTTTGAGCCTATCAAATTCACCCACCATTCACCTATCAAGTGGGATTGATGGTATTGACCAGGACACTGTAGCAGAGGATGAAATACGTGTACAGGGTAGGGGATAAGCTAAATCCAGTCTGCCACCTGTTTTGAGAACTGGTAACTAAGTGTGATTGGCACTCATTTGCTTATGTGTCCTCCGTGGCTGTACTCTTGCCATGAAGACAGAGCTGAGTCATGGTCACCGAAGCCACACGGGCAGCCGAGCCTAAATGATTCACTCTCTGGCACTTTGAAGAAACTGCTACTTGATCCTGGAATAGAGCATTCAGTGCTAAGACTGAGAGACACGTTCGTCACTAGCCGGGTTACAGTCATTCATAGGATGTAGGCAGGGCTTGTGAGTACATGCTGCCAGCCTAATTCCACCATGCTCTCAGAGATGTAGGCAGTGCTTCTCCAACCACATCCCTGCTTGTACCTCAGGAGCTAGACGGAGATGCGCTGCCTGTGGAGTTAAGCTGAGGTAGCTCTCCTTGGTTTAGGGAAAGGGAGGAGGCTCGTGCAGAGATGCACCCTGACTTTAAGCTGCACTCCCCTGGACTCTCATGTGTGTCCGGGCAGTAGTGTTTCTGTCTTGCTCACTCCAGAATCTCTACTATGCTGTGCCATAGTAACATGTCAGTGAGAATATACTGAATGCAAACTCACAGACCGTGTCTCTCACCCTACTTTGGTTCCAGGTTTGGTGATTTTTTTTTTTAGCAATATATAATGAATGGATAGGGTAAACAGGAATATTAAGGGACATACTGGAACATGCAGAGGGCAACTGTTTGCCCTGGAGTTAATTTGCTTATGTGCTTGCTGGCTATCCCCTGATGCTGGAGACAGTTTTGCATTTGATACACAGGGGAGTCAAAAGTTTTGGAGCACACTTGCAATCTTGGTAATTTGCAAGCGGTGGCAATTGTATTTCTAGTTATAGGCAAGCCTGGGCTACACAGTGAGATCGTATCTAAAACAACACCAACCCCAGTACCAGTACCAGTGCTAGTACCAGTACCACTGGCTCGAAACAATATTGCTCCTGGCTGTTCCTGGCGGCACGAAAGAATCAACATGAAAGTTAGTGGTCCATGCCACATCTCTAAGGATGTGTAATTTCTGGGGTTTAATCACAGATTTATCTTGGCACTGTTATTGCTTTGCAGCCAGAGAAATCTGAAGAGCTGGGATGAAGGCCTGGAAAGATGAGGTGGGAGGTGGATTTGAGATATAAGTAGTCAGGAAGTACTTGAAAGGGATGAGAGAGGAGAAGGCTGGTTGTAAGTTTAAGGCCAGACTGGGCTATTCAGGAAGACCCTGTCTCAAAAACAAAAATAAAGACAATCGAAGGAGCTAGAGATATTGCCCAGCACATGTGAAGCCTGGCGTTTGATCTCCAGTACCATAAAAACTCAAAACATCAAAACAAGCAAGCGAGCAAGCAAGCAAGCAAGGATGCAAGCAAATAAAAGCCCTTTAAACAAAAAAGCCAGGCATGGTGGTACGCGATTAATCCTAACCCCCTAAAGACTAAGGAAGGAGAATGTCACAAATTTGAGGCCAGCCTGAGCTATATAGTAAGATGATAAAAAAAATGCTGGCCTCTAAGGGTAAAAAGAGCCAAAAGCCCTCTACCTAGGGCACAATCCTAGTACTTCCACAACATCTGGGGAAGAGGTGAGTGCATGAGACACCAGACATCTGATGAATGCAGATAACCTCACACCGCCAATGATTTGACTACTTCGCAGTTTTTCAAAGACATGAAGGCAGCACACATTCGTTAGTCAGTAGCTTTTGAATTGTCATCACTTCCTGGACAGTACAACAGTCTCTTGCAATTCAGGGTAGCAGCAGTGAGCCCCGATTGCCAGTGGGCCATGCCACTGCCAGGGTCATGCTACAGAGTTCTGCATTGTTCAGCTTGGGGGTGTCTCATAGTGTGTTCATTAGGGAGATGAGAGACGTCATCACTCAGGGGTCGAGAGTCAATGGGCTCTTGCAGCTTCAGTGTAGGGATGTGAGGGTGAGCTGCTGGGCTGGTAGTTTTCTTTTAAAACTACTGAGGGTAGGCTGCCTTAAACCATTGAAAAGAAGGCTAGAGTCCTTCTTGGAGAGGGAAAAAAAATCAGTTCTTTCTTCATGAAGCAGCTGTGATTTCCCAGAGCATTACATTTACAGTGACACTTTCTTTGGGAGAGAACGTGGTGTGTGGGTGTGTGCATGTGTGTGTGTGCATGTATGTGTGTGTGTGTGTGTGTGTGTGTGTGTGTGTGTGTGTGTGTGTGTGTGTTCAGTCCAGAGCGGGTGTTTTCCCCTTTCTACCGATGTCTTTTCTTTTTCTTGTAACTTTTGACTCTATGCCCAGTGGATTTAGGAAGCCACGGAGCTTTCATCTTCGTGGGGACTGAACGGGTGCGTGTTCCCAATCAGAAGATAATAGGGGAAGGTCGCCTCCTTCACACAGCAGGGTGACTGCTAAATGTACTTAATTAGACTTCTCTGATTACAGCCCACCCCCTCAAAACTGTAGCGAAAATAACACAACTCTTAAAGCCGCAGATGAAAGCAGAAGGGAAGCGCTGCGGGACACTGTGTCGTGTGGATCCCTGTCACCCTGCACTGCCTTTGATTTAAAATAGGAGTTAGCTTCTAAAAGCTACCTTCCCTTCCTTTTTCTGGAATCCTATCCACCTCCCTGAGTTTCACAAGGAGTGGCAGTTACGTGACACGGGAAAAGAAGGGTGGTGGTTGTCAGCTACCTTGGAGTGTTGGCTTCTCTGTTTGTTTTCTGCTTAGAATGTCACACTCACAGCTATGACATGTTCTGGAAGTCTTCCCTTGAGGTCTGGGCCAGTGGCAATTCCAGTGCACCGGAAGAAACTACTTGGTTCCAAGCCAACAATACTGTCACTCTTTTTGCATACACGCGTGCTCCTTGGTACTTGGTAGGTACGGCTCCCACAGAGCTACTTACGTGCCATCCTGGCGAGTGATGGTGTAGCCGTATTTTGGGTACTTGACAAAAGACACATTCACACCCACCAGAGGGGTACCATCTGTGGTCACCACTTGGCCTCGGATGAGAGAAACCAGGCTGAGAGAGAGAGAGGAAAAACAAACCAACAAACATGGGTGTGTGAGAAACACACATGGAAACAGAAGCAAAAGGCTTGCTGTGTTTTACTTCCCTGCTGTGGCTGCTTCTTTATTCTTGCCTGGTACCTAGACTGGGAGAAGATCTTCAGCAATGGATGCTGGCTACACACAGGCATACCTCATAGAGAGGTGTGGGCCAAAGGGTGATAACTCAATGCTTTCTTTTGCCTAAGCACAAGAACAAGGACATTCTGGGAAGAAATCCTTGGATAGTGACGCCTGGTCCCTGGGCTGGGCAGTGGAGTCTCCTGGGCACGTTCCTTTAGCCTTGGCCTTGCTCCATTGCTTGATGTCATTTGGCTCCGTTTGGCTTGAGCTTCAGGCTGCTCCTCATCACTCACGTGTGAGCCTTGGCCTGGCACAGAGAGTATCATGCCCGGATGAGAGCTTCCCCATCTGGCTGCTCATTTCCTAATTTGGCTTTGGAGCAAGGCCATCTTACACTTCTCTTAGAGGCTGGGCTGCCAGGGAGTGTAGAGGAGCATACAGAGGTTTGCTAGAACCCCTCCCCCAACACATATAGACCACGCTTTGCTACCCTCAAAGAGCAAAATTTCTTACAATCCCCAAGAACCTTAGGGAAAGAGAATATTTCAGATATTGGGGAGTGGGGAGTAGGAATATTTTGAAATCTGAGTGCACTCATTTACAAATTTCTCTTCTATCAAAATCCTGCTGTCTTGGGAGGAAGGGTGGCTGAAATCCCGCCCTCTTCCTCTCTCTGGTGTTAATCTAATACTCTTTTCTCTCTAGAGAACAGTAAGTAGAATTTCCGCAATAATCATGATTTCCAGCTATCTGGGAAATCCTATAAAGCCAAGAGTAGCTACAACACGGCTTGACTTTGCCTTCCTAAGATACTTAGGACCAGAAGTGCTTCTGTTGTCCTTCTTTGGAATGTCTGCATACCCATAATGAGCTATCTTGGGGGTAAGGCCCAAGTCGAAACATTCAAATCATGTATGTTTCATATACGTCTTATAAACCTGCCCTGAATGTAATTTGATGCAGTTTTTTTTAAAAATAACTTTGTGCATGAGTCAGCTTCATGAGATGGAATTCTGTGTTTGGAGTGTTAGGCTGGTGTATAACAGGTATTGGATTTTGGAGTGTTTTAGATATTTCCACATTAGGGATGTTCAACCTTTGATGTAAACAAATCTCAAAAGCTGGAGAAATGTGTATCTCCTCTCCCAGAAATTTTTTTTGTCTTCACGAAGAAGCAGGACTATCTATATTTGCTCTGAACTGACCATACTTGTTTTTCAGTTGCCCCAAATGGCCTTGGAAATAGGGCCAGTTTGGTGAGAGCAGACAGCTCTTAGGGCTCCTGGGTTCCTGGCTACACTCCTAATTTCTGGACTAGGTAGTCCAGCTGACCTGCCCTTTGCCAGGATCTTGTCAAAGATTTTAGGAAGAGGCTTCCTTTGCCATGGCCAGGTGTCCTGAAAACTGGAGGGCTGAGCTCTCCAAGCACCTCTTCCTATTAGCAATACCTCCCACTGCTCAGCTCCAACCCTTTGATGATCTGGGGGTGTTTAGACCGCTCCACTGACAGCTCTAATTGTCTGCCACTGGCTGCCTAACAAATGAGTCCCACTTCTAGCTGGTTCCAACCACGGTGCTAGGGTCTTTTGAAAGTGGAAAGCTAATTTATGAAAATAATCCTTTTGTTCAATTCCATTTTCTCTAAGTAAGATTCCTTTTAAGGCCTCACCAGACACTATTTTAAAATCAGCCAGTGTACACTGATGACCACAAGGTACACAACACTCGTGATGTGAAAACCAAATTGGGAGTGTGTCCCATCACGGCTTTTCTCCCTTCTTTCCCCCATAACTGCTATTTCTTTTAAATCCACCCCATAGCATAAGGCTTTGTGGTGCGCCCAAAGGGAAGGAAAGGGGGTCTGACTAGATGTGATCTCTCCCGTTCCGTTTTTCCATTTCCCCATTGTTGCCGGCTTCCCATCGTTTCTAGGCAGCCGGCTTGCAGAAAAGATTCAGCGAAGGCATGCTATCGGCTCATTTCTATTTATGATTATCGATGTGTAACAATTATCACATTATCTAGATAGTGAGGTCTGCTCCATAAATTATAGTGGTGGGGCCAAAGCATCTTAGTTATTTTTGTCTGCCATTATCCAGGGGAACGCCTTTGTAGAAGTCTTGAATTAAGTTCTTCTTTATTCCTAGCTCTCCGTCCTTCGTTATTTGTCAGGCGATAATGCACTGAGATTCACATGCTTACTGAACTTCGCCCCGTGTCTTGGAGAACTATTTTGTCCTTCTGAATTATGTATCTGCACAGAGATGCCGGAGAGCGCTGCCTCATCAAACTCCCAAACAGCCTCCTCTAAAGCGACTCTCCTTCTCTCAGGTCTGTGTGCTGCTTCAGCCCCCTACATATCTTTGGAGTCTCTGTTGACTCCACTGTATCTTGGCCCTCCCCCCAGGATGCCTCCCCGGAAGTGGCAGTTGATGGTGGGAAGGTTAAGACAGTATCAGAGGGGGGGAGAAAAACATGAAAAGGAGAGTATCAGTAAGTGTCTGGCTGAGGCGAGACACTGAAGTGCTAAGTAGGGAGAGCATGGAAACAGACTGAGGTTATTAATAGTGTTTACAGCCCATGCAAGCTACATGACCCTCACCAAGATGCTACAGTGGAGTGGAGTGCAAACCAGGCACATGTCTTCTTGAGAGGAATTGTGTTCACAGTGGAAGGGAAGCACACGCTTGGCATTGCCTCAGAGCCAAGATTTAACAAGCAGAAAACATCTTTTCATTTTGGCCAGAGATTTGTGCCTGACTCTGTCCCTCCCTCTCTTTTCTTTTCTTTTCCTTTCCTCTCCCTCTTTTTTTTTTTTGAGACAGCATTTCACTGTGCAGTCCTGACTCCCATGGAACTCACTATGTGGGCCAGGCTGGCTTTGATCTCACAGAGATCTTCCTGGCTCTGCTCTGCCTGCCTGCTTGTGCGCGCTCTCTCTCTCTCTCTCTCTTTCTCGCTCTCTCTGTCTCTGTCTTTCTTTCTCTTCCTCCCCCACTTCCTCCCCTGTCTCTCTCTCTTTCTTTCTCTCTCTTTTTGAGGCATTCCCCCCTTAGAATAAGTATTAGCATTACTACGTGTTACATAGTAATATTATGCTAATTTTGCTATTCATGAAGATGAGACTCTTGTGCCTACTATGACTTAGGTAGGAGCTCAGGGGGGAAATAGCAGAAGACTGGGGTTATGATCTCTTCTATAATATCACTTATTTTTTTCTGATTTATGTTTAGTAAAATCTGAACCTATGGTGACCTGTTGAAGAACTCTCACATTCAAAGGAGCTGTTGAAGGCACTGTGTCATGGTGTGTGCCTGTAACCCCAGCACTAGGGTAGGAAGGACAGGAGGATTTCTATGAGTTCATGGCCAGTCTGGCTTGCGGTCAAGGAGTTCTTGCTAGTCTGGGCTTCCTTCCTCCTGACCCAATCAGGCTTTTATAGTGAGTGAGACCCTGTCTGGAATAAACCACAGACGAATACATAAACGGACAGAGTTGCCCATAACTGGGATTGTGTAGCTTTACAGTAGGTGTCTGCAGGGCTGGAGAATTGGCTGTACCTCTGCCCAGCCTCTAGGCTCTCAAAGCAGGGATGGGGACTTGGTCCCAGCCAGATGATGCCTTTCCCCCAGATTTTGGTGAGGTGACTTCTAATAGTATCACCTGTGAAGGTAGGGGCTCCTGACTTTGCTGAGAGAGGAAGTGCAGTGAACAGCTTATTTCCATGGGTACTTTTGAGCCTAGCTGAGTGAAGACAGAGGGTGGGAGAGCAAGAGGAGGTGGAGGGTGTTACAGTTTGTGGACATGTACTGTGTTCTAGTATATTGTTGGGTTGGGTGGCTACGGTGAACCAAAACCTACTGCATCCTGGAAAGGGATAAGCAGATTTTTAAATGTTTTCAGTACAAAGAAATGATAAGTATTTAAGATGAGAGATATCTTAATCATCCTGTTCTGATCATTATACAATGCACATAAGGATCAAACTATCACGCTGTACCCCATAACTAGGCACCATTATTACACGCCAATCAAAAGTAAAATAAGGGCTGTCTGAAAGGGCTCAGCAGGCAATGGTGCTCATTTCCGAGCCTGGCCACCCGAGTTTGATCCTGGGACCAGTCTTTCGGCAGGCAAGAATCAACTCCTACACTTGTCCTCCTTTGACCTCCACCTATGTGCTATGGCACTCCCCAAAGTAAATACAAATATAAAACAAATTGTTAAAAAATTGTAAAAGGAAAATAAAGGTCAAAAAGCAGAACCTCAAACCCAAAAGAAGTCAGAAGGGAGATGGCAGGATGGGAGGGTACTAGAAGGGGACATCACTTTCTGACTCATGCTCCTCAAACCTAGACGCGGACTGAGGGAGGAAGCAGTAAGCAGCGTGTATTTTTCTCATGTGAAAGAGCAGAGAGATGGGGTAGGGTGCCCTCAAAGTCTATGGCAACCTTTGTCACAGTGGCATATGCCTGACATCTGGATTTGGCTAGGGAGTCATCATATATGCCAGCTAAGGGTCCCCTGCCCCTCTAGTCCTCCTCTTATCTCCCCCCCCCCCCCCGCCCCAGTGAACACAGTGTCTAGAGGACAGAAGGGCGTGGGACGGGATGGTGTCTTATTGTCAAACCTGCCCCTTGCCTTCTTCTCCAGGGTGCAGGTCTGTGAATAGATGGTCAAGTGGACTACAATATAAATCCGACTTTTGACCTCCAAATATTCATAAACTCCAGATTACCGAGTGAGAGTTAAAAAAAAAATCAACCGGGAAGAATTCCGAGACTTGGGGAGAAAGGCTTGGGCCCTGCACCTTGAGCACTACAGGGCATCCTACGTGGGGGCTTGTGTGAGTACCACAGACAACATGCGTAACATCATCCTAGGTGCTCAACAAATTCCTACAACTGGCATTACGTTGACTGTAAGATGCCACGAATGATAGGTTATGTTATCAAGTTAATAACAGCTTTCAAAAACACTCCATCGGATCGACTAGTTCAGTTACGCTCAAACAAAAGCCTCTCTCTCAGAGGCATTAAAAAAAAAACACACACAGGGATTTAGATAATGACAAAAATGTCATAAAAGAACGGATCATAAAAATCATCTCAAAACTCAGAATCAACAGGTATCAGAATCAACAGGGCTGAAGGTGGTCCAATCCTGCAGTTTATCATCTTCAACACCCTGAGGCAGTTTCCAGCAAATAAGTCCATGGAAAAGACAGAGAACGTCCTTTTGCTCTAGTAGAAAAAGGAGTGGGGACCTTAGTGGCCCACAGGGACAAAGGGGCACCTACCTGCTATTGAAGGGGTTGTCTCCAGGAATGATGTGGGTGCTGTCCTTGCCAGCTAAGAGCTTGATGCGATCATAGAAGGACTTCACTGCAGGCCAGTCTGTCTGGCCTTGCTGAATGATGTCCAAGGGGTCCCGGGACCCGCGGCAGAGCAGACTGTTCTGACAGGCTGACTGCAGGCAACAGTCAGGGTCCAGACAGTCCACCAGGCCATCTGGAAGGGCAGAAACAGAGCCAGGTCAGAGCACTGCGTGGTACCACGCCCCATGGAGATGCTGAGAGACACTAACGCGCTGGTTACCATCAAACCTTCCTATGGGCCTTATAGACTGGCAGGTTTCACACAGCAGGCCTCGAATAACTACAGCTTCCCCCACACCCAGAAAATAAGCGATGGAAGAAAACAGCTGAAAATATTTAACAGTGGTTTCTCTGGTGTGGGCCTCTTTCTTTGTTTTAGCACATTTTCCTAAAATTCCTTCTTTTTACTACCACAAGCAGATATTATCAGAGTCGCTGGGGATAAAACCCTGAACCTTGCTTTTAAATAATGCAGTATAAAACTTGCCTAGAGACTGTCCCCAAGGGCCTGTGCGGATTGGGCCTATGTACACCAAACAAGGTGTAGGATTCCATCAACCTTTCTCCCTTGGAGAAAACTGTCCCAGCCTTCCTCCACCTAAACCAGGGAGGGAACTCTTGGCAGGATGGAGAACCAGGTGCTACCAGTGCCACCTCTTCAAGGAAGGGTGGAAGTGGCATTGTGTGACAACCAGGAGAAGAAGCCACTTCTGCTCTGTCTTCCTGAGCAGGACCCTGTGACTGACTTTTCCTAGATTCCCACTCTTTAGCCTCTTTCGTAGGCTCCTCTCGCTCCCCAGCCTACCACAGCCCACACATTGGAGTGCTGTCCATGAGCTGGGAATGGAACTGTAAGCGCGGAGTCATGGCACCTGTCCGGAAGGAGCTGACAGTGCAAGGGAGAAACAGACAAGATGACTGGCTCCTTAAAGCTCAGTTTAGGGGTGTCCACACCCCCTATTTATACATTGACCTTCTAAACCACAATAAGAAGGGGCCTTAGGATGGAACTAAGCCCTGAAAGCTTATTAGTATGGAGACCCCACTAAGTCTTCTAGCCCTCTTTCTTCCCTTAGGGGATACTGAGAAGGAAATGGGCCATCGTCAGACACTTAGTCCCCCAAAGCCTTGACTTTAGACATCCGTGGGAAACAGATGTCTATGGTGTAAGCCACAGCCACTATGGTGTTTTTTTGTTATGCACTGATTGGCTTTGCTCCTGCCCTGGGCATCTCGGGTCCTCCAAGAATGGCTTGTGTTAGATGCCCACAGATAGGATCAGGGGCCTTCCTCAGGCCTCCCTCCCCATAGACAGTCTCCAGGGGCACTTCAAGCATGATTCTCAGGTGACTGTAATGGATAATATATTTTAGAAACCATTGTTGATGACGCTAACTTCCTTGTTTGGGAATTAATTATGTCTTTATGCTTGCCTCCCTGTGGAGAAAAGAACTCAGTGAAAGATGAACAGGGCCTTATTAACTTCTGTGTTTATGCTGCACTCAGTGTCCAGCAGAGAACAGAACACTTAAAAAATGTTTGTTGAATGAGTAAACGACTGTATCCCTATTCTTCACACGTCAGAGAAGGCAGAGGACCAGAGTGTTCAGGATAGGGTTTTTTTTTTTTTTAAATTCCCTATCAGAATGAGTTTTTCGATTGAGCATGTGGTGGTAGGAGAGCTTGAGAGTAACTTTGTTGAAGCCTCCTGGATTTGATAGCAAGGCATTTTGGGTGGGAACAATTAACATCATAAAAGTGTGCTGTCCAATCACTTGTCCAGGATTGCTGAATCAGAGGCCTGGCTGTGGGCTTTTAAATTCACAATGTAATTTTTTTTTTTTTTTTTTTTGGCATTCCCCTTTCCCTTTGGTTTCACTAATGAAACTGAAATATGTAATTTCACCAAAGTTCCTCTGTAATTTAGCAATTAATGTACAATTAATTTAATGCATTACTTTCTTTTTAGCAAACAAACAAATTAGGAGGTTGCATGTTTTGCTTGGCTTTAAATTACTGAAACTAGCCTCTCATTTTCCACGTGGGCAAATGCTGCTGGTAGGCCTCGTAACACATTTAGATTTACAAAATTTCCTAGAAACGCAGACACAGGAGGGTGGGCAGGCAGGCACGATATAAATTTAGAGACTTTGGAACTAAGGCTCTGAGCGGCTCAGCCCCATGTGCTGGCTGAATGTGTGGCTCCCCAGAGCCCCAGGAAAGCGGAAGCCCTAGAAAACAGTGCTGGAGGACCGACAACATCTTGGCAGCGGGCTGATGATCCAGGAACACAGTCCCGGGTCTGCGGTCTGATCGTTCAGTGTGGATTCAAGGGGCCATTGGCAGAACAAGGAATAAAAGGAGGGAAAAAAAAATAATTGCATCAAATTCTGCCATGAACATCAGGTCTGCGGACTGCTGCACTAGACAGAGGGAATCTACACAGAACGCCTGCTTCAGGCTTTAAAAATAACCCGCTGAGATCTGCACTTCTATTCAGCAGCCTGGAAGCTTCTCAGGTGAGAAGAAAACCACTGTTGTTAGCGCTATAGATTTCTTTTAAGGTCGCCGGCCTCTTCCCATTAGGAGCTCCATCCATCTCTGGTGGCCTTGCCCTCCTACAGCTGGGAAGGGCTTCTTCCTCCCCTAGCCCATTTACCCACCCACCCCATAGTACTTAGCTTGAGGACGAGTATGCATCTGGTTGAAATAATACCAGGAGACAGTTTTCCCATTAAGCACCAAGCATTCTGGCCCCCCAACTGGCAGGCTGTCACTCTTTCTGGGCTGGCCACTACCTTCAATTTCCCCCTGTTTTGTTGATACTTTTTTTTTTTTTTTTTTAAATCTGAGAGCTCAGTCTGGCAAGGGATGGCCTAAACACATCAGCAAAAGCAGAAGATGAGTACAAAGGGAAAAAAAATATGATCTCTTGCCTCATATTTACATTTCTCTGCTACGTATGCCTGCAGTATTTGGGGGTTTGGGTGTTATTAGGCTTGCTACATACACTATGCCTGTAATGACCTCCTCATGCTGTGTGATCATTGGCTGCCGCCCCACAACACTTTCTGAAGACACCATGAACTTTAAATTGGCCCACCAGTCTCCCAGTGGCCTGTCAGTCACGAGAATCGCATCTTTATGCTAGCAAGCCCCTTGGATGGAGTCTGACATTGCAATCTTCAGTAAATTACCCTGTCACTGACAATCTTGCAAACAATCAAGCAGGCAATCAAACCGCTCTGAATTGCCGGTTCAGGACCCGAGAGACCAAGACGTCTCCACCCAGCAGGGCAGGAAGCCGCAGGCCCTCTGATGACACTGTCCTGTTTATTTATTTATTTATATACCTACTTATTTGCTTGGCTATGTGTGTGTGTGTGTGTGTGTGTGTGTGTGTGTGTGTGTGTGTGTGTGTGTGTGTGTGTTTCTGGGGAGGGGAGGGGTGGTGGTGGGAGAGGTTTGCAGTGACCCTCAATGAGACCTGCATTCTGACTCAGCAAGTGAGACTCCCCAGGTGGCCCGTGGTGTTGACGCATCTGTTCATACACCCCATCTGCCTCAGCTCATTCTGTGACACATGGCCGTGGAGCCCACTCTAGGTCCTTTCTGTCAGAACTGAGGCTAAATCACAGCTTTGGCTGGTCTTTCCACGCACACAGATCATATGATAATTGGACTGGCATTTTCCGGGGAATGTGGGCATGAAGAATCTTTCTGGGAACATGATTGAGCCCATTTACTTATTTATATTTTTAATATTAATTTAATTAAGTCCAGTCCCACTAAAGCTCTTAAAATAACTTTTCTGTTATTTTCTGTTATTGTTTTGATCTTGAGTAACCTAGACTGGCTGACAATACATTCTGTTTGTAGCTGAGGATGACCTTGAATTCCTGATCTTCCCACCTTTCACCTCTCAAGTGCTGGGACTGAATTGTACACTACAACAGTGACCTTAAACTTAAAAAAAAAAAATCACAGGGCTGGAGAGATGGCTCAGGGGTTAAGGGTACTGACTGTTCCTCCAGAGGTCCTGAGTTCAGTTCCTAGCAACCACATTTTTTGGCTCACAGCCATCTATAATATGATCTAATTTCCTCTTCTGGCCTGTAGGTATACATGCAGCCAGAGCACCGTATACATAATAATAAATAAACAAATCTTAAAAAAAAATCACTTTTGATAAGAAAATCAGAGAAAATCTTCCATGACAATGTAGTAATCTGAAGTGAGTTCTTTGGCTTAGAAGTCCTAACAGAGGCAGCCACACACCCCACACAGAGTGGGAGGTAAGAACCTGCTGTGTGAAGTCAGATGGATTTGTGGTTGAATTTCATCTTCTGTGGCCTCTTCCCAGCTGTGCAAGCTTGGGAAGATGAACAACTTTGCTGAGGCTCAGTTCACTTGCCTTTAAAACGGAATTTTATCAGGCTGGGTGTGGTGGCACACACCTCTAGCCTCAGCACTCAAGAGGTAGAGGCAGGAAGATCTCTGTTTGAGACCAGCCTGGTCTACATAGTGAGTTCCAGACCTTCACTCTAACAACAACAACAACAACAGCAGCAGCAGCAGCAACAACAACAACAACAACAACAACAACAACTAGTTATAGTGTATATGCTGCAGCATTGTGAGATAAAGAATAACTGACGTGATGTATAGAATATCCTTTTACCATATAGCGCATGTTTAATCAACTATAGGTATTACCTTAAACAGAAGTTCACTGAAATTTTAAACTCATTCTGTTTATAAAAACTGGACAAGAAAAGAAATCAGGTTAATACCCCTTTCTATTTGGAGTCATTCATTAGGATGGACCCCGGGTTGGTTAAATCTTGGCGTGTTTGCCCTGTTTCAAATAATGACAGGCTAGGAGTGACTACCAGTGAAAACAGACGCTATGGACGAAGCAGCATCTTCGCCTTTTAAGATGTCGAATCTTCACAGCAGCTTTGCAAAGAAGAGAAATGCAACCTTGAAACGTCAGACTGGGTACTTGAGTTTTGAGCCTCAGATTGGCTACTGTTCAACTCCTGTGGGTGATCAACTGCCCTGGGCCTCTCATCTCCCTCATGCGCTGAGTGGAGATGACGGTGACGATGTGAGGAAGTGCTGTTTAGAGAATGAAATCAGCTGATAACGTCATCTGGGTCTGATGTCTATATCCATGCCTTCAACTAAACTCAGATAGAAATGAAGCCACACCTACGGTGGTGACGTCTGGACCAGGCACATGGTCCAGCCTGTTCCCTAGCCATTACAGCAACCACTACTCTGTATACAGCATTTACATTGTAACAGATGTCATCACCAGATGTTCTGGCAGGCCTGTCTAAGCACTTCCCCATGAGCTCTGTGCAGATGGGGATAACTCTAACTGTGGCCCAACACAAAGTCATACATTAAAAAAAATTTTTTTTTGTTTGTAACTTGATCGCCAAACTATCAAAGATGGACTCTGTAAATGATGTTACACGGCAATGTCAAAATGGTGGACACCCCAGAGCAGGATTCAGGGAGACAGGAGGAGGCTACTATGCAAATGCTATACTTTTGGGGGGCATTGGTATCTATGAGGCCCCAAGTGCCCCCATTTGTGGATTTTGAGGAATGACTTGTGCCTGGTACCACAAATGCTCAGAGATTAAATTTTTTTTTTTTTTTTTACCATCATCAACATTCTATAGAGGAAGAAACTGAAGCTCAGAAGGCTGAGTCCATCTTGGAAACGGCAGCCAATGATAGCATCTCCATTACTGGAAAGAGATGCTTCTTTACTAAAGAAAGTCAGAAGAGACAGTACGTGGCTAGTTACCCAGGGGAGCCAATCACTTTTGAGGGCCTGACTACTGTTCCATCTGGGAAAGAACTGGTATAGTTGACATGGGCATCTGAAAAGGGATGAACATGAGAAACAGTGCCTAGGAATTCATTCCTGGAGCTATGCTGCCAAGAACCGCCCCCCCCCCATTCACCTGTGAGACTCGAACCATCACATTGAGTTGACATGCACCTTCTTCTATGGCTGTAGGCTTGCGTCAGCTATCCCCAATCCCTACCTATTTTGCTCTGCTAGATTTTAAAAGGGGCATCTGTATAGTCTAGAGACTTCACTGCAAACTCTTCTTGAATGCTTTACCAAATAAAGACGAGCTCTGGTTTGTGGCGAGCGGCCCTGTGTACACAGGGGAACAGCCATAGTCAACATTTGAGTATTTCAGAGTTGGTAAAACATGTAGTCTACCTGTTTGCCCAAAAGGGGCTGCTGGTATCTTTGACCTGTATCTTTTAAAGTGATGGCACTAGGATGTGACGATGCTTATTTCGCTTCTTTTCCTCTTTGATCTTTGTAAATTGGGGGCTTTGGGAGAATCTGGTTAGAAGCTTTTTGTTCAGTTTTGTGGCATCTTGTGTTTCCCACAGCTTGGTATACACGTGACTTCCTCTTTGACCTGCACACACTACACAGCTTTCTTAAGCATTAAAGGCTTCAGACGAACACCTGTGTTTACTTTTCTCAGTTTTGTCATAAGGTAGCACAAACTGACCTCAATGATTGAGTGCAGGTGCCATGGATACTCCGTGGATGTCTACATACAGCCTTGGTTGGAGCCTGGTGGAAAGTTCAGACTGTGAATGGGCAAGGCCGCTTAGTGGGTAATAGCACCTGCTGTCATCCTGATGACCTCGGTTCGGTTCCCAGGACCCATAGGACACAAGAAGAGAACCAACCTCCATATGTTTTCCTCTAATCTCCATGAATGTGCACACACACACACACACAAAATAAATAAATGTACACTGTTTGGAAAAGCTCAGATTTTCACACTGAAACCCACTGTTGTCAAGCCATGGGTTGAAAAGATGCATTGGAAGGATGCACTATCATCAGTCTATCTTTCCTAGTCCTTGGACCAGGAGGCTGTGTAGAGGATTGGTTGAAAACATGGGCTTTGAAGAGTACATACGGATCTAATGGACAGGATGCTCAAGAACAGACACAATCAATTATGATAGGTTAGGAATTATACTCTCCTCCACCGGGAGGCATTGGCTGGGGAAAGGCCCTGGGGAACTTTCTGGGCACTCTACACATTTTTGTTTCTCATGTCCAACTATAGCCAACTAGCTATACAGGCGATTTCAGAAAGCGGTGGTAACAATGACGGTATCTCACAGGAATATCGGGTGATCAGCCAAGATGAGACACCGAGGACGCTTATAAGAGTGGGCACACCTGGTCACACACAAAGAGCACCAGAATCACTGCTATTTCTTTTTTTATCTTTCTTGCATTTTCTGGGAAGAAACGGTTTGTTTATCCACATGGAGATTGATTTTGCCAATTTTCCCCTTAAATAAAATGCAGGTAGTGTGGGTTACAAACCCAGGAAATCACAGGGCTAATGATGTGGCAGTGATGAGAAAGCAGTGGGAAGAAATGCACTCAACTGGGCCAAGAAGAACTTTGGTGCTTTGTTCTGCAATGGAAATGAAGGAGGAAGGGCATGGAGTGTGTGGTCGGTAAGGGCCCTGACAAAGACCGAGGCCTCCTCTACCCTGGAGTGTTAGGGAGATGGCAGCCATGGAATGGATTTTGCCCTGAAAGATAGCTGAGCTCGGGCAGCGTCATCCTGAAGGACATGGGACCTTCAATAAATATATTTTACCCAGTCTTCTGTCCATAAAAGCAATCCCCTAGGAGTGAACATTGCTGGGACAACCCAGTCTTTATGGGACTGCAAAGGGAATACTGTTTCCACCCACAGAAGCTGTCTTTGGCCCTTTGGAGCTGCTGGCCACCAGGTCCTAAGCTGATGTGCAGAGGTAGTGCAATGGGCATTGAGAAACTTTTGCTGAAAAGCATTGACTCCTCACTGGAGCCCACAAGGTAAGCAAAGGCTGCATGAAAGCCTCCATTAGGCATCTTGTTAGCTTTGGGGGTTTCACCCTGTCAAAACATACCTGAATTTGCAGCCACACTGGAAACCAGAAATAAGACTGACATAGGGACATCTGTGTTCTCAGAGATGGAAATTCTGTGTATATGTTGATGAGCTGGCAAACCACCCCTCAAAAGGTGGCAATTCTCTGTGATGGTCAGCTTGTCTCCTGGGGGAAGATGTGATCACTTTATGGGAACCATACTGCTCCCCTCAAGTGATGACAAGGACAACGTCCTTTAATTACCCTGCAGAGCCAGAACAGAAATGACTACTACCCAGAACCCACTTGGACCAAGACTGTGGGGTTAGGGTTGATCCTAACCACCTCAGCTCTTCCCCTAAGTGAAGGTTCATACAGGGGCCACAAAGGCACAACCATGGACCATCTGTATCTGTTCTTTCCCTTGTGCTACACTGATTGGCTCCTTTACTCGTCATGTGTCACAAATTGTCTCCTTCCTTGGTATTTTAAGACGCAGGGCCCAGCCCAGCCTCTTGGGACTCCTGGAATTGGAGCTAACATGCTCCTAAATCCCAGATTACCTCTTAGCATCTGGTTGACTCTGAATGCATAAAGAGTAGATAAAGGATGGATGACATGGCTAAGTACCCTGGTGGGGAGACAGGGAGCTTACATGGCGTGACCCTACATGTTAATATGCTAGCTTTGGCCTGCTCGTTAGAAATGTCCAAGGAAATCTCTCTTTAGACTCACAAAGATGTAGCACCTGGCCTTTCCCCAACTTGTTCATGGTGGCACTGGCTCTTGTCCCAGTCAGAAAAAAACAAAAACAGAAACAAATAAGCATAGACTGCAGAAGGAGAACACTTTGGCTTTCAAAGCTGGTCCCTTTATTCACTGGTTCTTTTACCCTGGAGAAGCGAACTCACTTTCCCTGCCTGTAGAATGGACCTAAGTTCATATCACTGCCTTGACATGCAGGGAGTTACAGGATGGGGCCCGACACACAGCTCTACGAATGACGCTTCTTAATGATATTTTCCTGCTCTCCACCAGAGAAGGGCATTGTTCCATTTGCATTTCCCCCTATGCCTGCTGACAAGTTGGAACTGAGGGATAATTGAAAGTATTCTGGCTTGATGTAAGTAAGAAGTGAAAGGTGCGGGCAAGGCTGACTTGATTTAACCTGGCAAGATGAGATTAGTTCTTCATTGCCTCTGTTAGGTCTCCCGCATTGCCAACCTCTGAAAGCAATAGATTGGCTGACAGGGTGCTCATTTGGAAGGTTTCAGCTGCCATCAATACCCTGGCTGCCTGACGGACCGTTGTTCCTTAGGCGGCCTGCATTTCCTCCACGGAGCGTGGCCATTCTTAAATATTGCAAGGAGGAGAACCGTCTTTGCACCCCTGGAAGGCCTGTTGGAAGTTTTCCTCTTACTCCACGCCAATTCTTTGTGTCAGACTCTGAGTTCCAGGGCCAGAGAGCCTTGCCCCAAAGCACCTTCAGCTTTTCTTATGACTTAGCGATGGAAGATCAGTCAGGCTTGACCGGAGATCTGGCAGTGTAGAAGCCCCACTGCTGGCTGCCTTGCCAGCTTTCCTACTCTGAGGGGAAGGGAGGGATGTGGGAAAGAACAAGCAGAGGCAGCTAGGAGAGCCACACGGCTCTGATACTCAAGGCAAGTGTGTGATTCAGGCAGAACCTCACTTCTCCATGACTCTAGCTGTGCCTAGAGGCTGCTGGGGGGATGTTTCCCACTACATCCCGAGAGTTCATCCACTTTATCCACTTATTTTGGTGAAAGTTTTCTACCAAACACTAAACAAATGTTCCCACCTCCCCTAACAAAACACAAATATAACCAATAAAATCTGTTTGGGACTTTGGGGTGGGGCTTGAGAGCCTATACTATTTACAATCTCTCTGTGGATGAGACACTTGTCCTGAGCACTGAGTTCCTAGTACCTGTAATGTAAACCAGCCTTGCTCAAAGTATGGTCCTTGTCACCTGGCCTGGAGGATAGACATTTGGATTTCTGCTGTTACCTTAGAACTCCAAAGTTATTGAGATGGAAACCGGGAATCTGTGTTTTAAGTAAGAGTCCCAGGTCACTTCTTTGGCTATCAACGTTTATGAACCCTTGCTCTGAATTACTGCAAAGACCCTTTAGGGTCCTAAGGGATTATGCCAGGTTTTTCAATCTGGGTGTCCTGTAGGATATTATCACGGGTTCCCCAAAACACAGAAACGGAGGTGACGGGGGGCAGGGGTCTATGTTCAAGTACAATTTGGGAAGCATCAGTTAAATAATATGAAACTAAGTTTTCACAGCAGAACTTATAAGAGCCCTTGACATGCAGATACTCACAACTCTAATACTGCAGTGGAATGGGTAAGCCTTCACGGTGGAGGACCCTTTCAGTTCAGTCAGCTCTCTGCAATTGTGTCCAGTCTCAAACAGCCTAACAGCATGTAAAGACTGGAGCATTCCACCTGGAGAGGAGACCCTGTTCTTAGAAGGGCCAATCAAATCTCCCTGTCCTTCATGGTGACAAGTAGCATCTCTGTCGCCATTTGGCATTGCAGAGGATAGAGGCCATCAGCGACCAGGCCCAATACAAACTGCATTACTATGACAAGCATGGCCCTGCATGGGAACTGTACCCCCGTTCTTTTTCTATCTTCTTCTACTTCCTGGATACCCTGAGGTGGCTCTGAGTGCAGGGGTCCAGTGCTAAGTGACGTCATCCTGGGGGGACTGCATGTTGACGAAGCATTGCAAACCTTCCGGTGTTGTGTTGCAGCACTGTCGCTTGCAAAGGTCATATGGTTGAGTTACAAAGCAATTGCAACACCCCTAAAACCTCACAATGTTTTATTTAAGTTTATGATTTTGTGTTGGGCTGCACTCGCTGCTGCTCTTGGTGGGATGCAGTCTGCAGGCTGTGGTTCCCAAGCTGGATAACAGGCAAGCGTGTCTTATGAGAGCTAATAGTCTGCGCTTACCAAGAGTTTTCTCAGTGTCAGGTAGAACCTGCACAGAGGAGGTTCCATGAGGCTTGGGATCCCAGGTGAAATGCCTTGCTGAGGTGCTGAGGGTGGGTTCGAACAGGGCTTGCTGCTCTCCGAAGCCAAGTCTTATATGTAGCTGCTATTTGAGCTTCAACTTCTCATGAAACCTCATAATGTTTTACTTAAGTTTATGAGTCATTGTTTCTTCCTGGGAGCCATTGTACCACTGAGCCACGCTTTGAGCCTGCCTCTAGTCCTTGCACTTAAGGCATAGTTAAGGCAATTGGAAGACCAGTGACATGAATGCACATTGTACTGGGCTGTGGAATATTTGGTTTTCCATTCCAGGTCTTCATTTACATCCAGCTTATGTACTGACCTGGTAGGTGACCACTGGCCTGGCCCTGCACCAGTTCTTCAAGCTTCCCTACGGCTTCTCACTCTACACCATGAATCCTTTATCCAGCCATGACCGTTCACATATGTTCTTAGGAACCTCACAACTGGGTTTTATGATCTCCAATTTGCAGATGGAAAAACTGAGGCTCAGGGAGCACCTGGGTTCTGCTCAAGTGCACAAAACTGGCAAGTGATGGATGTGCCATTCCCATACTGCCATCTGCTCCCACAGCCTTTTGACTTCTACTCTCAATTCTTTTTGTTTGTTTGCTTTGAGACAGGTTTTTTTTTCTTTCTGTATAGCCTTGGCTGTCCTGGACTTGCTTTGTAGACCAGGCTAGCCTCGAACTCACAAAGATCTGCCTGCCTCTGCTTCCCCAAGTGCTGGGGTTACAGGTGTGTGTCGCCCTGTCTGGCTTATTTTTGATTGTTATAGGAGGCGATGAGGGTCGTAGCACATCAGGGTTCCCTCTGGATGTTGAGGCTTCAGCAACCACCCTCGGTTTCTTGTTTTCTTATTCCTCTCCTGCTTTCTTTTTCTGCCCTACCCTCATCCTTTACTTATTCTACCCTTCTTTCCACTCTTGGCTAGCTGACTTCCCTCAGCCCTGAAGTAGCTTCCAGAAATGATCTCATTTTATCAGTAGTTCAGCACCATGGACAAATCCTGACCTGGCACACAGTCACCCCGTTAGCCTGAAGCCATGTTTGCAGTACCACAGGGACTTCCATCCTGGCTGCTGCTGTCTACTCCTTGACTGTTACAAAAGCCACTGGCCGCAGAAAGCAGGGCCTCTGATCCCAGCCTCCCAGCTCCCCAAGTGCTTGCCCTCTGCCTGCTGTGCCTGGGCCTCTCATAGCCACCTTCTTCCCCTGCCCCCGCTCCTCATCAGCTTGTTTTTCACAGTGCCTGATGACAGATCAGACAGACAGAGCGGATGGCCATGGAGCCTAGGTCCAGCAGGGGGTAGCAGCCTGGTGGGGTGCCAGACAGTGACCTGCTGGGTCCTTCAGAAAAAAAGGGGGGGTCTGTCATAGTCGACGCTGTGGAGCAATAACCTGGAACAGCTACTTTCTGCCTGAGGGGAGACCTGCAGATGTCTGTGTCCACAATGGGCCTCAGAGTTGAGACTGTTGGCGGATGATGCTTCGCTTTCTGTAGCATCAACACACTGCTGGCTAGGAGGAGGGATTGGATTCAGTTATCATACAAGCTTTCAGCTTGATTGGGACCATGGGAAGAGGAGATTTCTAAATTGTTCCCTTGCTAAAGGCAGTCACTCCTGTGCACTAGGCACTGGATGAACTCTCGGGATGAACTCATTTCGTCCTCATTCATCTCCTCGGTGGGATGGGTGCCAGGACCCAATGCTGTACTGCTGGGTGTGTCTGTGAGATCTGGAGACAGGTGACATGCACCCAACAAACTGTCCGTGTGCAACATATTGGTTGTAGCCCCTTAGCTCGGCAGCCTTGGGCTTCTCATTTCATTCCTTTGGGCCTTGGTTTCTTATCTGTAGAATGGGACTATTAATCATATCAGTGTGACAAGACTGTCACAATGGTTTAAGCCTTTTATCAGAAGCATCTAGTATATGGTGGCCAGTTGTTTCCACTTTCTAGCTGGAGAAAGCCAGTCTTAGAAAGATGTGAGAAGCAAGGCTGGGGTTGGTACAGTGGGCCCGGCCTCAGCTTCCCCCACAATCTTATGCTTTGCCCAACAAGTTGTGCCTGGAGATCTCAGAGTCAAGACTGTCCTCAGTGCTTCTGCATTTCTTCCTGTCTTAGCAGATAACTCTGGGGGTACAAGTCAACTTAATTTTGTCACTGTGACAAAATGCCCAACGAACCCAACTTAAGCGGGAGGCATTGACTTTGGCTATGGTTTCAGCCTATGACTGGCTTACTCCTCTGTTAAGTGCCTGTGATGGGGCAGGAGAGTGTGGCAGGACAAAGTTTCTCACCTCAGGGGGCTTGGAAAACAGAGAAGAGACAGGAAGGGGCTGGTGACAGAGTACAGTCCCTAAGAACATGCCCTGTGTAGTCAACTTCCTCCAAGTAGGCCATTACTTTCCTGACAATGCCAGCATGTTATGAATCTATAATCGAGGGATCCGCCAATGAAGGCAAAAACCTTATAATTCAGTCACCTATCAGTCTATGACTGGATCCAGCAGCTGAGGACCCCACCTTTATCATATAAACCCATGGGGTCTCTTTTACATACAAACCATAAGAACCTTAACACTGAGTTCATGTCCCCTAGGAAGTCACTGTATAGGATGACGTGACTTTGGTAAGAGCAATAACTAGTACAGCCATGTGCTAGTGTCTTACTGGAGGGAAGTAATAAATCTTACATTTGGTTTTCTTACATCAGTATAGTGGCTTCAGTGCTATATAGTGACAGGTTTACTGCTTTTTTAAATGATAATTTTTTAATATTATTTTTGAGTATCTCATAATGTGCTGTGACAGTTGTTTTTGACTTGATACAAACTAGGAGCAGTGGAGAAGGGGGAAATCTCAACTGAAGTGTTGCCTCCATCAGACTGACTGTAGGCAAGTCTGTGAGGGCCTCTTCTTGATTGGCCATTGATACAGACAGGATGGTGGTACCACCACCCCTGGGTTCGTAGTTCTAGGTTGTATTAGAGAGTGAGCTGAAGAAGCCATAGAGAGCAAACCAGCTCCTTCATGGTCTCTGCTTCAGTTCCTGCCTCTAGGGTCCTGCCCTCGTTCCCACCTGACTTCCGGAGATGATATACTGCAACTCGTAAAGTAAAATGAACCCTTGCCTCCATGTTTCTTTTGGTCCTGGTGTTTATCATAGCAACAGAAACATATCTGCGACTTTCATATAATGTATTTTGATCATATTTACCCCAACTCTTCCCCTAACACCTCTCAGATCCACCCCATGCCCTTTCAACTTTGTGTCCTTGTGATATTTATTTATTTTATTTATTTGTTTTATAGCCCATTGCTTCCAATTCATTCTGCCCATATACCAATGGGTTTAGGGACAGCCAGTAAAAACTCTCACTCCTCCAGAAGCTTTCAACTGTCAATAGCTCCTTAGTCAGGGGCGGGGATTAAGAAGGTATTGCTGTTTGAAGCAGTGATTTTTTTTTTAAACCTATCATGAGACGTATTCATCCCTAAATAATCTACTGAATAAGAGCAAGTATTTTGCAGCCTTCTCATAGAGGCCAGTGTTTATCAGTTCATGTCACAGAGCTGATAATAGCAGGCAAGGACCTGAGGTCATGAAGCTAGACCCAAGAGAGGCAAAGCAGATGACAAACAAAGGGATGCACACTAGATACTGAGGGAGTGAGAGTGCCTTCAAGACACTGAATGAGGCAAGGTAAACTAGCAGAGGACAAGTTGGTGGTGAGGGGTGATGAAGGGAGGGGAGCCGGGAACAGCTTCCAGGAAAAAGTGATATTTAAGTAAAACCTAAGTGACATAAGGACATGAGTCACAAAACATCTGGAGGAAGAGCCTTCTAGGAAGAGCGTGAAGCTGTGCAAAGGCCAAGGGTGGGAATGTATTGGAAAGCTGTAGGATAAAGTCAGCTAGTGAGGGCAGAGTGGAAGGAAGAAGATGAGAAGGAAAAGGGACCAGATGTGAAACAGCAGCTTGCCTGTACAGAGCACTGGGAACTACTGTAGGAGCCTGCCTGCCTTTCTATGGGAGATGAGGCAACTTGAGGAGGTTTGAACAAGGATGCTGTGCTGTGTTAATAGAATTTGTTTTACATCTCTGTGTAGACTGAGCAATGCTGGAGGACTAACCACCAGGACTTCGAAGCTGGCGGCACAATGTGGAAGAAGGTGGTGGAGGTGAGAAACACTTCCACACCATGACTCTAGTGCTTAGCAATAGACACTGGAAGGGCTGGGCTAGAGACCACCCAAAGATATGTCTGGCAACATGTATAGTAGTCAGTGCGCCAGAGATCAGTGGCAGGGCCACCTCAGTAGACTGTGGCAGTTGTGACGACATTAGTACTGCCTTTCAAAGGGTACCAGGATGGCTTCTTCCCACACCTGCCTTTTATTTCAACCCTCCTGAAAGAGGAAGAGAAAAATCTAGAAGCTAGAGTCCGAGGTCACTTCCACCCTTGAACCTGTGTGTCATGGGCCTGTGTGAGTCCAGAGATACTCCCAGGGTCCATGTGCCACTCAAGATGTAGAATTGCTTGGCCTGTTTTCCCCACTGGGTGACCCTGGAACTGCCATGCTTGGAGGTGTCACTGCCTGCTAGCTTGAGCTTTCCTCCAAACAATACGTTAGAGGCTCTGGGTGTTGCTATCACCTGGGCGCTTATTAGATATACACATCTGTAGGGCCCACACCAGACCCACTGAACCCAAACTCTAGAGATTGGACCCAACAGTCTATACACGTGGCTCAGATGGCTCTGACTCTGGCTCACATTGCTGTGTGTGTCCTTCCTTAACTCAACAATGGCTTCTCAAATCCTTCAAGGTAGTTCCAAGCTTTAGCCCCATTTTATAGAGGACAAAACAGAGGCTCAGACAGATGGAGTGACTTGAGCTCACTCTATTCATGGGGAACCGAGATTGAAGCATAGAGTTCTCTGATCCCAGCATCTCTTTATCAGCCTGTCTGCCTCTTTGCTCCACAGGGATAGAGTGTCCACACGTGCCGTGGAGGGATGCAAAAAACATTATGCTTTTTTTTTTTTTTAAGACAAGGGAGTGTGTTTTGGAATGAATTAAGTAGATAAATAATATCGTTTGAGTGAAAGTTCGGCTGTGACTTTAGACAGTAAGGTACTGCTTGTGTCTAGGGAGGCAAAAGCTAAGACTTCAGAGGTGACACATAACACCATGTTCCCACAGCAGACACACCCATCTGACTTGCTCATCGCCCTGCTTCCACAGCCTCTCTCTATTCTCCTCGTGGACTCCATTGGAAGGGCCCCAGCCTCCTTGGAGGTGGTCAAGGATCACTGCTGTTGCTCCTCTAGCTTTCAATAGTCTCTTTATCCACAACGCTTTTTTCCTCCTTCCCAGTCTAATATACCAATAGCTCTTACAGTTTAAGATGCGCCTATTTACTTTGAGACAAGGTCTCACTCTAGCCCAGTCTGGTCTGGAACTCACTATGGAACCATGATGACCTTGAACTTCTGGTGATCCTCCTGATTTAACCTTTAGCTTAAAAACATGCTTTTTTTTTTTTTTTGAGACAGAGTCTCATGTACTCAGGCTAGCCTTGAACTATGTAGCCAAGGCTGGCCCTGAACTCTTGGTATTTCTGCCCTCACCTCTGAAATGCTGGCATTACAGGCATGCATTTCCATGTCTGTTTCACCTACTTGGATAGTCTCTTATGACCTTCTACTGGGAATCCACAGCCCCTTGACCTTTCTTCTGTCACAGACCCTTAATATATTGTGATGTGATGATGTGTTTTGCCACCATCAACCCTCGGACTCTTTGCAGGCAGAATCTGGGTCTCGTTAATTCATGTGGCTGGGAATGGAATGTGGGTATGCCCAAGTGACTTTTGGGTCATGGAGTATGGCTTCATTGGGATGCTGATTGCTATTGGACTCATCATCGAAAAGTGATCTGAACAGGGCTGTACTGAAGGCAAAATGAGCGATGGGCTTGGGGGCATAGTTGGAGAATACACTATTAAGTGTGATAGACGTGGTCACTCATCTAGCCTATGTCTGGGACTGATGTAGATCACCAATTAAACATTAATAGTAGATGCCAGCTCTCCCAAGGGCCACAAGATCCTTTTGCTGATTGCATAGCAATGGGAAAAAAAACCCAGAGTCAATTGTGAGTCAGAAACTTGGGACTCTGTCCTAGTCTTGCATGCTTGCTATATGTCCTCAAGGAGATTACTTTGTTTCTCCAGATTTTGTAGCTTCTGTGGACTATGAGACACTACATTAAATAAATATTTTATTTTCCTTTAATTTAGTTACATTGAGACAGAGTGTCATCGAGTAGCCAAGGATGACCTTGAATTCAAGATCTTCCTGCCTCAGGCTCTCAAGTGCTGGGACTGCAGGCATATACTCCCATGCCTGGGAATAATATATATATATATATCTTAGCCTTTTTGTACTTGATAGTCCCAGATACCCATGGAGGAAATATCCCATGATTCCATGAGTGGATGTCATTTAGTGTGTGTGACCTCAGAATGTCAGAATGCTGTGTGTGTGTGTGTGTGTGTGTGTGTGTGTGTGTGTGTGTGTGGTGAGGGACAGATTTACAATGACAGTCCTTAAGGAGAGTGGGGAGTGGGAGAATTGCCCTGTAAAGATTTGCTTTTCGCTGTGGGTAAAGGGAAAGGGAGGCTTGGAGCAAAGCGGGATGGGGGAACCTTATCATTGTCTTTGGATTCACATTTGGCGACCACAGTTCTGGCCTCTCTCCAATCCCCCAGAGCTCTTGGCTGAGAAGATGGAAAACCAAAGAAAAGAGCACAGGCCTTGGGCAGCTGCTCCTGCTGCACTGCAGAGAACGCCTCGCTATTTAGAGTCCAACTGTTCCACTTTCCCCTGCTCGCCCCTGGCATTCCAGTGCATAAGCATTTTGTGGCAAAAAAAAAAAAAAAAAAAAAAAAAGCGCAGCTATCCAAATCCCTAGCTTGGGGGGGGGGGGGAAGTAACGCTGATGGTGGTTTTCAGTGAGTTCAGAACTTGCGTTTCTGTAGGGCTGAAGCTGTACCAGACCTTAGGTCTGCCCTGCTCTGCCCAGCTCAGGTGCCACAATGGTCTTCAACCTGAGGCGTGCCTTGACCTATGTTCTGGATCCTGGCAGGGCTGTGTTGTGACCCTGGGACCTTGAGCAAGCTGCTCTAGTTCTCTTTCAAAGTGTGGTCCGAGCTAATTTGGACCATGTCGGTAAAGCCTCAGGACGTGACTGAACCAGAGAAGTGTTTATTATCTCTCAGACCTTGGACGTCCTATCCTTTGACTCAGGGCAAAAGACATTCAACTTTGGGACTACGGGGCCCTCCCATACACCTGGACTTCTGGAGGGGATGTTCCTTAGCTTCCATATTGGGCCTGGTCACCCTTTACTGTGGGCAGCTTTCTTACCCATAAGGATGGCTGGCAGCAACCTAGGCCTCACCTAGGACCAGTTCCTGTCCACCATGACTTAAGAAATGCTTCTGGACATTACTAGAGATTTCATGGAGAGCAAATGTCCCTGATAGGAAACAGCTGATCTTGGACCCAGACTGTGGATGGGAGACAGAACCAAATAAATAAATAAATAAAATAAAATAAAAATAAAAATGGTACAAGGATATCATACTGGGAATTAGGTGATAGTCACAGAGAAAAGGCAAGGATTTGCTATAATCTGGAAGAGTCTCTGGCCAAGACAAAACTACTGGAAGCCAATTGAAACGACATAAATGCTACCCTCTGACCACTAGTTCATTCTGTTTTTTAATCCTTTAATTCCATAAAATAAATTTCTAGTGATTTAAATGACTAGCACTAAAAGTTATTTTAAAAATGTGCTTGGGTGCCAGTACCTGTGGAGGCCAAAGAGGGCGTTGGGGCCCCTACCGCTGGGGTGAGATTGTGAGCCTCCCAACTTGGGTGCTGGGCTTTTGCAGCAGCAGCAAGCTCTCTTAACCACTGAGCATCTGTCCGGCTGGCCCCTTGATTAGCATTTTACAGATTAGGCATCTTCATTGCAATTTTATGATGAATATTGGATTTGTCATCTAATCAGGTGAAAAAAAACCTAATCTCTTAAGAGACACTTAATAACCATTTAAAGTACGGAAGACTTGATTAGGAAAGACTGAAGGTGCTATGTTGGGTAAATGCATAAACTTTAATTTAAACGCCTTAAAAAAATTGATGGTCAAACCCATTTCACTAGAAAAAAGGTTTCAGTGGGGGGGAAGTTCCATCTTGAAGTGTTTATTTTGTTCCCTTTGAGTTCTAATATAAATTCTGCCCTTGCTTTATTTCTCTCTGGAAACAACCTATTATGAGTATTTTAGGAGGAATGAGACAATGGCTTTAAAGATGGAAAGTTTTACATCCTAGAAGCTAGTTGAAAGGCCTGTTTTGAGTCTTATTTTCTCAAAAGAGTCCCCATGTTTGTTTCTGTGAAATAGAAATACAGTCACCCCTCCCTTCTTTTGGGCTTCCCATTCATGCATTCAACCAAAAATGAATAAGACACACTCAGAGGAAACAACTTCCTCTGTACTGAACAGGTACACACTATTCTTTTATGTCCCTCTGTAGATAATACTGTATAGCAATTATGTACCTAGCTTCCCATGATAACAGGTATTACTGATAATCTAGAGGTGATTTAAGCACACAGGAAGATAGATGCAGGTTATATGCAAAAGCTACACTAATTTATGTAAAGGACTTAAGCATCCTCTCATTTTGATATCCACATGGCGAGTAAAACTAGTCCCTAGAAGATAGCAAAAAACGGTGGAAGAGACTCAGAGAACTTATATACTCTGCAGGGCGACGCAGCATAGCTAGAGAGATCTACACGGGAAGAGCTAGTTGTATGACATTCGTGCTAGGGAACTGTTAAACCGAGGAAGAGGAGGGTAAAGGGTGTCTGAAGCAAGAACTGAAAGATGAGAGGAAACCCATCTTAAATAGATCCTGGCTTGAACACTTTGGGCTCTGAGGCAGCAGAGACCCTGAGGTTGGTTGACACAGCATAGCTGGTGTGGGAATCAGGAGGGTGACCAGTGAGGCTGAAGCAAAGCTTGTGGCGGAGGGTAGGGGAAGGATGGTCAGAAAGCGAGCAGGAGACACAGGAGACCCACCAGCCAGGACCAAGTGAACGTTTGCTTTGGTTCTAATTGTGTGCGAAACCTCTGAGGGCATGATGCATCTGACTTATAATAAAAGTGTCTGTTAGCTACTGGGTCAGAGGATAGAGGATCATGAGATGAGTCTAGAAGCTCAGAGACCCACCCACTCAGTGTTGACTCTCATTATCTTGGTACATAGGAGGTCTGGCCCAATGCTGGCAACATTAGTGATTATCATTCTTATAATAAAACAAAGAACAGCAAATTACAATCCAGTGGGTTACCTAGCCCAATACGCCCATGCTTTCAGAGATGTTGCTTCAGTGGAAAGATGTGGAAAGACCTCAGATACCTGTTGCCATGCACTCCCCTATAATCTCATCTGGGCTTGCTCTGCTTTCTCCTAAAGAAGAGAGAGCCAGTGCCAAGCCAGCTGTTGGAGACCTGCAGGCCAAGTTCTCTTCCCAAGCATTTGGAGCATGGCTCTCCCGTCTGTTAGCAAACAGGGACCTTGCATATGGCTCCAGATATGTTTACCACAAGGTCTTGGGAATCAGAAGAAACTCCTCTTTCAACCCAATTAATAGAACTAAGTTGCACTTTGAAACCATCTCCCACCTGACTGATTCATTAACATACATTTACACGTTAATCAAGGCATTTCTGCAGTGGGTTCACCAAAGGCAGTCTCTCACTGGATGAAGAAACTGGACGTTTTAGATTTAATAACCATGTCTTCTAGAGTCTCTCAAGCCCCTAGCTTGGCTCTGCTAAAGGCACAGCCAAGGTAAGGTATTAATTAACAAGCAAGATAAATGCCCAAATCACATCCTTGAATCAAGTCAAACCAATTTGGATGGTGAAGGGATGGGATGGAGGGCGAAGGAGCTTTTGGGCACGGGGCAGATTTCATCTGTTTCAAGTGCTCTGGACACAGTCCAGGGTTACGTCTCCTCATTTAGACCTGGCTAGAGTGCCTTGGACAGCGTGCCTAGAGCTCAAGCCAGCATCTTAATCCACGGGTGCCTCCTCTGGAGCAGAGCAAGGAACCAAACCTTGCCAGTGGAGGCAAAGTAGGAAACAGCATTCGGAAGGGGAACTGGCGTGGTTGTTTAATTTATAGAGGGAAATGAAGTCGCCGCTGGTGGACTGGAGAGCCCTACGATGGCTCATTCTGCCGTGTGGCTTTGAGGATTCCCCCTTGGGGATAGGATAAAAACTTGGCTTAAGCTTGAGATCTACTTTCTCTCATCCTGTTAGGGTTTCATGGCAGTCCTTTCTCCTTGCTTCTACCACTCTTCCTTTATCACTGCTCATGAGCTAATTATCAAAACAATAACAACCTTTGTATTTTTTCCAGGCAGACAGTAGGCGCTTTGTGACATATACCACGATTGTTTTCCAAAAGCCACTTTCTATTGTTGAATGTTTGGTAGGCTCTTGAAATTCTTGTTAAACCATGAATGAGTTAACAGAGGTTGGATGGCTAGAGATGGATGAGTAGATGGGTCGGGGGATGGATGAATTCTAAGGCATATGGATGGAAGCATGGATGGGCGGATGGGAGGACAGATGGATGGATGGAGTCACTCTTTTGTGATGGAGAGTTAAAGGCTTTTTAAACTTTGAAACAAACGCCACTCACCTCTCCAACTAGCAATAGAGAATGTTTTAAAAACATACTTGATAGAAGTGGTGGTTGTGGGCTATGTGTTTGGAGCATAGAAAGGTGACAGGGAGAAAGATGAATAAAGTGTCTGCTACACACACAGGAAATGGTTCCATGAGTCAGATATAGTAAAAACAAGGTGAGAAGAAAAGCTAACCACATCCCAGGTACTCAGTGACGAAACCCTGAAATCGTTTGTGCTTTTTCTTCTCATTATTTGTTTCTTTCTTAAATAATGTTCCTTTCTCCTCATTCCACTCCTCATGTGTTCTGGGAATTGGTGTGGGTAGGGATCTGGGGTATAGGTACTATGGTATAGATCTGGGCTAGCCACCCCCCATGAGGAAGCATCATTTAAAAATGTTTTCCCCCAAAATATGATTTGTGGAACACCCTCTGGGGTACTTGGTAAGCATATAGACTGTGGCATTAGAAGCCTGGCTTAAATGAGACTCAAAAGGTGGGGACCAAGAAATTTGACTTTCATGATCTCCACAGGGTTCTGCAGCATTGAGATGGGCCAGACTCTCCACGGCTTTATGCACTGGGAAGGCCACTCGTTGGATTCTGTTCACATGGTTGTCTTCATTCTAGATAGTAACATTAATAGTAACACTTTTAAGGCTAGCACCAGCCAACCTGTCCGTGTGCTCTACAAACCAAACATCTGTAAAATATGTCATTGGCATTTGCTCACTTAAACTTCACACTAGCTCATAGAGTTGACATAATCACACCCATTTTTACAGCCAAGAAAACTGAGACTTTCAGAAGTGACATGCCGAGCTGAGATACACAGGCAGGCTGATTCTCAAGGCCAGAGGCTGCATTACTATGATGCCGCAGTGTCACCTATGGGGGACACCACAGAAGCAAAGGAGGGAGAACAGAATGCCATCCCCTGTTGTGCTGAAAAGGAACAAAGGAGAGACGACGGTTCTGTGCAGTCAAGAGGGCAGTGATGCCAGGTAGCGGGATAAGTTCAAATTAGGAAGGGCATCTTTCTGTCCCTCTTGCTGCAGGCTGATGAGGTCACGACTCTGTCTTGCCAGAGCTGCACTGTCGCCCTGTGTACCAATTGGATGTGGAACCTGATCTACCCTAGAGGAGACTCAGGCAGTCTCCCCTGCAGGCTGGAAATGATGGACTTTGGGCATTTAGCACATAGACGCTTGATGTCCTGCTTCTGAGTCCTGGGTGACAGAGGGGCCTCCAGGGAGTGAGTACAGGCTCTTCAGGCCAGACGGCCTAACGATGCCTCCTCACCTTGCTGTTCCCACTTCGAGAGGAAATCTACACACCCTCTCTCCTACCCCTGGCTGTGATGAACTAAAGCTCGCACCTCTGTCTTGGTGGTGATAATTAAATATTATCCGCCTGTCACTTGGCACACATGTTGTGTGTATTCTCAGACTTTAATGAGCTGGTATTTGTCTCCTGTAAGCAAAAATATTTCTTTGAGTCTCTCCTTTTCCAAATTGGGGTGAGTGGTTCAAGTGAAGATCTCTCACTTTTAAAAAGACAGTCTCTGGCCAGCTTGTCTGTGAGCTGTCTCCACTTTTTCTTTTCTCCCCCACCCCCTCTCATTTTCCAGGGACAATGACACCCAAAGCTCGCCCCTTCTGAATTGGTCATTGCTCTCTGAGGTCCTGTCAGAAGTGTTGTGTATGGTGGGTATTGGAGAAAGTGACGAGAATTCAGAGGTCTGAGGTTGTCATATATGTTATTGTGGGCACACCTTAAAGTGGCCTTTCCTGACAGGGTTTCTCAGCTAAATATCTCAGAGTGCTGAAAACATTTGTGTAAGTTTTCCTCAGCTTTTCAAAAGAAGCGATTTTATCCGGTACCTTTCTAGATGCACAGAAATAAAAGTTAAGGCATTATATAAAACGGATGCTTTAGGACTGTACATCTCAAAAAAATCTACATCTGAGGTGCCTGGGAATTTACTAGACACTCAAATTCTTGTACCCTACCAGAGACCTACGAGCTCAGAAACTCAGCGATGGGGTCAGGACTTAGTCACCAGGGTCTAATCAAATCCTTTAGGTTCTTTCAGAGATACTAGGGAGTTGAAAGAGAGTACAAGGGATTCAATTAAAGTCCAGTTGATAAAGTCAATGAAGAACTTCAAATGTCTTTATCTGTGTTTGCGTTTATAACTATCTTAGTTTAGAATTAAAAAAGAAAAGAAAAAAAGAAAGAATAACAAAAATAAAAACAAAAAACCCCATCATTTTAAATTGAGTGTTTTCTCTCCCCTCGGATGTCTGGAGATGTGGAAGGACTGGCCTTTTCCAGTTCCCTTTGGAAGAATTCTCTATTATCTCCCCGATTCATGAGATTTATGACAAGTGTGTTCTTTGCAGCTGCTCCCCAGGCCGGCACTCATGTTCTGCTTGGATGCCTCTCTGACCCAGTGCCAGATTTCTAAAGCACACAGCCCTTTCAGAGCATTCCCAACACTGGACCAATAACAGGTACTCCAGAGGTAGGGTAGCCAGAGGCACTCCACCCCCACCCCCGAAACAGAGAGAGAGAGGGGGGGGGAGGGAGGGAGAGAGAGAGAGAGAGAGCGCCCTTGCTGCCCTTGGGTCTAGGGTTGATGAGAGCAACTTTAATATTTATCAATAAACAGCAAAGTGCTTAGCACACCTCCTAGGGAAGTAATTAACCATAGAAAGAATACCCTGTGCCGAGGCACAGCCTCCAAAAAAAGAACTCTCTTAATTGTGAATTGCTTACGCCAGGTGAGAGAGAACCGGTGTCTACCTCTCTCACCTGACATAAGCAAGTATGAACTAACTGGGAGTTTCTTTTTATAAACACAGCACAGAGACTTTCTTCTTGGTGGTTAATTACTTCCTTGGGAGGTTGCTTTAATAGTTCCCATAAGAAGGCCATTATTATCCTTAGCATAATCACGGCCTCATTTGCTTTTGTCCTCGCTGTTCCTGCACTGGGGCCCTGCCTCTACAAGAGATCCTGTGTTGGGCCTATGAGGCAAGCTGGCCTGCTTGGAGATCAGGTGCCTCAGGCTAGGAGCTAGGATCAAGGTGAGGCTGACAGAAAGGGAGGTAAATGGCACAGGGCCTGTTGGGGAGTCTGGCCCCCAGGAATCTCTTCTCTTTTCTGTGTACCACACTCCAGCAATTTGCTATGCTTTCAAATGCTGACACCCCAAACAGGGAAGGGGGCCAGGAAAGCGGCTTCTTTCTGGAAGCAGAAGGAGCTGATCTGTAAGCAACCGTGGTGCTCAGTCAGTGAAGTCACCTGGGAGGCAGAAGCAAAGAGTCTCAAAAAAGAAAAAAAATGCCTCCTGCAGTTATGCCTCACCCTGCTAAAAAATGAAACCGAGTGGCTTAGATTCTGGCGTGAGGGCAATAAATGAAGGATGGTGGTCCAAGTGCATCTGGCCTGTGAAAGTCTTTGATCATGAACTGGTATCAGTGTAAATATGTCTGTTTGTTCACAAATTATCAATGCACACAAAGACAATTGTTGTAGCATTTGCGAGACATCTATTAAGAGGATGAAGAAAAGGGAAGAACAGAATGTCTGCTACTCCTGTTTGTTTCTCACCAGGTTGCATCCCGAGGCTGAGTCCTAGAGGCCAAGAAGCAGGCTTGACTTTATTGCCAGATGGTGCTAACACCCAACTCTATGACTGTCACAGTGGGAGCATAGACTTCCTTAGTAGGTCTGATAACTGCACTTGTAGATCCTTTAACCCTTGAGATGATTTCAACCTCACGTGACCTGTGACCTGTGAGTTATTTTGATGGGGGTTGTCCACATGACTATGCTGATATTCTGTGTGAAGCTAGGAGATCACATGACCCATACGCTGATGCAGCCCTACTTAGCTTTGGAGTCCCATCATTACACTGGTATGTGTTCCAAGAGAATCAGCGCAGAGGCACAGAACAGCGACGGTTGCCCTCAGCCTCGCCACCTGCACATGGGTAGCCTCAGGGTTTTAGCCTAGTCAGAGCTAAAACCTGGTGGAAGAGAGGTTTGCAAACCTGCTCTGTAAAGGGTCCAGAGCAAATGTTTGAGGCCTGGGTCATATCTCAGTGTGTTATACCCACTTAGTTCTGTGCTGAGGGGTTCAGTTGTATACAAAACAAACAAGGGCAGGTGTGATGGCTCAGTGGGTAGTGGCACTGGCCTCTAAGGCTGATGGCCTGAATTTGATCTCTGGGATCCACAAAGTGGAAGGAGAAAACTAACTCCTACAACTTGTCCAGGGACTTCCACATGTGTGCTGTGCCACACATGTGCCCTCTCTCTTCCATGCCAATCGAAACAATGGCATGTTTAAAAAAATAATAAAAAAAAATAATGTAAACAAGCGAACACTACCATCTTCCAATACAGAGGAAGGTGTCGGCTAAAGGGTTTGGAGTTTCATCATGCAAGATAACTCAGTTTTTGAGATCTGCTAAGTCATAAGCATAGTGTCTGTAGCTAAAAATGCTGCCCTGTATACTTAAAATTTCCTAAGAGGGCAGATGGCAACCCCACCTGTAAAAAATAAAAAGAAAGCCAGTCGGGGAAACTCTGAGTGGTGACGGCTACGCTTATGGTTTTGGTTATAGTGATGCAGTCATGAATGTATATGTACTCCCAAACTCACCAACACAAGCACATAAAATATGTGCAGCTTCCTACATATCAATCATGTACCAATAAAGTAGTTAGGAAAAGCCCAGTGGGAACACTTACATTTGAATTTTATGTACTTTTCCATGGGATGAAATCTTCTTTAGATTATTTTCCCTCAACCGTCAAGAAAATGTTAAAAGCCTTTACTTCCCCTTTATGAAATAGCATTGGTTCATAGGCTGTAGCTAGGTGACCACAGATTAGAACACACACTTTGGTTCCAGAGCTGGGTTTGGGTCTCAGTTTCATAGGATAGTGTCCTTAGAAGCAATGTAACTGCTCTTCAGGTCTTGGTTGCCTCATATGCGGAGTGACATCTCAGAGGACCAGAAGGATGAAGGGCACATGGCTTTTGACATCCTAGTGCAGGGTGAAGCTCCAACTGTCATTGCCATTGTCACTGACTGGAACTGGCCATCCTGAAAGGTCTGACAGAGGACCATTTACCCTGAAGGCAATAGCCAGAACTCAGCTATCTCTCTGCAGTGATGGGCGCTTGAGAATCAAAAGCCAGTACCAACCCTCAGCAACTACTCAGCCCAAGAATGTGTGCTCTCCATGGTATTTGCTTCAAAGGAAACATTACAACACTGGACAATAGTGCGGAGGAGACCTTTCAGGAGAATGACTCATGACGAAAGCACATACAACACTGTTCTTGAGGGGATGGGAATTAGAAGATGCTTGCTCACCTCCCTCATTATCCTTGTTATCAGCGCAGGAGGTTTCCATGGCAACGTTGCATCCGGGCCCTCTCCAGCCGGTCTGGCAGACACACTGCCAGCTGTTCTGACCCAGTGTGCATCTCCCGTTACCGTTGCACAAATCAGGGCAGCCATCTGGTTGGAGAAATGGAGAGAATGAGAAGGAGGGACGTGAGGCCGCGCTGGGGAAGCAGGGGAGCCATGCAGAGGGGGAGCAAGCCTGCAGGGCAGCCACTGGGCCAGCCTGACAGTGGGGCCCATACCTGCTGTCCAAAGAGTCAGGGGGAAGCAGGCCACGCATGCAGGTGCAAGACGGAGTTGGGGTACAGATGCAGGGGGTTCCCAGTGACAACTGACCTGGGTGCAGGGGTCAGCACAATCTTGCCAAAGTGGGGCAGGGAGTTCAGTGCACATCCCAGACAACTGCACCAGTGCTAACGTGACAACCAAACTAGCTGGGCTGTGATTTCCAGCCAATGGCTCAGGATGTGTGCTGTCTTGAGAAAAGGCTGCCCATCCTACCTACCCACCCTTCCTTCCTTCCTTTCCTTTTCCTTTTCTCTCTTTCTTTTTTTCTCCCTCTTTCATGTTCTATTTCCCTTTATTTTTTTTTATGCCTTCTGAATACAAGAGAAAAATTCTCTACCAGTCCAGCGTCAAAATGTCTTCCATCTTGCAGAATTTTAAAGATAGATTTACATATGATTTTCAAGAGCTTTTTGTGACCAAGAAAGAGCTGGATGGCTCTACTGGGTTATTTTCTTATCCTTGTAATAGCTTTAAGGGACACTTCAAAATGTTGGCTGCTTGTCGCCACCTATTTATGGTAGATTTAAAACTAGAGCAGGTTTCAAAAGCCAGGGAAGGAGTAGGTGCTGGGTGCCATGAATTGGGGACGTGACAGAGGATATGTCTGTGTCTACAGGGAAGGGCAGTGGAGTCTGGGCCAGCTCTTATTTTATGGCTTTCTTTTCTTTCTTTCCTTCCACCCTTTCCTTTGTGTGTGAAAGCAGCAACCTATTTAATTTCCTAAATGCTCCAGTGCCCACAGCAACGGTTGCATAGACTCCCTGGCCCTGAGCTTGGACAAAAGGAGCTGGTGAAGAGAGAAGAGAAAGTGATACGGGGGGCAGTTCTGTGACAGGAAAGGGACAGCATTTGTCCAGCCACACCGCCCTGGCCCTTTGTGAAACTGACGCAAGTGGAGTACCTACGGCATGTGCCCACATGCAGAAGACCTTCTTGCTGGCGGGAATTTCTAGGTATCTTTTCATTTTTCTTCCTTTGAACAGTTTTATTGAGGCATAATCTACATAGGGTAAAATGTACCCGTTGTAAATGTACACTGTAATGACATCTGGGGAAGTTATAGAGTTGTGCAATTGGAGGTATATTTTCTCACTTCATTTAAATATACTCCAATGACCATTAATTTAATTGTCCCTGTAAGTAACTATCTGCGCAGCCTGAAATCTCTCCCTCCCTCTGTGATCACTTCCATTTCTAGACCTGTTTTTAAAACAACACCAGTGCAGGCAGGCCTGACTGAGATCAAAGTAGTTTAACGATAGTGGTAATTGATCTGGAACCTTCCTGCAAATCAAAATGTGCATCTCTCCTGGGCGTTCCTAAGGCCTTCACCTGGCATCCCGCTTCTCTTTTTCCCAAGAACCCCTCATGTAACTTGCGCACGTGTCAGCGGTGTGAGTTTAAAGGCCTCTTCCTAATGAGAAAGGTTGGTGCTTCACCACTGAGTTTGACAGCTTCAGGAGATGTCATAGTCTTTGCTTGCTCCCTCCCACTCTGCGTGGATTAGGACCAGAGGATAAGCAACAGGGAAGATCACTGCGGGTAGTCTCTGGGAGGCATCTGCACCTAGGGGAAACAAGGAGCCTGGAACAGGGAGCCTGGCTTGGTGCTAATTCTAGCAGGCTGTGCACACACCTCGGTCTCAGTGCCTGCACTAACAAAGCTCAGCTCAGGATTCTGTACCTTTCCTTACCAACGAGGTGACAGTGACCCTAACTGGGGAACTACCGATGCTTGTCCTGCTCCCATCCTGAGGAAGCCTTCTTCATTCCAACAGATGTGCCATTAAAGACTTCTGTAGGAGCAAAAGGGAACTAAGGAGGAAAAGCCTGAGGGACGTTGGATAACTTCCCCAGGGAAGAAGAGATCGAGGTCAATCTGCAGCCACCTTCTGCTTCTGCCTTAGGGTTACCACCGGAAGGGTGTCAGGGGTGGAAGAGGTCGCAGAGAGTGCACTAAATGACAGACCTCTGAACACTTGCTCAGCGTGGCTTCTGGTCTGTGTGCTTTGCTACTTAGCTACTTTGAGGCCTGGCATCTCACTGAAATCGTGCCCGGAGTCTCAACGGAAGGCTCATTGTGTAGGAAACCCACGTCCACCACATAAAATTTAAATTTGCCAAGAGCCCCAGCATGTCAGTCAGAGATATGTGCTCAAAATATGTATGCTCTTCTAGGGAACGAGCGCCCCCCCCCCCTTACTCTTTTCATTCTGACCAACAGAAGTGAGATAAACAGGGCAGGGGAGCGAGTTTTCGCCACATCCTACGAGGAAGATGAAAACACGAACAGTGGGGGAGCTGGCAAATCTCTGAGAAGTTTCAGGGCAGCTGGGAATTAATGGACAAGACTTTGCTTTTAGCTTGAAGAGGAAGAAAGCAGCCTCGGTAGGTGCGTGGCGTTGCTAGGCAACCCCAAGCTAGCCCTAGCACAAGTTCATTCTGCCGGTGGCCTTCTGAGGAGGTGACTCTTTGTGTTTGTAAAGTGCAAAGCCGGCTGCTGCTTAAGGAAAAACAAAACCTAGGAAGTAATTAGTCTGGAGGGTAAATGGGGCATCAGGTGGTAGCTTTTCCTCTGGAGAGGATGCTATGACTGAAGTTGGAGTTGGCTTATGGGCTCATCCTTGGGCATCCTGGAAATTGTTGTACGGAGTCTTCTGAGTTTCAGGCTAGCTCTCGGATTTCCTCGAGTGCCTGCCTCTAAAGCACTGGTTTAGTCTCCTGGAAGGCAGCCCCGTCTGGCTGCTTTATTTCTTCAGCTACAAAGAACTGATGGCTGCCTGGGGCCTTCAGCTGTTATCATGACCCTGGACTGGTGGTTCTTAATGAGGGATTTAGAAAAGAGCGCCCTCCCTTTCTCTGGGGGAGTATCTAGCAATATCTGGAGATATTTTTGATTGTCATATGTAGGGATAATGACACTTGAAACCTCATGGGTAGAGGCAAGGCATGCCACTCAAATGTCCCAAAGGCACAGGAGAATCCCACCCTCACCTTCCAAGAATGACACAGGTTCAAATGACAACAGTCCTGAGGTTGAAAACCCTGGCTTCATTAGGTCTCAGCCATGGTTGTCAGTTGTTGTTTCACACAGCCTGGCCTGGTCTCAGATTAACAATGGAGGGCTTGAAATGAATAGGATTCACGTCCATCTGTCCTTCCGTATCTTTTTCTAGTAGCCATGAGCATGTGGGAGGATCCTTTCTCCCCAATACGGGACATCTCCTTCTCAGGAAAAGCTTTCAAGGACATCAGTAACACGTCTGATTTTTGTCATCTCACATGGTATCCACAGCTGACACGGATGCATGTAGTTATCGCTACACAAACCAAAGCCAGGCTGCTATATGACACATGATTGCGAACTCCCTCCCGGCTCCAGCTCGGGACCCCTGCTCTCACCTCAGCATCCCTGTCTGTTCACTCATGGGCAACTCAAGGTCAGGAGAATGCAACCTCCTTCTTTTGTTCTCCCTCAACTGTTTCCTTGATCCACGGAGGGCAGGCCCCTGAATTTATCCACTCCCGAGACGGAAGCCTTGGAGTCACTGTCTCCACCCACAGCTTCCCCTCATGCCTTGTAGCCAATTCCCATCTCTGCTGCTGAGTCTTCCTCTTAACTCTGAGCTAAGAAGCGATGCCACAGTTGGATATAGCCTGGGATGTGTCCCAAGAGTCCATCTTTGGAAGTCCGTATCCTTCGTCTGGTGGCGGGAGATGTTTGGAACCTTTAGGAGGTGGAGCCTGGAGCGAGGCCCTTGGGTGGCTGGGAGCACCGTCACGAAGGACAGCACAACCTCAGCTTTTCTATGCTTTGCTGCTTTAGGAAGTAGCTGTGATCCTCTCCCTTCTGCACGGGCTCCCATCCTTGCTATCTACCACAGAGCGGCACAGCCCATGGGGATTCATCCTCAGGGTCTGCGTGTGTAGACCCAGACTTTCAGCACCGAATGCTGCGGACTTAGTAAGCCTCTTGGTAAAACAAGGGCCCTTTTTCCTTGCAGTCAGCAAAAAAGTAATACGCAGCCACACCTTTCCTTGCTTTCAGATACCTCAGAATCTGCGCCCTTGCTGGTTCTATGTTAATGTTAATCTTGGTTGGGACTCCTGAAGATTCTGAACTCCTCGTTCTGCCTACACGTCTCTCCACCCTGGACACTACTGCAAGCACAGTTAACTTCCCACCGGCCCCCCATAAGTCCTTAACGTGGTCCTGAGGTAATCTTGAATCGGCTTCCGTCATGCGCCACTCTATTTCAGCATCACATCAGGCTTTGGTCACATGTAAGTCAGGTGACTCTCCTTTTTCCTTTTCCCGTTTTCCCAACTTTAACCCACCCTTCATATTCCTATTAGGCTGACATTCCCTTTTAGAGGCTTCATCCTTTCCTTATGTTATCTAGCCTATCACTCTATCATTATCGACCAGCACGTACTTGGTGTGGGCTAGGCTGCCTGGCTATCCTACAACCTGCTGCAAGAGTGTCACAAGGACTGTGGACTTTGTCACTAACTCTAACCTGAACAGTGTTCCTAGAACATCTCAGTGTTCAATTGAACAGCTGTCCTGGGCACTCCTGTTGTGTTGTTCACCTGTCACTTGAGCGACTATGTCTAATTTATTTACTGTGGGATTGCAGTACTCAATGGATAGTTGGAGGGAACAAATGAATGAATGAACGAATGAATGAATGATGTCCAACATGGCCAGGAATGAATGAGGGAAATCATCATGGCTGGTAGAAATCCAACAGTTACTAAGCACTTCTCTCATATAAATGCCAATCACTGGAAAACAGAAGCAGAGAAAGGGCTTGTTGACAGGGCTACCCCACTAGGCAGGCTTTTCGACTTAAGCAAAAGTGAGGCGTGAGCAAAATATTGTCTAGGGCCCAGAAAAAGGAGGTGCATAAATGGGCTTGAGGACAGGTATAATTATCATAAAAACTCTTTCCTCACAGAATCAAGGCATGTTTTGCAGTGTGTGGCAGTTTACAGGTAGACATAACTGGCTGATACTGTCTGGGAAGTAAGGAGGGCTGAACGGGTTTTTAAGGTTTGCCCGCTAGCACGCTGGAGAAGAGGCACTACAGTGCAGGAAAGGCGAGAGAGAACACAGACAGGCTACAGGCAGGCACAGATTATAAAAGACCACAGAAATGGCACCTTCCTGCTCAGTTCAAGAGACCGCTAGGAGGATCATTACAGCCTGCTATAAACCCCAAGGAAACTTTCTTTTTTTTCCCCTCAATTGAGGGGAAAACATGACTTTGTTTAGAGGAGGAAAGTTCTGGAATTGAAAGCAGATCTGCCTCTTGCTATTCATGTGATCTTGTGCTGGTAGATGGACCTCCTTGAGCCCAGTCTGCTTGTACAACTATGACTTTTTTTTTTCCAATTAATGTTATGTACTGTTAAGCTCAACAAAATAACATCTTCAAGGACAATGCTCTGTTTCCATTGTCCACTGAGACAGTTTCAAGGTCTAAAAGGATAGTTGGCCCACACGAGACAATAAATGTTTGTTAATGCAGTAACTTACTTTAGATGACAACGGTACTTACGTTGGCTAGACACCAGTTGTGTTAAAGAAAATAAGCAAGAGGAAGATTTTGGCAGAGTTTAGGGCATCACAAGTGCTCAGTAAGATTGAGTGCATATTGCTGATAGTGTTAGTACAGTTGTCGCTGCTGGTACTCTAATTACTGGGAAGATTTTTAAGTACAGACGGAAGCACAAGCCGCTACTCTTTGCCTCTCTCCCAGAGCAGGAAAAGCAGAGAGCTTATACTAATTCAAGCTGTTGTTGTTGTTGTTTTAACAGAATTTTCTCTAGTGTTCTCAATGTGTGCTTTTGTGATGAAGTTGGATAGCCTTACTCCTGTGACTAACTAGCCCAGAAACCCAGTGATGACACATGAGACTAGGCAGACAGAGAAAACCCACAGAGGGGAATGGCAAGTTCAAAGGCAGGAGGCTCAAGTGTGGTGAACGAGACAGCCTTTCTCTTGAGAAGAGTTCCACTTTTCAATTACCAATTTTTTAATGTGTGTGTGTGTGTGTGTGTGTGTGTGTGTGTGTGCGCGCGCGTGCGTGCGCGCGCACGCCTGTGTGGAGGCCAGAGACTAACATGGGGTATCTTCCTCAGTTATTCTCCACATTATGCTTAGAGACAGGGTCTCTCGCTGAACCTGGAACTCACTTCCTTGACGAGACTGGCTGGCCAGCAAAGCCCAGAGATCCTCCGCTCTCTGTGTCCTTTCCCCACTGCTGGGGCTAGAGATGGGCAGTGCATTGTCTGGCTTCACACAGGTGCACTGGAACTGAACTCAAGTCCACATTCTTCTCTGGCAAGTGCTGTACTGACGGAGCCACTTCTCTAGACCCCAAGAATGGTGCTTATAAAGCCCCCAGAAGCAAGGACATGATCCCTTCTTTCCTGCAAACTGTTTACATGTTTGCTGCTTTCTTGGTAACGCACATCACTGGATTTGGGGAGCACACATAGGGGAGACGCTAAATAAGAACCTGCCATTCTATCCCAGTACTCTTTCTAGTTGGGGACAGCAGAGGTGTTGGGGACCCTGTATTGCTAGTGGTTCAATCTCCACTTATACTAAATAGCAGTTGGCAACACGAGAGGATGGATCAGACGCTCTGGGTTACACTCGGGGGCCGGGGGCAGGGAACTGCAATTCTTTTAGAAGCCTGGTTGACAAGGAGGCATCCTCGTCCCTGGTTGTCATTGCTCACCCACATGTCATGTGGGAGCCGTGTGGGGACCCCATTTCTAGGTATGCAGTGGAATGGACATGCTGCTGTGAACCTGCAATTGAACAGCTGTCCCTGCTTTGCTAGCAGACATGGAAAATCGAGGGGCAGATGTTTCTCTCTTTCATCAGCATCTGTGCGTCTTTGAGGGTCTGTAGACGTGTGATCAGGTACGGTGCCTTGTGAGGCACAGGGGGAGCTGGCATCCTTGACATGGTCTACTGCGGAGGAGGAGGAGGAGGACAAGGAGAAGGAGGAGGAGGAGGAGGAGGAGGAGGAGGAGGAGGAGGTAGGTTTTGTTCCCCCCTCTATGCCAGCAGCCACAGAAACAGCCGATCAGGCACGGGGTGATGGGGATTTGGATTCAGCTGTCTGCTGCACGTGTCTGGATGCACCTGGATTCTCATCATCAGCATCATTTCTGTCTGTGTGGAAAAAGGCATGCGGCAAGCTCAGCTGTGGCCGCTGGAAAAAGTGATGAACTTGAAAAAAAAAAAAGTAAACATTTGGGGAGGGGAGGCAAAAGGAGACACATCTTACTTCGACTGTGCTGGAGTTTCAGGTTCTTGATACATTACGATTCATGAAGGTCACGGGAGGAGCGAACTGAGCGTGCAGGCGACAGTGAGCGGGGGTGGGGTGGGGGGGGGTGGAGCTCTTTTTGACCAGGGATTGCTGGTCAGTTATTGAGCGAATTCTGGGGGAGTCAGTATCCCCTAGCTGCCTTGGGTTCCACACAGGAGTGTTCTTTCTTTTCCTAGAACACCAGTGGTCCCTGTCCCACTTTACCCAGCAAAGGGGAACACTGGGTGCTGCTTACTGGACACAGAGCCCACATCTCAATATTGCTAAAGCTCACACACACTAACTTGTGACAAGACCCCATCCCCCCCATAGCAATCCCTCGGTTCCCCTCCGCAGCACACTCACTCTCTTTCTTGCTCACACGTACCCTAATTCTGGTTTGGCCTTTGTTGGAAGTAGCAGCCTTCAGCCTGGTTGTACATACTGTACACACCTTGTTTATTCTTCCATTTGGCTCAGCCAGAAAAAAATATCTCCAGCTTTCTGAGGAGGGGCGGTGGGGGGGGACCAAGCACGAGAATCTCTTTGTTTCTCTATCTCTTTCTATTTCTTTCTTGCATGTGTACATATGTGTAGTGTATATGGATGTGTGTGTATGTATTGTATGTATGTTCACATGTCTGTGGGAGCGTCATCATGTGTGTATTCATGCACACATGAAGGCCAAAAGGGTGACGTGAGGTGCCGTCATTGGTCACCCCTTTGCTTCATATATTGAGGGAGTGCTGCTCAGGAAACCCACCTCACTGTTTCTGTTTGGCTAGCTAAGCAGCTCGCTCCAAGGGAGAGATCGTCTGATTTTGCCTCCCACGCCCTGAGATTGCAGGTGGGCCTGCATACTCACCTGGCATTTATGTGGGTGCTGTGGATCTGAACTCTTGCCCTATGCTTGCACCTCAAATGTGGAGCAGCATGAGAGTTGCTTCCTGAGCCACCTCTCCAGGCCCCGTTTTCCCTTCTTTTTTTGGTACTAGAATTGAACCCAGGGCCTTGCTCACATTAAGTAATGCTCTACCACAGCTACACTCCTCGCTCGCTCTTTTTTCTTCTCTGTAACTCTCCAGAATATTCCACTTCACAGAGAAGGCTGAGAACCAGTGGTTCAACTACCTCTTTCCTGGGTTGCTCAACACCTCCAGAGCGAGAGACTTTGCCTCTGTTGCTGATGCCTGGATTCCCTGTGCTCACCTCAGCGGTTTAGCATTAAAGATATTTGTTGGATGAACTCACAAGAAATGAAACTGGGGCTGTGTTTCTTTGCTGTTTTATCATGCCCTTGATTCGGCAGCCAGGTAAAAAGGAAAAGCCTCCCGCAGGCCACACCCCAAGTGCTGGAAGAAAGCAGAGGCAGCAGCTGCTGGCTGCACGGGGTCCAAACCCAGGCTGTGGCAGGGGCTGTGTCTGCGCGCCAGTGTGGAGCTCTAAGCCTGTATGAAGCAGATAGCTCCCAACTGAAAGGGACAGACTAGAGTGCCCAGAGACGTAGAAGAGAAGGCACGTTGGTAGATTAAGAGGGTGACAACAGTCACGCAAAGGCAAGATGACAATGAGAAGAGAGCCCGATGGTTTAATTTGCTTCTTGGAAGGTGATCAAGTTGTTTTACTTTGTGCCACTCATTCCCATGGCTGTCCAGCAAATAATGAATGTGGTACCTACCGGTATGGAAATAGGGACAGGCATGACTTTGATTTCTTATTTGTTATTTTTAACCATTCAATTCTACATCCACTGAGCATCCTGATAGCCACAGGAGGGTCATAAAAATACAAATAACACCTAGGGGGCCTGCGGGCACGGACTTGTTACTTCTGGAGGGTTGATGGCTCTCTTTAAACTAATGTAAAATCAGGCCAACAATCAATTGCCATTTTTTGTTGTTGCACCCAGCACAGTTTCCAGAAATGTAAGAAAACTGGAACTGCCTTTTTCTTAGAGATGTTAAAAGAGCCAGGCAAAGAGTCTGCCCCAGGATTGAAACTCTAGATCTTAGAAAGTGTTCTATGCCATGGCAATGATAGAGACACTCCCGGGTGTCGCTCATGAATGGCATGATGACCTCATCATGAATGACATGAGGTCATTCAGTATGGTTACAATAAGCCTTGGTGTAGGTGCTGTTATGATTTGCATTCTGCACATGAGAAGGTAGAGGCGCAGAAAACAGTAACATGGCCACTGTAGCAGACGCAGAGAGTGGGAGAGCCAGGGTTTTTATTTCAGGCTCTGGCCAGGCCCCACAGACCTGTTCACCATTAGGCTGAGCAGCCATCCTGGTTTGCCTGGGAACAGCCATGTTTGCTCATGAAGAGTTTCCTGGGAGAACCCCGAGCCCCAGGGGAACCTGGGGTCATGGATGAAGTTAGGGAATGAAGGCTGGACCATCGAAGAAGGGGAGCTGGGGAGAAAGTACAGACTGGGGTCTTGTGTCATCACTGTGGAGACAAAAGGTCAATGCAGAGACAAAGGTCTCCAAAGACAAGGAAGACGTCAGAATGACAGACCAGGTCACATGATTCATCATGGAGTATGGGGCCCTTCAATATACGTGCTAAGGCCAAAACATAAAGACAGCTTGGAACAATACAGCCATCCATCCCTCAACATCTTCCTGCCTCAGACACCAAGTCTTCTTTCTTGGGTCTGTATGTGAAATGGTGCAGTCAAGTGTTTGTATGTAGCCTACAGATCCCTCTTGAATATTTTATCATCTCTATATGGCTTACACCTAAGACAAGGTTGCTGCTGGATTCATAGTTGCTACCTGGCACTAGGGAGTAATGACAAGAAAAAAAAGGAGTCCATCTGTTACAACTCTGATGCAGTTTTCTTCCCAGTTGGCAGTTAGGTTGTATCTGCAGGTGTGGACTCTGTGAGGTGGGCTCAGCTGCACTTAGGGTCTGTACTTGAAGTGTGTGAGTTTGAATCTCAGCTCCACCCCTGGCTGCACGACCTTTAGTCGAAGTGCATAGTCCCTTCATGTCATACAAAACCAGAGCCTGCCTTAGAGTTGTTAAGGTTTAACAAGAGACTATGGCCCGTGGTAACTCTCCTGTAAAGATGCTGCTGTCATCGTTATTAGAGGTATCCTCCAGCAGAGACAGCAGGGTCTGTTTGTTTCAGAAGATCTTTCCTTAGCACATGAATTGGTGCTGGGCAGGTGGTGGTGGATGTACTATTACTTAAAATAGGCACAGAGATGGGTGGGTTGACACACAGATGTAATTCCAGTATTCCAAAGGCTGAGGCAAGAGGATCTCAAGTTTGAGGCCAGCCTGGCCTGTGCAGAGAGATGCTGTTTCAAAGGCAGAAAAACACAGGCACACACAGAAAGGACGAGCATAGTCAGTACAAGTAGGAAAGCACTTTCGAAGACTTGGAAAGAAATGGGGAAAAGTGAAGTCACTTCCTGGAGAATTTCCTGAGTAGGATGTCCCCATGATGGACACCACAAGTTGTCTGGAGAATGGGTCTTAAATTCAAGAGGTGTGTAGGGTGTAACTCTTAAAGGCCACAGGGTAAGAAATCTCTGGCATACTCAGAAAAGTGTATTAACAGGATGAGGTGGCGTTGCTTGTGGGTAAAGAGAGACTCAGGTACATTCTGAAATACCCTCTTCCCCAAGGAGGGGAAGGGAACAGAGGGAAGGGGGGGCGGATAACAATGGTGTCTGTCACTTAAGAAATCCAGCTAAGTGCCTAATAATCCACAGCATCTATATCTTACCAAGCCCTTGCAAGGACCATAGGACCATAGGACCATAGGACCATAGGACCATAGGACCATAGGACCATAGGACCATAGGACCATAGGAAAGACCATAGGACCATAGGACCATAGGACCATAGGACCATAGGACCATAGGAAAGACCATAGGACCATAGGACCTTATTGTCATTGCATGTGGCTGAAATAATGAGCTCATTGAGTTAATTTACTTGACTAGGATCATTAGCACTCCGCATGGTAGAAGAGGGATTTGAACTTGGGCCAGTACACTTTGTTCCTCTCTAGCTCGGTAGGTTTCTATGGGAGAGGATGGCCTCAGCATTTCATGCCATTAGCTGGACCTGTGGGTTCTGCATCCTCAGATTCCATCAACATACACACTTCCTGGAACATACTGAACTTTTACTGAAGGTGTCTAGATTTTCTTTTGTGTGGCGAAGGATATACGCAAACACTATGTCACCTTACAAGGGCATTTTGGTACTCTCTCTGGGGTCTCTATCAAACAAGGTCTCTATGGAAAGGGAGAGGTGACTACATTTTTGCTTCGATTCCTTGCTTTCCAAGCAAACTTCTGATTTTAAACTTCATTACCCATATAGATTTCCCTTTAGGGAAAGAATATTCTAGGACTGTAAGGCTTCTTCTTCACTGCGGGATTGGTAAATTACCATCTTGGTGTTAGATGCAAATTTGCGTTGTATGAGGGGATGAGTAAAGGGCTCACTGGTGGACACAAACAGATGGAGTCACTGAAGCTGAGAAGCAGGCTATGTGCCGGAAAGGCCCTGCAGGGGAAGTGGCTGCATGGTGATGTGGTTCAGCTCTTGCTCTGTTCACGGCCCCTGATGAGACGAGCATGTGGGAACCAAAGGAGGAGGACTTCTGAGGGAGAGATACCAGCCCAGCTTCATGGTTACTTGAGCGCTGGCAGTATGCTGATTTTGCAGCAGATCCATGAGTGCCTTCAACAAATAGACATTCAGTTTTGTTTTGTTGTTTTGTTTTTCAAGACAGGGTTTCTCTGTGTGTGTAACCTTGGCTGTCCTGGACTCACTTTATAGTCCAGACTGGCCTTGAACTCACAGCGATCCCCCTGCCTCTGCCTTCCGAGTGCTGGGATTAAAGTCGTGTGAGCATTTTTTCCCTTTTTAAATCAATGGATCGGGGAAGTCCTGTGGACAAGGTGACATGTGAATGGAGAATGCCAAGCACAGGAGAGAACCAGTCATGTAACTTTTTGGGAGGAGAATATTGAAGCAGAAGAATTTGAGAGGAACAAAGCCCTGAGGAAGAAGGATGCTTGGGTATCCCAGGGATAGCAAGTGTCCAGTTGGCTAGAGCAGAGTCAGTGACGGACATGGATTTACAGTTTACTCTTAGCATACTGGCTTTATTCTGAAAAGAAGGTTGTGCATGCATACATGCATGTACATGCATAAGGGTGTGTGTGTGTGTGTGTGTGTGTGTGTGTGTGTGTGTGTGTGTGTGTGTGTGTATGGTGTTGGGGTCAAGGGGAGGCTAAGCAGAAGTGTAGAGTTGCCCTTTGTACCAAGTAGTTAGTAGATTTGGGAAAATTTAGAAGGCTGGCCATGAGGCTGGTCATAGAGCTTTCTAGGTAAGCTATGGTAGTGGCTTGGTAAGTACCAGGTGTGATGGTGGAATGGCCACTTATAGACAGATGCCTGAAGGTTTTTACCACCTATGTATCTGGAAGGAAAGCTCTTTTGAAACACAAATGTGCCGCAGATGATATAAATGTATCACACCCCCAGGTGGGAGCCAGTGAATAGATGATGGGGAGGAACTGTGCCTCTGCTGTGATTTTACTTGCCCTTTAAGGTCATTTGCAATATTAAGGAAGATACCTGACAACAAAGGATGAGAACAGCATGGGAGTATCTTCCTGCAAGCCGACACATATAAGAAGGACAGAACTACAGGGTCACGGAGGGTCTGGTAGGGTCAGGATGGACAGTCCCACTTCCAACAGCTCTGGTGACGTTCTTAATGTAGTGACTTCAGACCAGAGGCTATGCTTATTAAGCTGGACACATCTGCCTCTTCTTGGACCTCTTTAGATAGACCACTCCCAGAAAACTCTGTATTATCATTGTTGATCTTTTAATTCTTTGTGTTCTATTTATATGTTAAGGCTAGCTTGACCGATTCTCTCTCTCTCTCTCTCTCTCTCTCTCTCTCTCTCTCTCTCTCTCTCCTCTCTCTCTCTCTCTCTCCCCTCTCTCTGTCCCCCCATCTCTTTCTCTCATTTTTTTTGAGGCAGGGTTTCACTATGCAACCTTGGGGCTCATTCTATAGACCAGGCTGGCCTTGAACTTACAGAGATCTGCCTGCCTCTCCCTCCTGAATGCTAGGATTAAAAGCATGTCTGTCTATCTATCTATCTATCTATCTATCTATCTATCTATCTATCTATCATCTATCCTTTCTCTCTCTCTCTAACCTATCTACCTATCTCTATCATTATATATGTCTATCTATCATTGTCTATCTATATATTGATTATATCTGTATCTATCTATCTATCTATCTATCTATCTATCTATCTATCTATCCCTATCTATATCTATTCATTAATCCACCAAACCTTCCTTGCTAACCAATCCCTACAAATCCTGAGAACATCCACCAACAAAGGAATTCATAAGGTAGTGTATGTTTTGTCTTGCCTTGAGGTACACTTTGCCTTGCAGAAGAGCAGTAAAAAAAACCCCAAAAAACAAACAATGACAACAACAACAACAAAAACCATTCCTATCTTTCCTTCTTTTCTTTAGCCCTCCACTGCCCCGCTCTGGGTGGAGCATCATTAATTCAAAGTCATCTGTCATTCACTCTTCTCATCCCAGTGCCCCAGGCAAGCTGAAGTTGGTTCTGAGACTATATGACCGAGTTTCCTCTGTGCCTGAGACTTTCCCCCAACTCAGCATTTAGCATCATCTAAAGGATTATGGAGGCGGGGGGGCGGGGAACTGCTCACCGCAGGATGTTTGTGTACAAGTCTTGCAATAATTTTGAGCAGGAAGTGCACACGCAAGGGTGCCACAGTATGAGGAGTAAGGAGGCTTTTGTTTTCCAAGAGAGTAGAGAACGGTTCTCAGAATCCCCACAATCTGGCGTGTGCTATTGTTAGGTGCTATTCTTCAGCTTCGCATAATGAGTACACCCTGAGAAAGGCAAGCTCCCTCTTTGAGATCTTCTAGTCTACCGAGAAACCAAATTCCCTCTTTTCAAATACATTTTCACATGCAAAACAGCAGTCTGTTTCTGCTAAGTCACATCCTAGCTAAATGGATAATTGAACGGGTGAATGGGGAGCTGCTACCCAGCTGCTGACCTGCACAGTTGCCACACATATATACTCCCAAATTGCAGTGGAGCAATCCCCAGGAGGCAGAAAGCATGACTGATTTTTCCAATAAAGCCACAAAAATCAATAATCCCTGTAGACGAACCGCTTGCATCGCTAACCATCTCCGAGTTTTCTTCCTCCACCATCCCCCACCCCAGAACAGGCCTCTGTCTTTGCCTTGGCACCTGCTTCCGATTCCTCACTACCAGGACCAAGCCTATATTCTATTCCAGTTCTGCTGAACGTACCTTTTAGGGAGGCTCTGCAATGCTTCTTGATTTAGAGATGCCTGGGTTTTATGTGGTTGTGGAAAAAGTTGCTTAGCTTTTCCCGGGCGCCAATAAGTTCTGATATATGGCTGTGCATGCCTGCATGATTAATGGCACATGCAATGCAAGGACTTGGAGCTTTCAGAGGTCACCCCATGTGTACTGAATAATACAGCACGGATCCAAAAATACCCTTGGAAGAGAATCCTGGCTGCACATAAATGCAATGACATTGCCTGCTTTAGTTGACATTGCTTGAGACTCGGTGTTTCGAAAGAAAGTCACCTCCCCCAAGCAGGCAATTTCAAGATAAAATGGGAGATCATTTTGGTTCCTTGGCTATTTCTCTGTATAGTGGCATAGGTATCAGGAAAAGGGAGACTGGGAAAAATCATGAGACTGCCATGTTAGTTTCTGACAGGATTTCCAAGTTCAGGGTAGCCAGGCCACGGTGTGAAGCAAATTAAATGTCCATGCAAAATATGCTACTGTGTGCAGTGCCGTGGCTGAGAATTTAAATGCACCAAAGTCAAGAGATTCAAAATGATGGTTCCCACAGCAACTATAAGTCAGTTCTCTGGTGAATATAAAATTAACTTTATTGCAAAACATGCTGTTCAATTTACGCCTTAATCTAGTCATGGCAGAGTTACAGTTGCTGTGAGAACGCTAACTCTGAATTGTTTTGAATAATTAATTTAATGAAAAGTTGGTGGAAATGTGAACTCTGATGGAAAAGTCAACTTAAATTTAGGCAAGTTGGTCAATGGTGCCAACATGAAGTGACATCGGGTCAGTCGTAGAATCTGAAGTTATTTGGTGCACTCTTTAGCCTGGGGGATACAGGTTAAGGTACTAGGGTATTGTCCTCAATCCCCAAAGGCACACTCTTGCAAGGGATGACTTTACCAACAGGTGAGGGTGGCTCCTTGGTACCCATATACCTGTTCGAACTGCGGGACTTCAAAGAAACCCTGTTGTTGCTGCTCCTACCTGGGAACAAAGCAGGTGATCAAAATAGGCCATGATCACAGCTGTTCAGTGGCATTTAGGACTCAGCTGCTCTTTTCTTGGACCACCCGGTTGTCTACATATTGCTTTGTTTCTGTGAGCCAGCTGTGTAAAATGAGGGTGTGTTAGTAGTCTCCACCTCACAATGTTGACACGAAGTTTACATGGGGAAGGCACGGCAAAGAACTTAGCCGTAGTGGCTCAGCACTCAGCAACTGTTGGCTTGTAAGATCTAGGTGGGAAACTCAGTTGAGTTAGTAGATTAAAACACGTGACAAAACCAACTATTTAGCCTACTGGGTTCTTTTGCTCTAGACTGATTTGGTATAAAACTAAGCTGGCAAAGGGGACATAAAAACAGAAAGAGAAAGCAGCAGAAAGTGGCGCCAGCGACAGTGTATCTTTCTTGAAGTCACTGAGGCAACTCCCTCTGAATTTCTAGAAACCGTCTATCCTACTGGATTCAAATCTCTTTATTTCATTCGTGTGTGTGTGTGTGTGTGTGTGTGTGTGTGTGTGTGTGTGTGTGTATGACACATTGTATACCTGTTTAACATATAAGAGAGTTGTTCCCACTTCCTTCTGATCATTTTTCACCATTGGAGGTGATAGTACCTCCATTGTGAATGGGGTTGGAATGAAGTTGTAAATCAACCACTTTTCACCGACTCTAGACCCTAGATGGAAGTGTCCTCTGTTAAAGCCTGAAAGCCCCTGACCAGGGAGAACCCCCTGATCCACTCAGTGAGCCCTTTTGGTGACCCACCTTTGAAGCCAGCTCTGTACTTCTAATAAGTGGGTACTTTTGGCAGCTAAGAAACAATATTGTTGAAGCCAACTCAGGGTTTTCTCCCTAGGCCTTCCCAGCTATTCTCCTGCATACAATGTGGGTTTTCTTTCTCTCTGTCTTAAATGAATCAGATGCTGGGCAAGAGGGAAGAGCATGTTCCTAGGAATTTCAAGGCTAGCCAGCAATCCCTGGGTACCTGCTGTATTACAGGCTCCAAGGCAAAGGATAATTTATCCCTTGACCAACACCAACCACCTATATTGTACTGCCTGGTCCCAGGCTTGGCAAAAACCAAAGGTTTGTCAGAGGCATTGTCAAGGTTTTGATAGAAAGGGACAAAGTCACAGACTGTCAGGCAAGAAGAAGTCAAAGGCAAAACAACCCAGCAGTATGTGGTTTTCCCTTGTCAAGCTATCCTGGCTTGGTTTTAAGTACTTTCTTTATGCACTAGCCTCACACTGTTTGCAGAGTCTCTGCCTCCCACCCCTTAAGGTCTTGGCTTGTGGTGTTTCTGCCTTGCTGTGATCAGTATCAGTAATATTTTAATGTCTCCTAAAGGACTTGATTTTATAACAGTGCAATCGTTTGCTTTTACTGCTCTGAAAATATTTGAAAGCTGTATTACTTAGTGTAACCTAAATCTCATTGGTGATGGAAGGGAACTTTGAATGTGGAGTTAAGGGTGCCCTCCTAGCAGAGAGCTCGTTTAGAGGTGATGGAGAGAGGCCTCCTGGTCTTGGCAGGTGCTTGGCTCTTGTGGAACTTCATCTCTGCTTTGCTTGCAATCCTAGAGGCTTATGGGAGGAACTTCATCAGCCAAACACCCTAATGTCTGGGGCTCCCTGAGTGCCACTCATTGGCTTCAGGAGTCAAGTTTACCTGAAGGACTTACACTCGCAATCTCTTTCCAACTGTCTGAAAACGGGCCTTAGCAGATTTGGTTGCACTGGGGAACGTACGGTTCCTCCGACCTTATAGTTTTCTACAATGTATGCACCCTCAGGCTATGGCAGAGGGGTCCACGTTACAATGCCTGATTGCTGCATGGGTAGATGGGTGCAAAAGTACCAATTATGGTAGACACACTGGGACCTTGAGAGGCCTGATGAAGGAGGGCATGGAGAGCCCTGGCTCACCATTTAGAGTCTGAGCAGCTTTCATTGGGAGCACCTTAGCTAGAATGTGAAAGGTGATGGCTCCCAAGGTAGCAAAAAAAAAAAAAAGGCTATTTCTTGATATGCCAGTGTCTATAAAGACATGGATACTTTTCCATACTCACACGATTTAAAGTTTAAAAGTGATTTTGATTTACTGAGGAAAGCTAACACTTTATGTTTGATTCTAGAAACCTAGTCAGTTTTGAGCTCCATCCCTAATATTATTCCATGTGGATCTTGAGTGCTTTTTAATCCCCTCTGTCTCTGAGGAAAGAGTGTCCTGATTGGAGAGGTCAGATGGGAAGCAGGGATGTCAGCCTTTGTACTTCCAGTGAGTCTAGGACCTCCCCGACACATGCACTCCCAATGGCAGGTAGTCCCCTGGTCTTGCACCTGCCTCTGGAAGATGGTGAGGGCATGCCTGCATGCAGAGGGTGTGGATGGTTACAGTAGAGTGTCATGCTGGGAGTACTTCCCAGGAATCAGTGGCCTGGCCTGAGACAATTTAGAAGGAAGAGCAAGCAATCTAGGAAATGTCGAATACTTGTGCTGTGCTGTCCCAGGAAAATTATCAACAGGTTTACACTGCTGAACTGGAGTCTTCTCCCTGGGTCATGCCTGCAAAGCCCAAGGAATTGCCCTCAGTAGAGTAGACAAGAGCACATAGGCCCAGGAAGCAGAAAGGAGAGGGTAGGACATGGGACTGGGTAGCAAGGCCTCGATCACAGCCATGGAGGGGGAAAAATAACTGTGGAAGAGCTCCAGTCTTCACGGGACAGTCTGACTTTCCTGGGTGCTCTATCCAAGGCAACTGAGGGAGGATTCGGGTCTTGTCCTCCACTGTACCTCTTGGGCCCTTGTGCCTAATTTGCATTTCTGTCACTTCATTGCAGCTGGAGAAGGCCTGGGACATCACATTTGTCATTCTACTAGTCTAACAAAGAGAAAAAGGGAACCCAAGAAGCACAGATTAGAAGGCTCCGTTAGCAGGACACAGGTGTCTAGAACCCTGTAGCACCCCGTGTGGAAGTCCTAGGTCTTGAACCCTCAAAGAAGTAGCATTTGAGAGCATGGCATTAGGCCGATGACAAGTGCAGAGACGTGCTGCAATGGTGTGGGTGTACCATGCTGGGTCTGCTGAGCAGTCAGGTGGGCGCACACACATGCATGCACACACAGACATGTACACACTCATACGCACGACAGGAATCAGGCACTGGCTTGTCTTGTCTGTGTTTGTCACTGGCATTTGGAGCTGGCTGTCTATTGGAATAGATGGAGGAAGCTAAGAAGGCAAGGAAAGTGGCACAGGAAGTGGCCACCAGACACCCTGCTTGTGGTTCTTGAATGCTATCTTTGCCAATGGTGTAGACCATAGATTTGAATCAGTGAGTCAAATTAGCTGGTCTTGTGTAAAATACTACTTGTGTAAAATGCTCCCTGTATGTTTGGGGGGCTGCTGCTTTGCTGCGAAGTGCACTGAGGCAACACAAAATCTTTTGAGCTCCTTGGAGAAAATTCACCATGTAAGTACAAATTACCACCATTATACCATAGGCATGAGACTTGCATCAGCTTAAACCAATCACCAACAATGGCTTCAGTTTCAAACAGAAGCAGCCAAAGCTGTCCCAGTCTCAATCCAGGTAAGTGGTGCTTTCTAATTTCCATTACCCCTGCCTTAGAGGCAAATGTCAGGGCCAAACACGAGCACTCCACTGGTTCCCCCACTCTTATCTGGATGGCTTGAACAGCACTGATATTTCCCCCCCCTTTTTTTTGCCAACTCTGGAAAATGGGGAGACTAGACACAATAACCTTGCCTTTTGGCATCTGTTGAAAACCTAGCCATTTTGGGAAAACGACACTTGCCTTTCTACATGGCAAAATGCAGCTGGATCTAGCCTGCGCCTGAGCTCTACAGCTTGGGTGTTCATTACTCACTTCCTGCCCTTGTGTTCACTTACTCTGCTCCTACTTCCTGGTCATGTTGGGTGGGGGGGGGGATATCTGAGTTTATTTTTCTTTCTACTGCTTGTGCTCTCTCTTCCATTCTCTAAATCAACAAAGATCCTGAATTCGTTGTGCCCTCATTATCCAAATCTAGGCCAGTTCCTCTTACAGAGGAAAGATTTACCCAACCACCCCTTACCAAGGGAGAAATGAGAAGAGCCGGCTTTCTCTCCCGTTCCCCTCCCTTGCCACTAATTCCACCCTAAAAGCTCAAAGTTTTCTTATTTCGAGCTGTCCAGGCAGTAATCCAACTAAATTAGACCATAAGCATTTGAAGGGTTTCAGACTAAATAAAAATATAGATATAGCTAGGAGAAGATGAGATTTAATTAATGAGTGTTATTTAACAGAACAAGTTGTGCCATATATGGAGGATTAAGAGATAAAAACGGATAGGAGGGAAAATCAAATTTTAATGAGTTACCATCTTTGCTTGCTTTAGCTGAGCTTTCCCCATTGAGGAAATATTAACACTTACTAGGGAATCATCTGCATCCATATATGTGGCTGATATCTGAATTTCCATTATGCAGCAACACTGTGCTAGGAAAGAACTCAAACCTGTCTTCAAAATTCAAGGCTTCCATCCCTACATTGGTTGATCTCTTAGGAAAGCCATAAGCAAAACTCAGTATTGAAGACTACATCAAAAAAATCATTGTCAGAATTGCCAGGAAAGAGGTCTCGGGTTAGAATACAGCCAAGCCTTGTGTGGGCAAAAGAACAGGTGAGGTCTGAAGTACCATGGTCTATCACTTGCTTCTTCACAAACCATTCTCTGTGTTTGTTACCCTGGAGATTTTTTCACACTATGGTACTGGATACATTAGGCACTCAATAAATGCTGAATGTATTCATCACACTCAGCTCGAGCTACACATGGGAAATATGGACATCAGACGTGGCATGCATGGCACATGGATGGCTTCTTGTCAATGTATGTATTCATGTTCTTGTAAGTGGTGGTGGGATTCCTGCTGCATCCTTATCTCTTCCCATTTATTTGCCTCTGCCACGTGTGTTCATGTCACTTAAAGGACTGGAAGCTATGTGACCCATAGAGCGCCTCCTGGGACAGTAAAACAGGAGAAGGCTGCAGAAACCCATGGTAACATCTCGGGTTTGGCTCTGAAGACCTTTTCATGGGATGCTGGGCCTCTATCCCTGCATAGCGATTTTCTGTCTTTGCTGGTCTCAGCTGTGCCCTTTCTGAAGCCATATTTGGAAAGCTGAGATAAAAGTATGATGGTATGGTGTCAATCATTTTTAAGCTAACATTTATGGAACACCAAGCACTATGTTATGCATTTACTCACAGACTGAGCCTCCCTAACAGCAGGACGGAACTAATATTAGCCCTCTCCTACAGAAGAGAAGAACCAAAACTCATTCAAAACACATAACGTGTGAAAAGTCATCCAAGTGGCAAGGGATCACAACTCGTGTTGGAGGGAGGCCTGTTTGGTGGCAATATTATACACATTCCCTGTACACCCCCCCAACCCCTGCACTCACAAATAATGACAATAGTAAAGTGTTGTTCAAGAGTGTTAACAGCAGAGAGGAAGATGTTACATTCTACAAACTGAATGTGTAAGATAGTGACAGTTTGCAATGGTTTCTCATGTGTGTTATGCATTGCAAATGGCTTAATTCTGGGTTAATTGTTTTCTGTGGTAGGTTTTCTCTACGGTACGAATGCATCTCCTTTATTAGACCCCCATAGAATAGGTCAATGAGCGAATGGACACAGATCTTTCTTGGCCCCATTATATGGAAATCAAAAGTTAATTCAGTTCTAGTCAAGAGATGGCAAGAAGTTGATTGCAACATGCTTAAGGGATGCCTGCCTGCATTCTGTTTTTTTTTTTTTTAAATAGGAAAAAAAATGAGTTTTTTGTATCCCCTCCAATATCTTCACTCACTTCCCCCCCTGTTCAGGGAAACTGTAATAATCAGTGCTAGCTGGGCTGCCTGGGCTTATACACACTCAGAGTAAACAACCAGCCCCAGGGCCCGGTGGCTGGGACTCTCTCCACAATACAGAAGCCACATTTTGACTTTCATGCTACTGGAGAGACTGTGTTTTGGATGCACTGGTAGTTTGCTAACTTACTGAAATAAAATCAGGCACAAACGTTACCCCCTGTGCTTTCCAGGTGATTATTTTATAATCTCTCAGGCTCCCCACCCCCTGGCATTATTTCTAGACACCTACTCAGGGCTGTCTGGCAATTCCTTTTGAAGTTAAAACATAATTTCAAAAATAAAGAAATGCAATTCACACTTATCAGAGCCCATCACTTGCATACAGCTTTAGACAGATGACCTCCTGGGCCAAGCTTTAACCAACTTCATCGCCAATGTGACTAGGTATTGCTATTGCTAAGCTAGGGAATCTTACCTCTTTAAATTCTCGGAGACAGTACTCTTATGGAACTTAAAAAAAAAGATTATATTAGCCTGCCCTCCCTTAGCATGGCATTTAGGGAATGCATGGTTTGAACTGCATAGTGCTAGGCTTGATGCATCGTAGGATAATCAGCTTGAAAGACCTGTCCAGAAACTGCACAGAACTTGGGGCCTAGTATGTGTATGTAGGTGCTTGCTGACTCCTTTCCAATTGCATTTAGAAGGAAAGAGAGATCCCAGGGACATTTCCATAGGCAGTTTTTCTTGCTGAAAATGGAAGAAACCATTAATTGAAGTTGGGTTTGGGAGAGGTTCTTGACTGAGTCTAAACAGGCATTCAGAGACTCGCTGTGTTTAAAGAATTTGTAAGCTTCTTTCACTGCCTTTTTTTTTTTTTTTTGGTTCTGGGACACATCTGAAGATGACTGGAGATGGGATATAAATAGGACTCCATGCTGTTTGTTCTACGCCTAGCCTGGTATGAAACCTTGAGACCCAGGAGAGATGTAATTTGCACTTGATATTTGTTGTCGCAGAGAATCAACCACATCTAAGGCAGAAATGAAGGACTAGACTCTCAAAGGAACTTAGGGCCAGCTGCTAAGGTTGCAGAGTGTTTACTGCCTAAGTGCAAGAAGAGTTCACAGTGGGCTCTAAGGGTGTGGCTGAGCGCGAAGCTACCTGGCCTCTCACAGCATGGAGCCTAGGAGGCAGTGCTATATGATTTCCCGGAAGAGGATATTGCAAGCAACTGGTCTCATTGGAGGGATCGAACTTGAACAATCTGGAAAGGTTAGATGCACGCACATGTGGCTCCCCTGGAGCTTTAGAAACGCCTGGTGGTATTAGGAGGGAGGAGACTTTGCCATTGGCATGAGCCATGAACCAGAACAGGTGGTGTAATTGATGCAAATCGTTCCTACAGTGTGAAGCAGGATTGTGGGATTCGGACAACTTGGGCCTGCTCATCTTACAATGAATTCACGAAGGACCAAGGGTTCCCCCTCCCTACTCTTACAGTTTGAAAAGCTTTCCTGTCCCCACCACCCTCATTTTGACCATTATCTCAGCTCATTTGGCAAAGTATGTCAGTCTTTGCTGGACTGACCTTTGCACTCGACACTTGTTGGCCCAGGGAGTCAACTGCTTCGTTAGTGAGCTGAGCACAGGAAGAAAGCGATGCCACTGTGGACCAGGGTGGAGGCTGTCTGGAGAATTCTATGGTTACTGCTAGGGGAAAAGTCTGGACTTCCCCTTCAGGGTTTTAATAATCAGAGAAACATTGCCTGGTAGCTTTTAATTACACTGAACACGTCCTGTCCTATCACTGAGGACCAAACAGGCCTCTCTTCCTGATTACAATGAAAATGTGTGTGTGTGTGTGTGTGTGTGTGTGTGTGTGTGTGTGTGTGTGTGTTTAAACAAACACTTTACTTAAACTATGGATTTTTTTTTAATTAGAAGAAAGATTAGCTAAATGAATTTTCCCTTGTAATTTAATCCATTCTAATTATCTTGAGACTGTTTATGATGAAATACTTAAAATTTTGCCTAGCTGCAAAATCCACGAATGAAAACCCGCCAAGCTTGCCTGTGGTGTGGGTGCCTCCTGCAGCTCTGTTCATAATGGTTCACAGAAGCACATGGTAGAAAGGATGAAGGGAAATAGATCACAGTCTTGATGTATGTGCCCAATATGGTGGCACTCTATTTTCCAAAGGCAATAGAGGTGATCTTTAAAAAAAATATTTATTTTTGTTAAGTGTGTGTGTGTGTGTGTGTGTGTGTGTGTGTGTGTGTGTGTAGCATATATGCCTGTGAGTGTATGTGTCCTCAGAAATTTGATGTATCAGATCTCCCTGGGGCTGGAGTTACAGGAGGATGTGCGCCATCTGACATGAATGCTGGGTAACAAATTTGGGTGTTCTGGAAGAGCAGTACATGCTTTAAAAAATGCTAAGCCATCCCTTGATCACCAATACAATCTCTTCAATATCTTGATGGCACCCATTATTTCGTAAGCGAACATACGTGAAAAGACGATCACTTTCAACACAGCCTATGGAATAGGATGCTATGAAGGAAGAGGGTTGCTTGAGACTGAATCCCATTAGACAAGCAGCTTGGGAGGAAATGTGAAATCTGTTTCTGACATGAACATCTGGGGTTTCCTTCTGATAACTCAGGAGACGAGCCAAGGAACTAGAGAGATTCCCCAGATGTTCCACATGGGTCATGCTCCAAGGAATCAGGAAACTGCAGTGACTTAGGAAGGCGGTGATATGGGGGGTTTAATTGTGATGTTCATCAGGTTGAGTGGGGACAGAGAGTCAATGAGAGTTCTGCTCTTTCTAGAGGGCACTCTTGTTACTTGGCAGAATCCAAACTGGGACTCCTGGATTACTCCGGATGTACAAAGCCAGAGTGAGTAAAATCATGCTACCTGGATTTGTGAGGGATCAGGGAGAGATACAGGAAAGAGACGAAGGGATGCTCTCAGTGGTGCTGATTCATGGCATCTTCCCCTCAAGAATGCTCCTACAATGCTGGGACTCGAGTCCTGGGCTTCAGGCCACTGAACTAGCCCCAGCTGTTCAGACTCCTAAATGAAGACCATGCCACATGGCCAAACTTCTCAATGGCGTTTGTGTGGTCTCCAGTTAGAGAAACACTGGCTTCAAAGAACAGAATATTCCTCTATTCAGGATTAATGATGTCTAAATTATATCTCAAACACATTTCTTCTTTTCAAAGATCCTTATTATATAAATAAAACACAGAATTAAAATAAAATAACAGGCTACTTGATTCTTTAGGAATTCCTATCCCAGAGTTTGAGACCCTTTGGCCCAAAGTGACAAACCCCAAGTTTACAACATGGTTCTATTAATGTAACTGTTAAGAAAAAGTACCTTTCACTAGTCTCCATGATTGAATTGCATGCCATCAGTGGGATAACACTCATGGTGTCTGCTCCTTTGATGTAAGGTCTTTAGTGTACGTTATGGGGATATACACTGAAAACCTGCCTTCCAGCAGAGAAAAGGGCTTGATTGCATTTGAGTGGCCCATTCATATAAGCCTGCATCATGTGCAATAAACCCTGGAAATGGATGCGTCCTTAGAGATGATCTCATTTGAGTGAGTCCTAAAGTCAGTCAATCACACAGTGCATTTGTGATATTTGCAATATCTGCACTGTTATTTGCTTAATATTTTTCTTTAAATTTACTCAGGCCTAATATTGCTACTTACTATCAGCACATCCCGAAGCAATAACACCCACGTAATCAGGGCTTTGATGTGGTAGTTACGTTTTCCTGATGCTTATTCTTAAGCGCTTCATACAACTATCCAACAAAGTATATTTGCATCTTGTGTTTGGATACAATGCCCTAGGAAGCAACAACATGGTCTAATATAAACATTTCTTGCATGAGAAAACCGAAGGTTGAGACGTTTGGTGACATGTTCTAGGGTGCATGGACTGTGTGCTTTGAAGCTAAACCTAGAATACAGATGTCCCTTTCTACTGGCTAGTGCATTTTCCATGATGCCATAAGGAATGGATTGAGTGATGCGAGAGAGAGAGGTCTATCATAAACATCCTCAGGGGGCTCTCTTTCTCTTTCATAGTATTGAAATGTTAGCACAGATGTAAAGTCTTTGGCATACATGCTGAGAGATCCAAAAATCGTAGACTTGATTCTCTGTAAAATCTCAATTGCTGGGTACCCAGCACATGCCAGGACAGATCTTATGTGTGTTTGTTTTTGGATGTGTAATCTCCTTCTGGTAACTCTCCCCCATGGGCTTATGCCTTGAGGGTGGTGAGCCACATTCAGTTCTTTATTCAGATGAAATCTTGTACCTTTCATCAGAGACATAATGGAATTTTGGTTAACAAGAGACCATATATATGATGGTAGTTCCACTGATTGTAATAGAGTTACACCTTTCTTCTTATTTAGTGACAACATGGATGCCCATGATTCATATGCTTGTGGTGACACTGTATTAAGCAAGCCCACTATTCTGTCAATGGAATAGGAGTATAATAACATACCATTTTGAATAGTACATAATCCTTGGTAACAAATGCCATAGATACCAGTTTATATATCTATTATATATATATATATATTTTTTTGTTACTGTGGAGCCTGTTTCTGCTTATTAAAACTGTTCACCATAAATAAGATTTTGTAGGCAGCAAATCTCTATAGTTTTCCATAGCTCTCAACTGCGTTAGGAGGCCACATTGAATGAGTGACCTAGATCATCTATCATGCAATGACAAAGTCACCTAGCCATGCACCTCTTGGATCATGTCCCCACTATTAAGAGACAGACAGTATTTTTGATGGGTCTGTCCCTGTCACTACAGGCCATGGGTTTATATATTGACAGTTTCCTCTGAAACTGTCAGGAGGTGGTACAGAGGATTATGGGCTCCCCCAAATCCTTCCCCTCTTCTCTTCTTGGTAAGAGGCCATGTCATAGACAGATAGTACTAGACTGCATAGGAAGCACTTCTAGAAAAGTTTTTTTGCTGGGACTCTAGGATACCAGGCCAAAACACCAGGACAAAGTCTGTATCCATCGTGCCTATTTTCCAGCTGGTGCTGAAAGCCCATCTCCAACAGCTGGGGCAAGAAAGCAAACACTATTAGTGATGAGAATCTCATCATGTGTACAGCTGTTATTTCTTGTTATTTTATTTTATGTTTCTATCCTTCTTACTCGGGGTTTGCATAGAAAACCTCTGAAAGACTTCAAGATCCAGAGTCAAGGGGATGGTCTGGACCTGGGATATTCATCATGTGTGGTAGATGGCTCATGTTCAGCCACTGTGTTGGGAGGGGGAGAAATTACTGTTCTAAAAATTCAGCTAAAATAATACAAGTTTTAAAAGTTCAGGTTTTTACATGAAAGAGGAGGAAGGGGAGGGGGGAGAAGGAGGACAGTGACAACAACAACTATTCTGAAAGCTCTTCCAATAAGAACACCGGGAAGACTTGAGTAATTATCCAGTCGGAGAATGAGTTGCTTTCATGGATGTGGTGGTGCTGAGGGTGGCTCTGTAGAGCCCACTATAGTCACAGAAGCACAGATGTCAAAGGATAATAGCTACATACAAGTGTGTGTGTGTGTGTGTGTGTGTGTGTGTGTATGTAGAGGGGTGATGGCTATATCAGTTTCCCTAAGTTGGACGGAGGATGGAATGAGATGCAGTCACAGCTGCCTTTGTGTGAGCTTGGCTAATTTTAACAGTTGCTTTCCTCCACTTGTGTTCCCTGTTGTTCTGAGACGTTCTCCCTCCTGGACTGTGACCCTGTCTCCTTCTGATGACAATCACTTAATCAGCACATCTCATTGTCGCCTGGATGGTTTTACCTTGGGTAAAGATTCATTATCCTTATTAACATCTCAAGAAACCTTTTCTCTCCCCAACCAATTAAAGAAGAAAAATAGAAGGGGCCCAGTGCAATAGATGGAAAGAAAACTCCTCTGACATGTGGCACCTGCTAGGTCACTCAGCCCCATGTGGCCCTAAGAATCAAGTTGTCAACGATTCTGAAACATGATCAGAGGTCAGGGCCACAGAGGGAAAACACACAGGTTGGAATAACTTCTGCCCATGCTGTTCACTGGCCGGATCCTGAGCAGCTTACCAGGTCTGGAATGTATCGCTGTTGGTAGACTAAGTCCCTAGATGGTCATTTTGTGTTACTTGGCAAGGATGGAGATCTACATCCCGCAGAGGATCACAACTGTGCACTATCCACAGATAACTGCCCTCATTTCCCTGGCAATAAGAATGCTGGTGTCTTCTTGTATTTTCTCAACTATTCTGCCAGTCAAACACACTAACACCCAATTCACCTTTTTATTATATAAGGAATGCTTATCTGGGTTTACTATAGTTCAAGTCATTTGACCTAATAAAAATTCTATAGTTCTACCAAGCCTTGGTGTGATAGCCATTGGATGGCTCTCTTATGTTAAATTCTTCATATTAATAAGGGGTGGTGGCAGGTGATAGGCAGGTGGCAGTTTATAGAACAGAAATCCATTTTAAAATCACATTTAAGGAATAAGCCTCTTCTAACCAGACAATATGCCTTCTGATTTATTCATAGGAATAAACTGCACCTTACCCAAATAATGCTAATATATTCCAAAGATATACATGAACTGTGGTGATTTACATTCAAAGTCTATTCTTATCTATGCAGTTCTATAGATTTTAGTCAGACCTTATATTTAACTTGTTAGGAGTGAACCTAAGACTCATTGTTGGGCAGATAATTTAGCTTTTACAGTTAAACACTGACACATTACACCTTCTATGCAGATCTGTAGCAGTAAAAATAAATAATTTAGTTACAACTTTTGGAATTGCACTTGATCAAATATGGAGGGACTCTTAGGCTTCTACTTGAATGACTTTTGGAAGTCTGAACTTTCAGCATCTCTTTCTTTTCTATCTTATTGCCTCCTCAGTACAATAAATGCAACCTATAAGGGCTGGTGTGAATTGTTTGGTTGACTATTTGCAAGGACTCCCCTGAAACCATCTTTCTATGACCATCTGAAAACAGGCTGCCGGCAACCTGAGCGCCTAACACCAGCCACCCACCATCCTGCCTTACCCCATTGTTTACTGACCAGTGCCATTTCATTCTTATTTATTTTCTCTCTTCCAAACATAGCATTTGAGGATCTGCATGGAAAGGACCTAAGATCTTCTCTTTCCTCTGACTGTCACTCTCCCCAAGGAGGAGGGCTGATTCTGGGCTTGTAAATTGTGGCATTTACTTTAAATGAAATGACAGGGATGTCTGTTCAAACTAAAAGACTTAAGACTCCATGAGGCAAGCTCCAGGGGCCACTAGCTGGAAAGCTTGAGAAGCAATTGTGCATGCACGATTCTCTCCCCAGCTCTCAAGTAGTGACCCTCACCAACTAAGGGACATTTGTCATTTTTTTTTTTGAAAAAAACACAGAGAAGAAAAACAAGGAAGAAACAGCACAAGTCCTATTCACAAAGTTGGGGAGCCCTGATTCCTCCCAAGAAAAAAAGCTTTGGTCATCACAACCTTAACCATTGTCATTGAAGAGACTCTAACATCACTGGCCATCCTAATTCTGAACCAGGGACTTTCTGGCACCAGCACCTCTCCATTCTTTCCACGGCATATACAGTGACATTTCACTGACATCTCTTAAGGGCTCATGGATGTCAGATCCCAGAGATGTGAGACTTAGGCTGAATGTCTCAAGGAGCAGAAGCACCCTTTGCTGGGTCATTGTACACAGGGGCCTGCTTGACTGAAGTGCCCAAGCTCTCCTGATGGCCACAACCTCACCGTCCTCTACTGAGATCAAAGCTGTCATTGGTCCATTCCTTGCTTAAAAGCCCCAGAGACATCTTGGCTTGTGTTTTTGGTCTTCCCTCCCATCTACTCTGTGGCTCCTCTCCCTTTTTCTTTGGTCTTGAGATCTGTCAAGCCACAGTTGGTGCCTCCTCTTCATGGGGCCACCCACCTGCCTTCTTATCTCTCTCTTCATCTGGACTTTAGGCAATTTTCTCATTTGGATGTCAGTCACCCTTTTTCTTTAAAGGGCCCACATAACAATTGGTTGTGTGGGGGCTTTTACCCTCTATTGTGATTGCTCAGGACTGAGGAGTAGCTAGCAACTGACAAGATGCCAAAGAAGTGGCATAGATTCCCTCTCCCAGTGCTCTGTGTATGGACGCTGGAATTTGAATTTCATAGAATTGTCAAATGTCCAGAAACTTTTTTTTTATTATTTCTATCAAGGCTTAAAAACTGTCAGAAAAAGTTCTTTGCTAGCAAGCCATAGAAAAACCTAGCAGCAGGCCAGGGCTACTCCTTTGGCTACAGTTGGCCAACACTTGCCCTAGGCCTATCTGTACTTCCCTTTTGTGAACTATTGCTAGACCCAAAAATAGGTTGTAGCATTAGTGAGAGCTACCAGGTTTCCCTCTGGAGACACTAGTCCTGCCTTTCCTTCTCAGACAGGGAAAGGGCGAGCCATAGTTCAAGTCTATGAATTGAGAGGTGGTGGGAAAATCTATTGGATTATCTGCTTTAGGGGTGTTGATTGGCAAGAACTTCTGAAGTGGGGCAATAGGAGCAATAGAGGTATGGGGCTGGGGAGAAATTTTTATTGAAACCACACCAAACATGCAGAGACACATAAAAAAAAAAAGCCCTGGAAGAGTAAGAGCCACCGTAAGGACTGTCCTGGTCTTGGGCTGTGCACATCCCTCCCCTGAGAGTCTAGTGAATTGTCCCTCTGCAGGGACCTGAAATGAGAGCAGCTGCAGGGGATGCAGGGCCTGGAGCATCATTGAGATTGCAATAACAAGTCACTGCCAACAGGCTGTCCCGGCAGGGTCCCCGTGCGCGCTAGTCATCGCCCTGATTGGCGTGCTGCCCCTCCGATGGCCAATCAGAATGGAGGGAGATGGGATGCAGTCGGTCCACATCATCTCTGCTTAACTGCCCGAATGAACAGCATGGGAAACTGAGTCTGACCTCATCAGTCAGCCCTGCGCAAGACCCTCTCCTCGTCTCTCATGCTAGATGGCCAAGCTACAGTTTGGGGTTGGGGGCTAGGACAGTGGACAGGCCCCCAAACTTATGGCTAGATACAAAGGTAGCTTGAAGCGGGAAAGTGGGTGCTTGGCTAGAAGCTCTCCTGAAGGGAGACAGGTTATCAAGCCTGCTTGGAAGAGTCCCATGACAGACTTATATAAGCAACAAGAACAAAAACTGGAAGGAAAAAAAGATGGTCCGGTGGATTGCCTTGTAATCATACCTATCTGAGAGAAAAAGTATTGGCTTCTAATCCCCCATCAAAGAGACAGACACATTTAGAGAATCCTGTGCTTGCTTTGAGCAAAAGCAATGGAAAAATAAACACAAAATGACAAAAACAAAACAAAACAAAACTGATCAAAAAAACCCAATCCAAACAAACAAACACTGTCCCCCAATCCCCAAAACCCAGACTGAAGAAACTTCAAAACCATTATTTATTATTTTTGAGGGCATATGATTTGTTTGGGGGCCATGGTTTATAGTCTAGGTTGACCTCAAACTAAGATTCTCCTATTTCAGGTTCTTAAATGCTGGGATTATAGAGTGTGCCTCTAGCCTGGTCCTTAAAATGATCACTTCTTATCAAAGAACAGATCTTTTAAAAAAATTGGTGGGTGGGGGTAGAGACAGGATCTCTCTGTGTATCCCTGGCTGTCCTGGAACTCACTGTGTAGACCAGGCCTCAGAAATCCACCTACTTCTGCCTCCTGAGTTCTGGGATTAAAGGCATGCACCACTTTGTCTGGTTTACAAATATTCTTGATCAAGACATTCATATATGAGTAGTAGCTGAGTGGAGAATGAATGGGGACCAGAGCTATGCGTGATGCTGCGGAAGCTCAGCATCTACTGGGCTGAGTGAGCAAGAAGGTGCTTAGGAGTATGGCAGCTGTGCCTGGCTGTCCAGAGAACCTGGATGGCTTATATACGCCAAACATACTCCACAACAGGTTCACAGTGTTCCCAGCACCAAGGATCCAGGGATCCTGGGGGAGGGAGGGAGAGAGAGAAGGGGGGAGGGAATAAGGGCACAGTGACATCAGGGTGCTTGGCAGCTGCAGGCACTGACAGTTTCCCATGCGTGTGCATTGCTCCCTCCCCAAGGTTAGTGTTGTCATCTGATTGGCTTTCTTTCCACCCCCAAAACACAATCCTGCAAAGAAGGGAAAGGCTTTTTTTTAAATGTTGGAACCTCGCTTTCCCCTTTCCCTGACCCCATGGAGATTTGGAGAGCCAGCGGGATGTTGGAGGGCACATGTGTCCCTGAGGGAACAGCCAGTTGCAATGCGCGACCGTCACTATCGATCTACGATTTATGAAAATAAAGCAATATGTGCCTGTTTCGGTGCCTGCCGTTTGCCTACCAATGGTGCAGTGTTCACCATTCCAGCCCTCTCGGCATTCACATTTGCCATCTTTACAGGTCCCGTGCTCAATGCAGCGGGGGTGGCACACGCGCTGGTCACAAGCCGCGCCTGTCCAGCCCTCTTCACAGCGGCAGGCTCCCCCGATGCAGACGCCGTGAGTGCCACAGTCTACTGAGCACACTTCTGGAAGAAAAACAATGATTACAGCTCAACACCACAGCGGGGAGTGAAGTCCTTCATGGAAGCCAGACCACACACGTGGCTCCAGAGCTGGTCCCACGGCCCAGCAGCCATAGCGTCTTTGTAGGCTTGCCTCTCCGCTGGTTGGGTAGTAATTTTGCTACTTAAATTTTTTTCTTCTTCTTCTATAGTAGTGGTCCTCAACCTGTGGCTCCTAGGCCAGCAGCATCACCATCACCTGGGAACTTGTTAGAAATGTAAAGAAATGCAAATTCTTGTTGCCCAGGCTGGAGCAATTAGATGTGCTGTAGGGAGCCGGGCTCACTGATTCATTTTTAACAAATCTGCTTGGTGGTTTGGGTATTCACTGGAGTGTGACAAGCAGCTCTTCTAGAGATGCTGAGACCATCTGAGAGGAGGTCAGGCAGTGGCTCCCGTTTGGCCAACCTGACTAGGACGTATACCTCATGCAAAAGAGCTAGCTGGTGGAATCTGACTTCCTGTTCAGCTGGGGTTCTTCCTCACTGAGAGCCTGAAGCCTGCTGGGGTCCTTGCTGTTCTGTCCTCACAGTGCCTGTAGACCCACATGTTCCCCAGATCAGCACTCTATGGCAAAGATAACCACTGTAAATGATGCTGCACTTGCACAGCCTCTTTCTCAAAGGAGCTCAAAGTCTTATGTGGGGGGATAGTGGAGAGGAGACAGACAGACAGATATATTCACTCTGGCGTTCCAAACCTATCACGCGAGGACAAGCACGTGCCAGGCATTCATCCTTACAACAGCCCACTGAGGGAGGCATGGCTCGTCATGCCAGGGGAGGGGGAACTACACGGGGGTGGGGTGGGGTGGGCAGTGACTTGCTCAAAGTCACACCGTGTCTGCAAGTACAATTAGTTGGGACTTGGGGCCAGGGCGCTGCATCTCCCGCCCCACCCCCACCCCCCTGCAGAACTTTGCCAGGACCACCAGCAGATGAAGCCAGAGGTGAGTGGGCTGACTCCTTTCCTTTCCTTTTTGGAATGAAAGACTCATTACTTCCCTCATTGTAGGCAAAGCTTCGCATCTCTTCCCTTTCTGATTGCCATGGCAATCTGACAGCTGTCTCAGCACCCCCAAGGAAGGGGGCGACACAGTGATGGCTTGCTTGCATAGGCACTCGTCAGTGAACAGAACCTTTCTTGGGAAGGTTGGGACCGGCTTGAACTGTTGAACTATTCCATTTTTTTTTAAAGGTCACTTGGGAAGTAAGACACATACTCTTAATTTTAGGAAAATAAAGTATACAGCATAACTTCATTATTTTCCTGTCACTGGAGAACTGCAGAGCTCTATAACATGTTCACACGACACCCCGAGGGAGCCTCTTTTCTGTTTTATAGGACATTCTATTCTGTTTGTCTGGGACTGAATTGTTCTGTTTTGTTTTCTGCTACCTTAAGGGAGTGTACATAAGAAAAACCTATAACGCAAGCAGAAGTATCCCCCCTGGGCCCGTCATCCATTTGTGGTGATGGAACCAAAGAGGGACAGAAACCAACACAATCATTTGATTTTTCTTTTCATTCTCAAAGACCACAAACTCCAGGAGACAAGAATGGGAAAGGCACCATAGGTCTGAGCACAGTCCCTTTTGTCCCAAGCTGAGTGTAAAGATGAGATCTCTATCCACCCAGAATGGGATGAAACACAAGCTTCAAGTGTGGGAAACTGAGGAGAGGAACTCTTGGCTTACCAACGGAGCAGTCGGGACCCATCCAATTCGGGTCGCAGCTGCAGAGGCCGGAGTCGGGGAGGTAAGTGCCATGCCCGCTGCACTGGTCTGGGCACTGGACCCTCGCCAGCTCACAGTTGAGTCCACCCCAGCCAGGGCTGCATAGACACTCTCCGTTCACACAGACACCATGGCTGGAGCAGGTGGGGTCCAAGCAATCCACTGCAACAAGAAGAGAAACACTGGTCACTGATGAAGAAGGGGCCAACAAGGCATGGACTCCTACCCGCATAAGGAAATGGAAGCGCCTAGGTGTCTCATGTGGTCTCTTGGCAGCCATAAAAAGGGGCTTTTTATGTGTTTGAATACCAAGTCTCAAAATGTAAAGAGGACACAAGAGACCCAAAGGGATTCCTCAGGGACAGTTATCAAGAATCAGCTTCATAGGCAGAAAGGTATGCCATCCCATTTCTTGTATGCTGCACTTTCCAACCTTCAATCTTGACTGCTCCACAGCAGGCTCAGGGAATGCATGTGGTGTCTTCTGCATGTATGGCCAAGCCCAATTACCCTCTCTCTAAGAGAGAGCACAGACTCTCATTTTAACCTCACGAGTCCCTGATTTCAAAAAGGGAACGAAAGATTAAAAAGAAAACCCACAGAACTCTTAAATGAGTCACTTTCCTAATTAAGTTTCACTTAGGCTAGGTTTAAAATTAGTTTTTCTCGCTGAGCACACACCTATTGAGGGAGTTAGCGAGGGTGCAGAGTGCAAGAGGTGAGAGTTGGGTGTGTGTGACTGATCAGAGGGTGGCCTTCCCACCGGTGTGGATGGGCCAGTGTTATCAGCTATGACAACGTCCATCCCCAAGACTGCCTATTGGGCAAAGCTCATAGTAGATTCCTTGCATTACGGTCCCTGTGTGTTTCATGGTCTGATTCCTTGGCTGCCCTCAAGATCTGAGTGGCTACACATCAAATGGAACTGAATCAAGTCAAAGCAAGGGCAACCTGCTAGGGGCAGTTATGGAGGATGGAAGGTTTAATATGGGGACATCAAAGCTTAGACATCTATTCAGTTTGCATGCTAGATAGACAGGTCTTTCAACAGGCAGACTAGCTCCCTCAGAGGGTCCTAGGGAAGGTTCCCATGGCATGTGGAGAAGCGAGCTTGGTGTAAAATGGTTTAGGATGGGGAATGGGGCTTTTGCAGAGGGCTCAGTTGTTGCCTTGTGGAGCAGGAAAGGGTGGAACTGTTGAATTCTTATTTGAGAGAGACAAACATTTTCCATCATTTGAAACCAGGCCTGGTGGCCCACACTGAAGTGTCACTTCTGTCATCTCCTGGGGTGAGACACAGTCAGCTTTACATTTTCACTTGTGACTTTTTTGGGACATTCTGGCAATAATTCTATCTCGATGTGTATTTGTGCCACTTTGTGGCTCAACTCCTCAGATGATATTTTTGTCATCTCTCTTTGCCAAGTGTCAAGATGGAAATTTGCAAGACGTTTGGTCCCTTAGTCCTGAGATGGCCACTCTTTGGAGTCCCTCTAGATAGGAACTCATTCCCTACCATTCATGTTTGGTTTCTTTCTTTCTTTCTTTCTTTCTTTCTTTCTTTCTTTCTTTCTTTCTTTCTTTCACACAAAATGATGGTCCTATAAGTTTTAGTATTGACAATACATTGACATGTCTAGGTATGACCTCATTTAAAGGATCTGTGTCATAAACTCTGGTCTTGATGGAGTCAGACTCAAGGACTATGGATTTATTAGAAATCATAGTGTTCCCAAAAGCTCTCTAAAATGATCCCTCTCTTGAGGCAAAAATTATTTCCACTATTAAGAAGAGAATTCCATTTGAATACTTTTTCAGGAATATATAATTTATGGAAGCCAGTTCCAAATTGTTTGAGCCCATGGGGGAAACAGTGACTTTTTCTTCCCCCAGAAAGTGAAGTTCAGTCATTTCTTATTAGTTATAGATGCTCATAATATTACTTAAAATTGTTACAGTCACTTTAGAATGGAACCCGTTACGGTTGGGGGAACTGAACTCTGGGTGATGCGAGCCCTTTGATACCTTCACATTGGTCCAATACAGTAGAGTAGAGCATATCTGCATATGCTTGAAGTGGGGTTTAAACACATAAAGAATGTTTATGAAGGTGTTATGTGCTGTTTAAAGTGTTTTCGCCCTGGCATGGGTGAGGGTGCATGTTGTGTTTACAAAGGAACAAATGACTGACTGCTATAAGCTGAGCCTTTAGCAGAGTATATGGCCAGGACTGATTATGCTCTCTCTCTCTCTTTCTCTCTCTCTATTCTCCTTCCCACTCTCTCAACACAGAGTTTTGCTATGATTTACAGGCCAGTAGAACTCATTATGTATCTTAGGCTAGCCTTAAACTTGCAATCTTTCTGTTTTAGCCTCCCAGATGCTGGTATTTCAGGTGTGTACCACTACATCCACCTGGTGTTATTTCTTGCTTTTGAAAACAAGGATTTTAGCATTGGCAATACATGAACTTACTCATACACCAATCATGTTCATATTCTTCTCCTAAAGGAGACCTTGCACTTTAGTTTTTTTTTTTAAATTTTTTAAATGCTATCTCCATTTCTAAGACAAAATCAAAATACCCACAAAATACGTTGTGTATTATTTCCTAATAATGCTCTCGGCCTATAATTAACAATCTTAAGTGTTTAGTGAAGTACCATCAGACAAGAGACTTTAAAAATGTATCATAGCCTTTTCCTTAAAATGATGAAACAATAAAATATAAGAGATAATGACATTAGATGCACACATATACACACAGACACATAGAGGGGGAGGGGGAGGAGGAAGAAGATAGGAGGGGAGGGAGAGAGGGAGAAGGAAAGACAGAGATGGAGAGGAGGAGGAGGAGAAGGAGGAGAAAGGGGAGGAGAGAGAGAGAGAGAGAGAGAGAGAGAGAGAGAGAGAGAGAGAGAGAGAGAGAGAGAGACAGATTTTTCTGCCGGACGTATTAGCTCCCTTTTCTGTCCTGAATTATGGTAAGAAGAAAGGAGGGAAGTCCACGGAGATTTATTACCCCAGTACTAGAATGTCATCAAAAAGGCCATTTATAGCGTCTAGAAATACGAGCCAACATTTTCTCTGGTCAGTGGTATCAGTAAATATGCCCTCTGTGCTCTGTAATTACAGAGGCTGATGGAATGACCAAATTCACATTTTAAGGGGAATGGTTTTTACTGTGAATTTTAAATTTGGTTCCAATTCTATCAGTCGGTCTTTTGGTCACGTTTTTAAGGTCATTATCTGGCAGGAGAGACCCTGTGGTTTTACGAAGCTTTATAAATAGGAACAGTTAAAAGGAGGACATTGGCCTTGCTCAGTTAAGTACCCTGTCCCTTGAAGCACTAGCTCCTTGAAGCTGAAATCATTAGAACTCATTTGGTCTGGGGTCCTCTGTATATTTGACAAAAAGGGTTATGAATGCCATTTCTATCCCCAAGGATGGAAAAGGAGGTCAAAAGAGTTTTACAAACAATATGTACTTTGAACCCCCGAAGAACCATGAATTACATTTATGAAGTTAAATGTCATTGAAAAATGACTCAACCATGAAACTGACATGAAAACATGGCCAACTTAAACTAACCTGTCAGTTCTGCTCTTGTCTCCGCCCCACTTCCCGAGACATCACCATGCTGTACCTCAAGAAGACGTCTTTTCATTTCCTTGCACAGATTTGTTAATAGTAGAACAGTGTTTATACAGAACCCCCCCCAAAAAACAGAACAAAACAAAAAAAAAGAGGATGGCAACTATTGGTTTCATTGCTATGCCATTTGGGGAAAGCATGCAAATGCTATGACTGTGATGAATATCAGAAATAAAAAAAAAGCTAAATGGAAGGAAGGAAAAGTGCTGACTCAGACTTTCTGTCTCCATTTCCTCTTTTGAAAACAGTGTGTACATCACCTCCCTTCATTCTTTTGGGGGTAACAGAGATCAATAGGGGAGATCACATCTGCCCACAACACTATGTGTGGTTCACTTGCTTCATTGTATGGTTGCTTCGCTCTGAGCATTTGCATAGGACTGCCTGGGGGTGTAAGAAAGTCGGGGGATTCCTTGACATTCTTCTCGTACACCATCTTTCTTGCAGAGAAAAAAATATGCCCCAAGACTGGCAACACCTTGTCCCTGTACTTTGCTACTGACCAGCCCTGGATGTAGAAGGTGGTTTTAACCTTTCCTGTCATATTACTGATCTCTCCCATGTTGTCAGCAAATGCAGCTTTGCCTCCTGTAATCTGTTCATCTTCAGAAACTTTAACCTTTCCAGCAGAGTTATTAAATCAGTGTTTCCTCCACCCTAACTTCCAATTTGGTTATATGATTAAAAAAAAAAAAAAAAAAAGAAAGAAAAGAAAAACACAGGGAGACTTCCTTTCATAATAGAGGGAAAAATGTTTAGCGAATCGAGCAAGGGGAGGTCCAGAAGTCAGACTTTTGGGTGACACTAAGGATATTATTATGGATATATTGAAACATTGTGGAAGAATAATATCATAGAAGCTGATTCTTTTGATGCCACAGTTGTAGACAAAGTGAAATGGGAGATTTTTTTTTACAAGGGAAACCTCCAGGGTGTAGCTAAGGGTAAGGCACTGTCATGGCTCTGGCGAGAGAAGGGAGGACAGCATCAAGTCCTAGGCCCTCCCTGCATAGCTTTGTTCCTCTGATTTGCTGTAGGTGGGGGTCTCAAAATGATTCACATCTCTATAGTCTTCCAAGCCTGCCTGCTCTCTGAGGATAGGAGGCTTTGTTGAAATATTTACAGAGATGTGCGTGGGCCTTAGGTTACCAAAAAGACAGAAACCAAATCATAACATCAAGAAGCCAGCTGTGAGGGTGAGAACGGGGCTTAGGAATCCTAGTTTCTTTTCTCTAGACAGTTCTAGAAAGTCTCAATTAGAGGACTTTAAATGGGGCAGAAGAGAAGAGGGGATTAGATCTGGGGCAGGTGGCCTGGCAAGATGGTGCAGCAGGTAGCGTTGCTTAATGCCAAGGCGGATGACCCAAGTTCAGCCCCCAGCACCTACATGGTCAAATAAAAGAGCCAACTCCTGCAAACTGTGACCACACAGTGGTCATGTGTGTGTGTGTGTGTGTGTGTGTGTGTGTGTGTGTGTGTGTGTGTGTGTGTGTGTGTGTGTGTGTGTGTGTGTGAGAGAGAGAGAGAGAGAGAGAGAGAGAGAGAGGGAGGGAGAGAGACAGAGAGAGAGACAGAGACAGAGACAGAGAGAGAGAGACAGAGAGAGAGAGAGAAAGAGAGAGAGAGAACATATAAATAAATACATACTTTCAGAAAAATCTGAGGGAGGGAGGGAAAGCAAGGAGGAAGAAGAATACAGGAAAGAGAAGACAGACAGACAGACAGACAGAGAGACAGACCAATCAGAAGCAGAGAACAATTGAAAGCGAAAACCCAAGGAGCAGGAGAAAAGTAGCTAATGTCTGTATATAAAGGTAAAGCTAAACCATTCTTTTTCTGAACCATTTTCATAGGTCTTTTCTATTCTACAAATAAAGAAGTTTACCAAAGCCCAGGGGTTTGATGTTTTGGGTGCAAAAAGATCTGAGTGAAGTTTTCTTTGCAACCCAGGGAGTCCAGTGCTGGGTTATCTGGTCAAGATCAAGTCCTGCACAGCTCCCTTGCAGCTGACCTGCTGAGTGACTCTCCCTGCTTACCTTCCTCACAGTGCTCGCCCTTGTAGCCAGCAGCGCACACGCAGTTCCCATCAATGCAGGAGCCATGGCCTCCACAGGAAGGATCAATGCACTGGTTCATAGGCACGTCACACTCGGCACCTTTCCAGCCACTGTAGCACTGGCATGTTCCTTTGGAATACTGTCCATTCCCGCTGCACAGGACAGGGCAGGCAGCTGAAAAAAATCAAAGACAACACCAGGTCACTGGGGAGCGACATCTAAAGGGTTGGGTCTGTCTAGCACAATGGTTTTGCATACAACCTTGTAGGCTCAGGACTTAGCCACAGACGTGTGTAGTCACCTTGAAGTGCAAAACACCAAAGCCTGTCATTGCTGTCAGTGGCTCCTGCCTATGCATGGCCAGGCACAGCATATGCATTGTGCATTTCCTGATTTAATGATCACAACCACCCTGTGAGGGGCAGCTATGGTCAGGATTCCACCATGCACTAGGGGCTCTGGCTGGGGATGTCATCATTCTGTTTTCACAAGGCTCACAAGCAAGGACCCCACTGGAACCCAGGTTAACAAACTTTACAGCTATGCTCTTAAGAAAGCCATGCTGTTATAGATGCTGCCAAGACCAGGAGTCTGGTTGTATTTTACTCATTATTTTATCGTCAGATAAGCTGACTACTCTTCTGGACACATTTGTGCCAATGCATCTCTCTCTACCTCAGCTTGTTACCTATGCCATGAAGAAACAAGTGTATCCTCTTAAAAGAAGAGCGCATGCATTAAACTACAAAGATAAAACAAGCCTGGCTTATTAAAAGAAACAAGAGTAGGAGCAAGCTGACCAAAGGTAGGCCATCTGAAGCAATCGCGACCACTTGCCTTTGTGTATGGGATCAAGGCTGAAAACTGTGGGGACAGACTGGGATGCCGTTGCCTCTAGTTTAAGTTGGCCTTAATTGGACCACTTCTCATGTTCAGGGTTTGTTTATAAGGGGATTTTAGAGGGCTCCTTCAGGCTTTAGACTTCCCATATCATGAGTGATCTGCAATAAAGCCATTATTTCCAATTGGTCTTCTAAATGGAATGTTTCTCCGGCTGCCCCCACTTCTAGCGCAGGAAGAGACCTTCAGATATGACCCCTATAGGCATCTCGGTGGCTACTGAGGGTGTCTGGGATCTTAAGCCCAGGTTCCGTGAATTCTTCGTGGCTGATGCGTACATACAAAACTAGGGGACCTCACCATTCCAGAGCAGAATGAGTATTCAGTTGAAATAGTCCATGGCTCATCCCGCTTAACTCCTCCCTTCTGTGGTCATGGTCCAGCCATCACCTTTCCCTCTGTGAGTATCTGACCTCCCAGGGGCATGGTAAGCCTCAGGACAACTGATTTCCTACCAGTGCTGGATTCTACACTGTCGACTGGCTTGGGCAAAAGCTTCCCTGCATCCTTGATAAGCAAGGATTTATGGGAAAGCACTAAAGAGTACTTATGAAAGACAGAGAAAGGACAATGCCTTAAATAGGCCTCATGTTGCAAACACAAAGAATTTTCCCCTCAATTTCAAACTGATTTGAAACAAAGCATCTCGATGGCTGGCGTGTGATTGATGAGCTATTATCTTTCCAAATACTTTATAAGAGGGTAGTTGTTGAAAGTGTTGGGGGATATTATTTCCAAAACTCTTATCCTTATGAAGTATCTGGAGAGGGATGAGTTCAAATGACACGGAAGACGCACGCGGAATTCAGATGAACCTTTCTGAATGGAGGCCCCACGCTTCTTGCACTTAGGATGTTAGGCAGGGGATTCTGTAGTTACTAGACATACTGATTGTCTTGGAGAAGGCAGAGGAAAGAGCTTGCGACCCCAAACTGGGACTGTGCATATGTGAACGAGCAAGAGACATGGTGGACTCTTCTGAGGTTTTGAGAAAGACTTGGAGACAAAGTAAGTTTGTTCCACATGGGTTCATCTAGGATTCATGCTAAACTCCAGGGCAGAGACGCAAATGTGTGCGAGCAGACTCTTATCCCCTCGTCTGTAACTGTGCAGACATCATTAATAGACCATAGCATCTCCTCCTGAGCCTAGGAAGAACCTGAAAACCATCGAAACACCCAGGCTAAGACCTGACAGGGGCCTGAGCTGGCATTCCAGAGAAAACCTACTTGTCGTTTCTGATCTGGGTCACGTGGAAGGATCGCCAGAAGGAAGACTAGAATATGCTTTGTTTCTCGCCCCCACATCCACCCTCAGGCCTGAAATAAGAAGCAGTGAGAAATGCATCCGTGCAATGTATAGTCTTCCCAGACAGTTTCTGATCTGTATACCACATATTGGATGGGCTACATGGATGGACGACAAGGTGACCTCAGGTCAGCGCCACTGGTGCCTCCCAGCACCTTTCTTACTCCCACAGGTAGGGGAGGACGCGAACGATTACTGTCTATATTAGTTGATGAAAGGAAGGATTATTTTCTCCTTTTTCTTCTGCACAAACTCCAAGTGGTGGGGAAAAAAATAGAACTGTCTAGAAAATAAGAATCGGGTTTTACATAAAGTCAGATGCCTGGGAAATCAAGTTTAAAATGTGACCTACTTAAATTACTTAGGGAAAAAGGGAAAAAGAGCCAGGTCACAGTGTTCCTAAATGTAGCCTTTTCTCAATTTGTTTGATGCAAGCTTGCTGGGAGTGTGGTCAGGAATGCAAGATGCTGCTGGCTGCTGGAAAGCAGGGCGCTCATGGGCATGGCTGATGCCAAAGGGACTGATAAGAAGAGTGAAACCCAAGGAGTGCACTGCTACTGGAACAAAGAATGAAGCCTGCAAGAGGTCACTGGGTGTGTAGCATGGAAGCCAGGAACACCTCCTGTAATTGATTCTCAGACATAACTCATGCCAGGGCCTCAGACTCAGAATGTGTGGCTCAGTGGTCTACGCTGGAGAAGCTAAGTAGGAACTGGGAACTTCTTACATAAACAACTACTTGTATTTTATTTTAATTTTTTTTGTGATCACACAACGACCATTATGGTTTTCAGACTGGGCAGGAGCATTACTTGGACTCCATATCTCACCAAGAAAATAGCACAAAGTGTGACTGAAATGGGCAAAGATTCCGGTGGCAGAAAGCCCCAGGTTCAGTGGCTAGTCTTCATGTGCCACCTGTGGGATTTGGAAAGGGTGACTAAAGTTCTTGGGTATTCAGTGTCCCCTTTAAAACCTGTCTCAGAGAGGATGGGTGGGGGAGGTGAAATAACATGAGCCAGCAATCAATGGAGGAGCTGACCCCTGCTAGACAAGCAATGAATGCTCTGTGATCTTCCAAAGTGGATCTCCAACCTTACTGGGGGTGGGGGTGGGGGTTGCTGATATGATTTAAAAAGTGCTATAGTTCTCATACACATGCCATTGTGTATGTGCATGCACACATGAGCGTGTATGCAAACGCACTACCCTCATGATAAAAAAAGAGAGTGCCAGATAGCTCCAATGGAGAGGGCCTGTGTGCTTCCTTTGTGGTCCTATCTGGGTGTGAGTTGATCCCAGTCCTGACTGGTCAGAAACCATATCTGAGATGCTCCATCTTCCTGTCTCTCTCTTTCTCCCCCCCACCCCCTTTTCCCTGGGCTTCCCTGGAGCAGGATATTGTGCATTCAAGCTTCTATTTGAAATTAATTAAAATGTGTGTACAAATTGACTATTCCTGTTTTACTAAATCTAGCAAATGGAAGCTTTAAGACACCCGTGGAAGAAAAATAAATTACCGCTGCCACTAACGACTGACAAGTTAACAGGCAGATGACAAAAAAAAAAAAAAAAAAAAAAAAAAAAAAGACACTATTTAGATTCACCTAAATGGTGTAAAGCTTCTTTCAGTGATCAAGCTCTGGTTGTCCCTTCCCAGTTTCTCTGGAAGGCAGGAGATGAATTATCAGTGTGATTTACTTGTTAGGCAGTTACTGGGCCAACCACTCATTGGTGTTTTAAGAAAAACAAACCGTGTCTACCTGCCACTTTCAGTGGAGAGGATACTCAAAGGGAATGGAGGGGTTATGTGTGTGTGTGTGTGTGTGGCAGGGGGAGTCGTCAGATAAACGGAGGGACAAGATGGCTACAGCTGACAGCCATCTGGGAGCTGGATTAGTTGTAGGGAGGCAATCTCAGGGAACGCACTGTTAGAAGTGATTTGCAATCTGGTTAAGTTATTTTTTTTTATTCCTTTATTTATTTTGGGCAGAGTGTTTCATCTATAGGCCAGGTTAGCTTGGCACTCACTATGTAGTCCAGGCTTGCCCCAAACTTGCAGCCTTCTGTCTCAGTCACCTGAAAGTTGGGATTACAGGTGTGTAGCACTGGCCTAGTGCTACAAATCCACTTGAAACTACTCTAGAAAAGGAGGCTTCAGAACAGAACAGACCCTAGCTGCTTCTTAGGTAAAATTGCAGTGTGCACTGCTTGCCTTCACTTCCAACAAGTCAGCAACTATGGACAGACAGGTAGCCAAATACTATAAGCAGATAGGCTTGGTGGCAGGAAAAAAAAAAGATGGGAGGGAGGGGACACCCCATCCCACCAGAGCAATTGACAATACAACATTTGGGTCATGGAGCTGAGGCTCCCAACACCAAAACCAGCACTCTACTTTCTTTCAAGGAGCAACAAAACAAAACAACCCTCCCCCCGCAAATAGGGTTAGGCAAAACAGGTTTCACTTAGCTATCCCTGTAAGTGGCATTTGCTGTACAACCAAGTTGACTCTTACTGTTCTCTGTACCAAAAATAAAGTCTAAATACAATGTAAGGAGTTGAAATATTAAAAAAAAAAAAACATTGAAGAGGCTGGGGGTGGTGGTGGTGGTGCATGCCTGTAATACCAGCATTCGAGGAGACAGAGGCAGGTGGATCTCTATGAGTTCAAGACCAGCCTAGTCTACAAAGCAAGTCCAGGACAACCAAGGCTACACAGAGAAACCCTGTCTCAAAAAACCAAAACCAAACCAAACCAAACCAAACCAAACCAAACCAAACCAAACCAAAGGAAAACCCACCAAAAAAACTCCAAAACAAAACAACAAAACCCCCAACCTCTCCCCAACATTGAAGAGTAATCTTATTTTCTTCAGGAGATATAAAAGAAATACTTTCTAGAAACCACGAAGAAGGAAGAGCGATTAAGTTTGATTGCATAAAATTCAAATCTATTTGACAGCAGATACCAGCCTAAAACCAAACCAGGTCAAAAGCAATATTTGGAAGACAGATCTTAACGTGTTTTACAGAACAGAATGTACTATTTAACATGGGCAAGGAACTTTATAAATCAATACAAAGAGACAGGCAAATGGGAAAGTGTATGAAATCTGCATCGGAAATAATACAGCTTGCCAATATAAAAGATACTCAGTTTCTTTAACAATTACATATAAGTACAAATACTACTGAGATGTAATTCTAGGCTTCTCAAACTGGTAGTAAAATTAAAAGGCCATTCACTGCCTGGAAGTGCTGAGCTCTGTGGCGTTCAGTTGGTGGAGGGTGGGAATGCCAGCTAACACTCCGAAAAATGCTGTGTCACTATACACAGGCCCTGCCTAGTGCAGCAGCCTACTTGGCTCCACTATTCAAAATGCTAAGAGCAATAAAAAGCATTGCATACGAAAGAGAATGGGAAAATTGGAAATTGGAATTAAAGAGGAAAAAGTGCCCAGATTCTTCTGACACTCAGTGTGTGAATATGGGGGGGTGGAGGGGGTGGGGGGTGGGGGTGGGGAGGGGGGGTGGGGGCTGGGGAGGTGGGATGGGGGCGGGGGATGGGGGAGCATGCAGCAGGTCTCTCAGTGAAAAGAAGGCAGAAGGTGCCTTCTGGCTTATAGGGGTGGGGGTGGGGCAGCTTCTGAAGACCCAACTTCCTCATTCCCCTGTTCTGTCAAATGGCACATTTAAGCAAGAAAGCGACTCAGGGAAGAATTACCAGAAGGACAAAAAACTCATCAGGTGTGTCAAATCTCTGACATTCAGGAGCCATGTGGGGAAACCAGCACACGCTGACTTAAGCACGAAAGTATGGATGCTTTAATTAATCCGGGGTGAATTTAATTGCTTTAGTTAAGTGGAAATCGGGTTAAAAAATGATGCAGAGCATGCTGGGGTGTGTTAAAAACATGACATATGAGTTGGATGAATCGATAAATTAAAAGTGCACAGATGTTTTAATTAAACCCAGGGAAGTTAACGAAGACCGCAAGAGACTTTTAAGCCTATGATTAATTCAATTCATTTAAAATACCTGTAGAGATATGGAGACGCCTCCATTTTGAGAGTTAAAAGTTCTCAATCGATAAGTACTTAAGCTGCTTAAAAAAAAAAAGTCCAAGGGGGCGTGTATCTGTGACAATATCGCTGCTTACATAATGAATATTTAAGTTCGTTGGCATATATATCAAGCGCCTATGCCATGCAAGTCCACGGAGAAGCTGCTTTCCCTCTTGCTGGGGTGGAAGCGTTAGGATAAACTTGCAGCTTCACTGTGCCCTACCATCCACTAGCTTGAGAGTGTCCCGCAGGCGCTTTGGAAAGCTCTGTACACCTGTCTCTACAGCAGGGCAGGGCAGAGGGACTCTGCGCGGAGCTGGCTTGTGAACTAGGCTGAGTTTCCTGTTGTCTCTTTCCCCCCACCCCCCCCAACCCCCCAGTTGTGTGACCAGACACTTTAAGTTTATTTTAACTTTAAAGGGAGGTGAGACTCCTGGACCACGACGCGATAGAGTTCTTGTGGAAATTGAAAAAAATGAAATAATGCTGGTGGGACCTGGCTCATGGTAAGAAATCAATAGATATTATTTTATTACTATTATTTTCATTAGGAGAAAATTGTTCCAACTGGTTACAGGGTAGATTATCTGTCCCCCAACCCAGCCTACATCCTTTCCAGAGACTCGATTGTTTCCTGTGTTTCGTTCTGAAACAATGGGGCTTCTTCTAACCCATTGGGCCCCATTCTCCTCCCTGGGATTAAAGACCCTGTCTTCTGGAACTCTTCTGCTAAACCAAGTGGTTTGGAGAGAGAGAGAGAGAGAGAGAGAGAGAGAGAGAGAGAGAGAGAGAGAGGGAGAGAGAGAAGCTGTTTGTGGTTTGTTTCAAAAGCAAAGTAACGGGGGGGGGGCAGGGGGATCCATCCGGGTCTCCTTGGGCAGTCTCAGCAGAGTTCCAGCGTGAGCCAGATTCATACTCAACCTTGAATGAGTGTGAGTCACCTGCCAGAAGGTCTGCCCTCCCGCTGGGAACTCTGGGAACTCGCTCTGGAGGCTACAGATTTACTGAATTAGAAACTGTGCCTAGTGCCCAGTAGCTCGTGTGCTGAGATGATTCAACAAGGTTCCACATTTGGGGATCACTAAACAAGTGGCAGAGAGTATTTATAAAACATCACCTGGAAAGAGGGTAGGGGTGGGGCGGAGGTGGGGTGGGGTGGGGTGGGGTGGGGGTCGGGGGCATAGTGACAAATGCCTGATATCCTAGCACTTGGAAGGGCGAGGCAGGAGGATTGCCACCAGTTTGAAACATGACTATATAGTAAGTTCTAGGCCATCTTGGGCTATCGAGTGAGATCCTGTCTCACAAAAGAAAAAAAAAAAAAGACAAATAAATAAACCTCCCAAACACCCTCGCCTGTCTTTCCTGAGATCCAGTTCCCTTAGCTGTGAAATAAAGATAACGCGCATTGAGAGAAAGAAGGCACATCATTCATGAGAAGCACTCTGCGCGGTGGCGGGATGTGGTTCATCTTTGATATGTGGTAGCACTTATCCTTGTACTAGTCTGCCAAACGTGACTTTGCTCAGTATGGCTGCTCAGTCACTTGCTGCAGAACATGTTCTGGGTACACACCTGCTTCCAGCCCCTCCTCCTGGGTCTTAGCTGCCAAGAAATCCTTGCGCAGTTGCTTCTTTAGCCCCCCCCCCCCCCCGGGGTGGGAGGGAGGAGGGGGAAGGACTGGGTTGTTAAGCTGCAACAGGCTGTGGAATATTCTGGGGGCAGCAGCCGTGATCTGGGCTCATCTGCATTCAGGGGTGGCAGAGGGAAGCAGAAGCAACCGAGGGAGGCTAAGTGGGACCGGAGTACATTTCATGAGGGAACGACGCCAGTGTGCAAGGGGCAATATGATTCTTTGCCAAGGATGCTCTGAAGGAGGTATTTCTGTGGTGTTGGGAGAAGCCCCCCCTGCTGTCTGGAAGGAGCTGAAGGCTTGTCCTTTCTCTTTGTCAAACAGAGGGGACAGGAAAGCAGATAAGGGGGATGAGCCAGTCACAGGGTCAGCCTGTCTAGGTTGCTGGCAGTGCTCATTGTCAGGGCTTAGAGAGCTGTGGCTTGCCTGGAATCGGGCCACAGTACATTCACCTGTGGCCATTAGGGTCACATCCCCCAAATCTGCCCCTGTCATGTGATCTCATTTTCCCCTTGCTGTGCAGATTAACTCAACATTTCTGGAGCGTGACATGCCTCTACACACTCGGCAGTGCTTATGTTATGTTTCCCAGCAAGGCAACTGTGCCCGTTGTACAGAAAGCAAAACTGAGGCTCAGGGAGGCCAAGTGATCGTCCAAAATGGGCACAGTTAACAAAGGAGCACAGAGTGAAATCAAGCAAATCCCAACTCCGGATGTAGCTTTTGCTTTTTAGCACTTAACCTTTCTGAAAGCACACACGAGATGTGAAGTAAGCAGCGTCTCTTTTCTGCAAGCGCTTGTTTCTTTTATATTATCTACCCCTAGCCTGTGCAGGCTCCTGCCACCCACCCTGGGTCTGGCTGTCACAGGCGTGATTACTCTGACGAATGAGCACTATGTGTTCTCACACTGGTCACATGTCCAGCCATGTTTTAACTTTGTTAGCCTTGTCCCTTAATTTGAAGGCATCAGACATCCTAGCAAGTGCAATACTATGTCCTGGGTGCCAAATTGGGAACGGAGACAAAGACAGGGTGGAGAGATGTAATGGAGGGGCCATGGCAAAGCACCAGGGTAGGCGTCCAATGGTTTTGGTTTCAAACTGCGGCTCTACCATTTCTGTTTAGTAAAGCCTCAAACACTTGTTTATTTTCTTCACTCTGCCCCTCCCCCCACCAGATTAAAAATCAGAGCCCCTATGCATACTAATAACACACACTGCAAAAACTGGGTCTTTGTTATCTCTCATGCCTTCTGAGGCCTATCTCATGGCTGCTCTACCATGAAGAGTTTAGACCTGACTGTTGGTTCAAATCTCAGCACTAACACTTTCTATCTGGGTAATGATAGCAAGTTACTTAGTCTCTTGGGTCCCTCGTTTTCTTCATCTCTAAGGCAATCATCACATACAACAGGGCTGGTGGCAATTCAGTGTGACAATTATACAGCTTTTCAGAGCAGTGGTCTGCACACAGTAAGAACTCAACGAGTGTCAGTGATGATGATGATCATGGTGACAGCTCTATTAAAGGACTAGAATGTGGCCAAGAGGGACCGGGTAGTTGGGGGTACATCTGCCTGTTAGGAGGAAACGGAAACACCCTTGCTCCTTCTTTTCAAGGTCCCACAGAACTGGGTAGGAGTGGAGCCTTACCCCAGGAGGGAAAACAAACAAACAGACAAAAAAACAAAAAACAAAAAACAAAAACAAACAAACCCTTTATGATCCAGTGCATGTTGCATTTCTGGGCCTCCATTGACAGCTGTTTGGCAGCGGGGGTTGTCGTTTCTAACAGCTATTAAATTCACGTTACCTAACAGCTATGGCTCGGGGTTGTTACGCTTCCTACTGTGGGTAGGAGCCTCCAGTTCAGCCCAAATAAGCCATTAGAGGAGCTGGAGGAGTTTAAGCCGAGAGCTCAGCAGCCTCGGCTTTTACTTCTGAAAAGCAGGGAGCCTCTGCCTACAAGTCTAGGAAAGGCGAAGCCAATGCCAAGACTTGAAATATAAGTAAGTAAGAGGAAAAGGAGGAATAGCTCAGAGGCCCCAGCCTCTAACAATGGCTTTAAAACAGTGAACAGCCATGCATGAGGAAGGCAACGGCAGGAAAGCTGGAGGATGAACCATAACTTGGATGAGAAGTGGGTTGATAGCTGGTCTAGAGGACCAACCGATGGAAAAGGATACAAACTGCTGGGGGAATAAATGGCATTTCCCTGAAACTCGGAATCTGAGCAGGTTTCTGTCTGTGTCACAGGGCACATCATTCCTCATGGTAGTTTCTCTAAGATTTTTTTTTCTCTTCCTCTTCTTATTAACTGGCTGCTTTCATAAACACTCACTAAACTGTATATTCTTCAATTAAAAAGAACATATATGGGGGTGCACGCCTATAATTTCAGCAGCCAGGATGTGGAGGGAAGAAGATTCAAGGTAGACAGGGAGCTCAAGGTCAGCCTGGACTATATGAGACTGTCTCTCAAAACAACAAGGGGAAAAAAAAATCAACTTTAGGAACTGTCAACTCTTCTTCAAGGTACAGCATTCCCACAAAGAGGCTGTGAGCACCTCGCCCAGGCTACCCCATGCACCTGTGTGATGAAGGTGGGCCTTTCTTGCCCATCCCTTATAGGTTGTGGCCTGTGAGCATCCAGTCATCACTGAGGTCCCCTTACCCCTTCTGCTACAGTGCTCTAGCTGGGTTCCCAGTAAATGCACTTGACCATGGGTTCAACTTCTCTATCCCACATGTTTGATCTCACTCCCCGGGGCTACTAGTCACCTCCCTGCTAACATGTGGCCTCTGTGTGGTGTGGCCTGTTGGGTCTCCCTCTCTAGGCCAGCTGGTATGATAAATCTCTTATATTCATCTTCCTCCTCCAGTGGGATTTCCAAGGCTGTGTTGAAGGATCCTGAAAGCCTCAGCCGCTTACAATGTTCCTCTTCTGTGCTTCACAGACTTGCTGACCTCCTCCTTAGGAAAATCTGGACACTCAAAAGTTCTCACTACAATGTGGCATAATGAGCCCCTTGTTTTCTACGTGCTTCTGGAAGCAGGACCCAGGACTGCTTTGGACACCTTGTGTTTCTGGCTTTTCATGCACCAGTATTCCCCTAGCACGCATGTAATAGGCATTTGCATGGTTAAATTCCTTCAACTGAACTTGTAGTGTCATATTAGAAGCAGTCAGTGTTCCTTCCTAGTGAGGGTCAGGTCCACTTTGACCTCAGTGGCCCTGGGAGCCGCAGGACAGTAGGGGGTGCAGAATGAGTGCTCTGTAAATGTGTGCTGATGGTCCCCGTGCTCTGCGGAAGGATGAGCTTCAGATGCCTGATGCAGACTGGCAGTTTTTATCAGAAGACAAGGAACGGCTGCCTGCGCTGCACATCTGAGGGCATGGGGTGCACAGTGTGAGGTCAAGAGAGTAAATCTGTATTTCTGTCACTTGGACACATACCAGGTTGCTTGGATGTGATGGGAATTGTGCCTGCTAACGTGGCAAATTCTCCCCCTGGCAGGAGGGCCTGAGTTTGCTGGCTGCCTACGCTAGCAGACTGGCAGAACCCAAGGCATCCAGGGTACAACTGTCAGAGCAAGAACAAAGGTGCTGTGGATTCCTGATGAAGGTGGACCTTGTGCTCCGGGCATCTGCAGTGTTTTAATCCAGAAAGAAGGAAAAGTGATGGCGGGCCACAGCCAGGAGAGGGGTCATGCTGCTGTGGGCTGCAGGAGGCTGAGGACCAACTGCCCTTGCTAGTCCTATGACCTTCCTTTATCAGCCCTAGTCTACCCCCTGCTAACACTGGAGCTTCTTGGCCTCAAAGGTTGTTTGTGATCGGGATTTGCCCTAGTCACTGACAAGCCTGTTCTATACCAATGGAGTTGGGCCTTTGGCCCATTTTGCCTGAGCAAAAAGTTGAGAGAGAAAGGCAGACATGCACATTCATACAACCATGTTTAACATTTTTTCATATTTGAATAGGAGCTTCATTCATCTTTGATATGATACACTGAGGGGTATATAGTATGTAAAATGCACAACTTTAATCTAATCACAAAATATACCAGGCAGAGCCAACCTGAGAAATGTATACAAACTGCCCAGGTAGAGCTGTTCATATGGGTCAAAGCCATGAAACACAAGAAGAATACATAACTATTATGGGTTAGATGGACCTGAGGGACCAAGGCAGTGGTTCTCAATCTACCCAATTTTATGACTCTTTAATACAGCTCCTCTTATTGTGGTGACCCCCAACCATAAAATTATTTCATTGCTACCTCCTAACTGTAATTTTGCTACCATTATGCATCATCATGTAAATATCTGACATGTGACCCACCCCCCCACCCCAAAAGGGATTGTGACCCACTGTATTAAGGGGCCATGATCGTGAAACAAAGCACAAGATCGCAAACCAGGTCTGAAAAGCAGAAGTGGAAAAAAATGTCTATAAATCAAGCTGGGTGTGGTGATGCACACTTTTAACCCCAGCACTAGGGAGGCAGAGACAGGCTGATCTTTGTGAGTTCGAGGTCAGCCTGGTCTACAAAGTGAGTCCAGGACAGCCAGGTCTACAGAGAGAAACCCTGTCTTGGGAAAAAAAAAAAAACAACCACCACCACCACCACCAACAACAACAACAAAAAGTCTATAAATCAGTTGAAATCATTATATGGGCCTTAAGTTTCTGGCTTTTAAATTTAAATTAAAAATGTTGACCTTATAGAGACCAGGAGTGGGGGACTCCATATGGAAAATCTATTTTGATAACTTGTTTTTGTATCTAATTTTACTTAAAAAATTTAAAATTATATTTACTGGTGTGTGTGTGTGTGTGTGTGTGTGTGTGTGTGTGTGTGTGTGTGTACATGTCTGGAGGTCTGAAGATAACTTTTAGGATCAGCCCTCTTATCCTACTATGCCTGGCTTTAACATCAAGTTTTCAGTATCATTGGCAAAGACCTTTACCTACTGAGCCATCTTCACCAGCTCCTAAGATGACTTTAAAAAAAAAAACTGAGAAAATATTTGGCATGGGAATAGTGGTAAAAATATGACTTGTGTCACATTGCTGCTGTGTGGACAAATGTGATAGCATGCATTCAGTAATTTGCAAATTTGCGCAGCGTTCTGGTACATACTTAGTATTTGAGAGTGGGGTGGGGTGTGCAGGCTTCAGCATCAGATGAGCACCAGGTGCCAGGATTAGGCTTGCCCTGCTGGATGCTGGCCAGACAGCTGAAGCCTGTTTGTGAGTCTGTTTTCACACAGGCATCCTGTCATTCTCTATGGGATGAGGTACTTCAACTTGGATTTCCCTAAGAATCCAGGCTTTGCGTGGACATTCAGGTCGGCTGTTGGATGTTTCTGTTTTGTTTTGTTTTGCAGTGCTGGGGATTGAACACAGGGCCTCCTGACTGCATGTGAGAGACAATCGCTCTATGCTAAAGCCCCAGCCCTCACTGTTGGATTCCTAATGAGTCTTAAACAGTAAAGATGACGACTTGGCGCAGATAATCACTGTGGTAGGAAAGGTGAGTGTCTGGTTATGTAACAACAACAACAACAACAACAACAACAACAACAACAACAACAACAAAACCAACATATATTTGTGAGACAAGGCTTCTCGGTGTAGTCCTGGCTGCCCTGGAACTTGCTTTATAGACCAGACTGGATTTAAACTCAGGGATCCACCTGCCTCTGCCTCCCAAGTGCTGGGATCAAAGGTGTGTGTCCCTGCCATCTGGCAAGTCTCTGGTTATTTTCAAAGGGATATTCATATCTCATATTGATGACAATCAATTCTAGTCTTTCTTCATTTTTTGCTTTTGGCACTGTTCTTAAAAAAAAACAAAACAAAAACAAAAAACCCAAGCTATATAGTGAATTGATTTAACAGTAAGTTAGTAAAAGTACTGATGGCAAAAGGCAGTAGATAAGTACCCTGAAGATCAAAGTTTGGGAAATAAGGGTTTAGGATCAGAAGAGAGAATACATGCCTCATAACAAAGTAACCTGATCTGTGGCCACTTAAAAAGCACCGAGGGAGAGGCACCTTTAGGGCAGAGAGGCAGGTACTTGCTTCCCATACTCTTAAACCAACTTTGCCTACAATAAATGAGGGATACAGTGGAAGGTAATTTCATTCTTTAAACGCCTCAATTTTACCCATCACATGCATCAACAGTTAAATTAAAATATGCATACAAGTTCAAAGCCCGATTTCAGGAGCAGCCATTGAGTAGGAAGGAATAAACTCCTCTTAACAGCCACTCAATATTTGTTCCACAAGGATCAATTATATACTATGGCTAATGCACACTTGGAGGGTGCACCCAGCCACAGCACAGGTGGCGAATGCAAAACACACACTGGGAGTCCTTTTAAGCAGCTAAATGCACACTCCATTACAGATCCATAATGCGGAATGGACACGCGTCTGCAAATGGATTCAGAGTGGAGAGTCCTTAAATGGCTGGGTACTTGGGTCTGAAAGGCCAGTAACTGGATGTGCAGTCAGAGCACACATGGTTTTTTAGGATTAATAATACATCGATGTGTGTCAGTGTTAATACACATTTACAGCGCACAGCCCGTGCAGCTGAGTGTTCAGCCCATTTGCAGCCACATATAAAAGGGCGACTCAGTCCTTCCTCTCATTAATGCCTTCACTCCCAGGAAAATTAGATTACATAAGAAAAGCCATTCAGATGATATTGAGGTCTGCCTTCCTTCAAGCCTTCACTAGGAAAAGCACTCGACATGGCAACGCAGGGTCAACTGCCGCCCTTCCCCCGACCCCTTGGAGCCAGCACTGGAAAGAACTGATGGTCTGTCCTTGTGGTCGTCTCCCTGTGTCTTGGGACCTGCTGAAACACAGCTAAGGAAACTGCACAGACTTCATGCTTCTTAGCTTTCCATATCTGATGAGTTGACTAAGCCCGTGTGTTGTGGGACAGATGCGATGGCTTAGAGATCAGTGTCACACAAATGGCCACCAATGCCAGGGCTTTAAGGATAGAAAAGCTTTAGTCACTGAACACTGAATACTCATTGGGATGGAAATCTCAAGTTGTTAAGCTATGAACAGTATCAAGATATTATTTTTTAGGGCAAGAGTTTTGAGGGCTGGACAGAGGAATGGTATTAGCATGTAGCAGCTTTAGTGACTATTAATGTCAAGGCAGGTAACTTTTAGTGAAATACAAATGAAGGTGATGCAAAGACAATTTAAATATATAAATAAAATATAAATAAGCAACAAAACCCAATCCCTTTGGTACCTTACAATGTACCCTACTGAGACTCCTCAGTGCTAGTCCTACTTCCTACTGTGTTAGTACTTAGTACTGTGTGCTTACTAAAGCTCTATTTTCTATGTGCCTTACACTACTCAAATTGAACTTTCTGAAGGAATGCACCCTTTTCTAGATAAGGAAGCCAGTGTTTAGAAATGCTGACTGACTTGGCACTAGGTCACGAAGGGACAGACAGAGCTGTGTAAAGGCAGAGTTGAGAGTAGAAAATCCAAGCTGAGAGAGGTCTCTTAATGTCCCATTATTGTTTTCCACACTTGCCTATGGGTGGCTGGGCACCCTGTGATGTAGGCGGTACCTCGTATTTTAGTCAAAGGAAAACAGAAAGGGTCAATGCAACACTTTGTGAACACATTTGTGTTATCTGGATATCTGTGTGTGTACTTGTGACCCCAGTAATACTTGACCCTGAGAGCCACATCAAAGTCACACTGAAGGTCTCTTTTAAAAAAGCCAGGTGTGTAGTTCCTAAACTGTTTAGAGAGTTCTTTAGAGAGCCGTTTCCTTTCTTAAGTTACCTTTCCCCCAAGAATCCCAAGGCCCCGGCCATTCTTTGCAAAGTAGTCTAGATAAATTGATAATACAATTTAAAACCGATTCCACGAAGATAAATAGCACTTCCTAGATTAAGAGTGTAGCTGGCCAGAATGAATGAAATTTACTAACCCTGAGATGCTTAATCTTCCATTACATAGAAGCTAATGATTATAAGAAAGGAGTGATGGTAATTCACTTCTGCTTTTACAGGAAACCCGACCATCTCATTTTTAGCAAATCTTTCTTCTCAGCACACCTCAGTGCCAAGGCTCACTCCCTTACTCCTATAGGCGCTCCTGGCCACTGCTTACCGTACATATCAAAACACGTTCCTTGCCAAAGGGGGGACCCTTTGCTTGTGTGTGGGTTTATGGGCGGGTGCAGAAGACTTATTGGGAAAGGAACTCAAGTTCTCTTTCTCTCACCCCGCTGCAGGGAAGTGGTGACGCGTACCTTTAGCGCAGTCTGCACCTAGGAATCCTGGGAAACAGTGACACAGTCCGGACACGCATTCGCCGTTCCCGTGGCAGTTACGTGGACAGTCCTGCACTGAATCTGCAAGAGAGAGATTGAGCAATGACCTTCTCCTTCGCTCTTGTGCAGTTATTTAGTAATCAGTCACCTACCATTTGTAAGGACCCAAAAGGGGTGGTGGTGGTGGTGGTGATGAGGACTAAGAGTGAATGAGGTCCTTTGACCATGTCCCCTGGAGGGGGAGACCTGGTGGCACTCAGAGGAAGGACAGCAGGTTACCAAGAAGAGACCTGATACCCTATGAACATATACAGGGGGAGGTAATCCCCCTCAGGAACAGTCATAGGGGAGGGGAATAAGGGGAAAATGGGAGGGAGGGAAGAATGGGAGGATACAAGGGATGGGATAACCATTGAGATGTAACAAGAATAAATTAATAAAGGAGAAAAAAAATGAAAAAAAAAAAAGAGAGAGTGAGGTAAGAGAACAGGGAAGGTGGGTCAAGGACATTCTGAGTAAAACGTGGTCCAGTGCTAACCCACGTTGGACCACAGGGAGGATACGGCCTGGTTTTTATTTTGTTTTATTAAGATTTATTTCTATCTTATGTGTATGAGTATTTTGCCTGCTTTTACACCAGTGCGCTGTATGCGTGTAGTATCCATGGAAACCAGGAAGAGGGTGTTGGATTCTTTGGAACTGGAGTTACAGGCAGTTGTGAGTCCACCATGTGGGTGTTGTGAACCAAACCCAGGACCACCCCTCCCCCTCACCCCCCCCCCCCACAAGAGCAAAAGTGCCCGTTAACTGCTGAGCCATCTCTCCAGCTCCCCTTTGCTCTTTTCTATTGGTTTTGTTTTGTTTTAGAAGAAGCTCTCTATTTGGATTTTACTTTGGAATTTTCCACATTTGGATACTGACAAGTTTTTTGGGCACTATGCCTTCCCTGTCTGGCATGCTTTCCCCTGGAAGTCACTCCACCATTTCAAGCTATGGCTTGAAATAGGGGATCTAAGAGTCTAGCCTCAGGTCCAGAGGGTCAGGTAGGTGTTTCTAATCTCAAGCTTGTGATGCAAAAATTCTCTGCCTTTAGGAATGATATGAAAAATCCAAACCCAGTTATGAGCTGCATGAAATGGTTGGGGTTTTTTTTGTTTGTTTTTTTTTGTTGGTTTTTTTTTGTTTTGTTTTGTTTTGTTTGGTGCTGGATAACATACATGGCAGCGAGGGTCAGTGCTCCCTCAGCCTTCTCAACTTGTGTGAGAATGACATGGTTCTTGAGTGTGTCCTTGTCTTAAGTCATGTGTGGCTATACTTAAGTCTTGTATTTACCTATGCATGTTTCAGGATTCTACAAGAAGCAGGTTTTAGGTTCTAGACAGACTTTTTTTTTTTAACTTTTTATGTGTATGGGTGTTTTGCCTGCATGCATGTCTGTGTACCATGTCCATGCAGTGCCATGAAGGAGTTAGAAGGGAGTCAGATGCCCTGGGACTGGAGTAATAGATGCTTGTGAGTTGCCATGTGGATGCTGGGGACTGAGCCTGGATCCTCTAGAAGAACAGCCAGTGCTCTTGACCTCTGAGCCTTCTCTATGGCCACCCCCACAACAGTCTTTTAAACTTAATTTTTGTGGTCCTTATTTTCCATGAACAGCACTTAGCCTGTGCTTGCTCTACCCTATACAAGCATCTCACTCATGGTTTGCCTTCTCCTCATGCTCTCATTACATATTTTAAGAGGTCATTTTGTGACTTTTTAATGTTGATTCAGATGGGCACAGAAATGGGCATATTCTTTCAAAATAATTACTTTTGTTTTAAATTAAAGCAAACCACATTTAATCTTTCAGACTCCTGACGTCTAAGACGGTACAAAGAAAATATATAAGCTAGTAAGGCCCGACATATGACATGATCCAATCCCAGGAAAGGAGGGTGGTGAACTGGTGATGGGGTTACCATGAAGGAGTCATATAAGAGATGCCAGGATGTGTGTTTTGCAGCCTAATTCCTCATACACTCCTTCCCTGTACTGAGCGCTCACATTCTGCATTCTGGTCATCTTTCTATGGCACTTCACTTCTTAGGCCTGTTCTTAGTTTCTGGTACTCTGAGGAAACGCAACAAGTACACTTGTTTTCTTTTTCTTTTCCAAAGCTACATAAAAAAAAAAACCAAACAAACCCTATAGAGCTAGTTTTCTGTATCTCTGGGAGTTCACAGCCCAGCTGCAGCTTCTTTGGGTGAGCTCTTTAAAGGGCTGGGCGGCATGCAAAGGTACCTGTGTGTTTTGTGAGCTCATCATTTAGTCAAAGGACATTGGGTGTTTCTGAAGATACAAAAGTCAGAAATTTCACATAGGGTTGGAGGACTGCTCTTTCTCCATTTCCTTCTGTTTTTATATGTTTCGGGAGCAGAGGTCTATACACTTGCTGTATTCTGGAATATTCCAGAGCATCTTTTCCAGGCTGTCTATGTATGGCCTAGTCAGACAAAGGAAATATCTCTTCAGAGTAAAGGACAGGATCACCAGGATTAATAGAGGATGACTCTCTTTGGGGTAAAAGATAAGCATGGTCACTACCCATGCTGAGACCCAGCATCAGTAAGCTTAGGGATTCTCTCATGCAAGGCAATGCTCTGTATGTGTACGGTCACCAGGCCCTCCCCCTGATACCTTGTGGACATTAAGGAATGGAATCTGCACTGCACTGTGATCCTGGAGGGGTGTGTGTGTGTGTGTGTGTGTGTGTGTGTGTGTGTGTGTGATACACAAGCATGTATGTGCATGTGGCAGCTGCAGGTCAGTGTTGGCTGTCTTTCTCTATTGCTTTTCACCTTAGATTTTTCTCTCCCTGAATTGTGAGCTCGCTGATATTGCTAGGCTGGCCGGCCATCGGCAGGGATCCTCTTGACTCTGTGTCCTCAGAACTTAGAATGCAGGTGCCCACACTTGGAGTTTTATGTGGATGTTAGGAATTGAACTCAAGTCCTCATGCTTGCATGGCAAGTGTTTTACTGGCTGAGACATCTCCTCACCCCACCCTGCAGCCTAATGTCTTCTGATGATGCCCAGGGAAGAGCGATGGGCAAATGTGTTAGCTTTTTACTTAGGGTAAGAACTCAGACTTGTCATTCTCAACATATGGCTCAGTGTCTTAACTGAGTAGCTATTATATGCAAGGAACTGACATGCCTTTGTAGAATAATATAGTCTCTCCTCTTGTATACTTCCCACTGTCGCAGAGAGTATAAGAAGCCCCGCTTCCCCCAATCAAACACATAAGTAAAAATGATAGTAAGTTCTTTGTAGAAAGTAAGGTATCCTAGATTATCAGAAGGAAGCCCCTCCCTTAAAGGGGGTGGGTGAGGTGGGCCACCCTCTTTCTGTGGTGCCCATCAGCCTATAAAAGGCTGATGAGGAACTGGTGGAAGAGAATTCCAGGTTGATGGAACAACTTATGCAAAGGCTCTGAGGTGAGAAAGAAGTGAACTGAATCCAGCATGACTGGAAATGGTGAGTCCAAGACAGAGACATGAGTTTGGAGAAGTCTAGGCAGGGGGTGGGGAGGCAGATTATCTAGGACCTCACAGTCCACCAGACAAGTTGGATATTGTCTTGGGGCTACAGGGAACACGTGACTGTTCTAAATAGAGGAATGTCATCACTCAGCATGTAGTTAGGGAAGTTGCTCCCACTGTGCCATAGGGACTGTTTCTCACTGATCACGGGTAGCTGGGTGTTTTGGTAGAACTGGATCACTCTGGGACCAGTGTGGCCGGTTCCTGACTTTATATCTTCAGGCCTAAAGAAGCAAGGGGCTAGGAAGCTCCTTACCACCATGATTCTAGATAAGGGGACAGAGGTCTGTGCCTGCTCTCGACTTGTCTCAAGGCCCCAGCTGGGACATTTATGCCTGAGGTTAAATGTCATTCAGCATCATGGTGGCTTTTTCCTTCTCCTTCCTCAGTGTGAGCTTTGTGTCTCTTTTGTTCCTGTCATTTATCTCACTGGCTTGGGATCGTCTATCTTTTTTTTTTCCCCCAAGCACCTCCCTCCCTGATACCAGGATGAGGCCAGATGCCACTGGTCTCTGAGGTTTTCAGTGTCTAGTATACAGTGAATACTAGGTGAGAGGTCACAGATGTGTGCTAATGTGTGCATGTACGCATGTTTAAAAGGGTACAGAATGTAGATTGAGCAAAAACTGTAATGGAGGCTACTCAACATATGTGGAACATTTATACTACTTTTCCTGTGCTCGAATATTTAAAGCATTTTTTATAGTTTATATTTTGGGGGGGGGAGACCTACACAGAGATGCTAAATTATAAAAGAACTGCCCTTTCAGTCCCTTTCTCAATTATACATGTCTGCTATCTTTGAATCAACATGGTTTATGTGTTTATGTGGAATAAACAGTAGAGATGTGGGCATACCCAGGAATTTAGAGGGTTTTCATTACTGTTGTTTGTGACTGTGAGATTTGAAGCCAGGACTTTGCACATGCCAGGCAGGCAACTACAACTGAGCTCTTCCTAGACCTAGGAACTGGGGTTGTACACAGTGGAGGATCACCCCAAGCTTCTTGAACACCCCTCCGTGGTTCCCAGGAGGATGCTCATTCCTGCAAGGCAGACTGCATCTCCAGAGAAGACAGCATACCTGGGTACACTTAGTGAGGTCGCCTGCCACCCACCTAACACTTTCCTTCTGTTTCCCATTGAGGGGGTTTTCTTGGTCCTGGCTGCTCTCGATGGAGGATGTTCTGATGATAGGTATGTGGGAAAGAACTTCTGGACCAAATAAAACACTGTTCTTTCCACACATTTCAGGCCAATTGCTATCATTGCTCTATCAAGATGTCTGCCCAACTATTAGGCTGATTACCGTTGACTCTCTCTCTCTCTGAGCTACAGCATTGATGAGAAAGATCCTCTGGGGAGAATTGCTATTTCCAGCTTTGACAGGCAGGGAGGGTAATGGTTACAGGGGGTGGTAATCTTTACACTACCTGTCTGTGTCCACACAGGGTGAGGAAACAGGGGCAGAAGCTGTTACAAGGTAACCGGGCCCCCAGAAAGCTGGTGGTTCAGGGGAATGGGATGAATGTGTTTGGCTACAACCCAAAGAAGTTCACGATTAAGAGCACAACTGTGGGAAGTCTGCGTTCTGACTTCACCTCACTGGTCTTGTGGCCTTGTGTGGGTCCTTTTCCATCCTCTTAGCTTTGGCATCCTCCACCTCCAAAGGACAGCGAGACACTGCCTTTCCCTATCACTATGGCTAGCCTGTGATTTGGGTAAGCTGAAGAACACCAATGGCACATAGTAGGGATGAGGCTGTGGTCCAGCACTTTGTGTTACTGCTGTGGTGACCATTTCCCCAAGCCTCCCGACGAAGCCAGCTGCTGTCTGCTGCCTGCTCTGTCATGTACCTTCAGAATTTAAATACCAGGTGGTGAAAAGGAAGTCATTTCCCATCACGTTCTCTAATCCCAGATCTGTTTCTTGTTTCTTCCTGTAGTGAGTTAGTCTCTGCTGTTCTACTTTACTCCCCTGTTGGGACCTAACACCACTCTAGAGATTTCCCATCTGTTGGGAGCTTCCTCTATGACTTTCAGTAGACTAAGTTATGACATGGCTTTGGAGCATAGGTTGGCAAACTTTTCCTGTGAAGGGACAGATAGTAACTATTTAGGCTCTGTGGGCCATATGGTCCCTGTTGCAACACTCAGCTCTGCTGTAACAGTGGGAAAGCTGCCACACACAACATGCAAACAGATGAATGTGGCCGTGTGCCAATAAAACTTTATTTATAAAAACAGGCAGTGGGCCAGATTCGGCCCCTGGGCTACAGTGTGCCAACTCCTACACTTGAACATTTGGCTAGCCTTGGGAGGGCCCATTTTTCCTTAGCAATGGAATAAGGATCAACCTTAGACCTCTGGTCATTATCCAAACTTTGTGATTTTTGTATAATTCTGAAGCGGCCAGTGACAAAGAACTGTAGCCTAACATTCAGGTTGGGTTATACAGACTTTTCAAGAACAGAAAATTCCTTGAGAAAAAAAAAAACCTTCTGGGGCCCAAAGAGGAGTTCCACCGTGTACTAAGTATATAAACAATGTGTCAAGGTGCTTTCCTAAAGTCACAGGCTCTCAGATGTAGTTTATTCATGGTGCCCTTTACATCAGCCTTTGGGGCGATCGTCTCATCTTCCCAGCTGCCGTTGAGACCCAGGCAGCTCACTCAGTTACAGTGTGGGAAAGAGAATCTGGGGCACAGTCATGCTATCTGAGGTCTCCTTTTCATGAATTCACTAAGTCCAGACCTCTCCGGGGAATCTTGAATCCACAGTTAAAAGTGGCTGGGGTGACATGACACCAGGGAAAGATGCTGCACAAAACCCAGAAGGTAAGGCCATTCTCGCCTGTGTCTTGGGGTCTGAGGCCTCAGTTAGCTCTGCATAGCTCAGCTTATTCCTCAATGGGATGGCACAGCCACCTGCTGGCTCATGAGCTTCATCCATGGTGCGGATCAGTTATCATCAGCTGGAGATGGAAACTCAGAACCGCATGGATGGTGACGGTCGCCCCTTCCAATGTTAAAATTCTGAGGGTTTTCTAGAAAACGCGATTCTTTACAAGTAATCACCCTTTTGGGGGTTTGTACGCATGTAGCAGAGGCAATTTTGGATTAAGCCTAAGCTCTTGTCTTCATACTTAATGAAAAGCAGGCCTAAAACATGTCCAAAGTGACAAGCATTGAATTAAAGCATTTTGAGGTTTGCCTACTTGGGAATAAATATATGACTTTTAAAAACATTGGTATCTTTTCCCTGATGTATTTTTAAGTTAAAAAAGAAACCTCTTCTATTTTGACGTAGTCTCAATTTTTAAGAGGTTAGAGCTGATATAAACGGCCAGTGTTTCTTGCCTCTGCTATACACTAGGGGGAAGAAAAAAGTTTTCTTTATTCCTAACAGAAGCCTGGGAAGTGACAATGGCATTGTCTCTGTTTTATGAGACAGAAAGGGAGACATTTACAAGGCCAGGTATCCGTTCAATACGGTGATTTGGATGAGTGTCCCCCCATAGTACAGGCACCTGAATACTTGGTCCCTAGTTGCTTGGGAGGTATGGTCTTGCCGAGGAAGTACACCCCCGGAGATGGGCTTTGAGGTTTCCATTCCAAAAGACTTGTGCCATTTGGAGTTCATTCTCTCTGTTTCTTGGTTGCTATCGGAGACGCGAGGCCTCAGCTCTCAGCTTCCAACTCCAGCTGCCATGCTTGCCTGCTGCCACATTCCCCTACTGTGATGGCGGAGGACCCTTACCCCTGTGGAGCCATAAGCCCCAAACAAATCCTTCTTCCTAGAGCTTGCCTTTGCCGTGGTGTTTTGTCACAGCAATGGAGAAACAACTCTCATACTCAGCTTGGATGCACAGTATTTGGCGCCAGCTGTCTGATTCAGACACTTGTGAGCATCCTCAGGCCCAGTAGTGACTCTTGCAGGCTTATGTGCAGCCAAGTACGTGGAACTGCAGAGACTCTGTAAGATACTGGTTTGGCCTCACATGCAGCAGACACTGTCAGGGTTGCTAAATTGTCCAAAGAGAGCCCCCATCATTTCAACCCCCCCTCAACTCTTTACAAAGCTTCCCCTCAGGGACCCCCAAACCTACCTAAGACGACCGTATTGAAGGAAACCATCTCCTTGTCCTTGCCGTCATTGTAGAAGGCTAGGTGCCACAGGCCCACATCCAAGTACTGCACGAACACGGCCTCGTTCTGCACCAGGGTCTGGATGCTCCGGCGTTCCCTGGGCGACTCGACCACACTCCACTTCTCCTTTCCATCCAGGCGTTCCATGAAGTCATACTGGGGAACAAGAGAGAGGGCAATATATAAGCCCAATTTTGGACCTGTACCCTCAGCCAGCACTGCCCTTCTGCCCATCAGCTAGCGGAGAAGGACTTTTAAATTTTGCACTTAGAAATAAAATAAGCAACATAAATCGTGACAACAGTATCAGCTATGATTCATCATGCCAATAATGGTTAGTATTAATTTATTTTTTTTATGGTACTGGGCTTTGAACCCAAGGCCTTGCAGATGCCAGGCAAATGCTGTCTGATACTGAGCTGTAGTTCCATCCTTGTTCCATTTTTATTTTGAGACAGAGTCTTGATAAGCTTCTTAGGCTGTCTTTGAACTTGTGATCCTTCTGCCTCAGTTTCCTAAGCAGCTAGATTTATAGGTGCTTGCCAATCCTCCTGATTTAATTTTTATTTATGTCTAATAGTGATGAGGATCACAGGGTGACATGCATGCTAGACAAGTGTGCTTCCACTAGTATATACCTACTCTGTATTATTAATCTTATTACTATTGGTCATAAGCTTTCACCTATAGTTCTGAAATAATTAAAAAATCATTTAATTGCAAGGATTTCCCCCCTTTGCACCCCCATCTCTATGTTGTTGTTGTTGTATACAGAACCCAGGGTCTTTCCCATGCTAAACAGCACTTTACAGGCTGAGCTGTGTCCATATTTTACATGTATAGAAGACCAATGTTCAGAAACTCCAAGCATTTTGTTTAAAGTCACAGACCTCCTAAGTGGGTAAGCAAAGGTTTGGAGAAAGTTCCATTCAGCTCTGATGTTTATAGCATGATAGTTCCTTGGGCTTAAATAAACCTACATTTCAATGCTGAATTCTGTTTCAGTGAAAACCAGTTTCCAAGCAGCTAGAGATGAGTGCAAAGCAGATCAGACAGCTAAGATTTCTAGGGATGAGGGAATAGAAGGATCCAGCATTATACAAGACAAACTTGTTCTAAGTACCAAGTGAAGTCTTCTGGCAGGCAAGTGGGAGCCACTGAAAACTCTGGAGCAGTGACTGATGATAAAGGGATGTTTTTGAGGAATTAGTTTTTGGAGGTGGGATATGAGATATTCTGTAGGGAATGAAAGTAAGTCAGAAAACTGGTTAGAAAGTCGAGATTGCAGACAGCCATGTGTGAGGTGAGGAGTTTGATGAGGGCAGTACGTGAGGAGTAGGCACTGGAGGGAGATTTTAAGGGAGAGAAGCCAGGAGTTGCCCATGGGCTGGACACGGGAGATGTAGGGGCAGGCAAAGAAGACGACGTCAATGTTTCTTCCTGTTGACAAGAAAATCGATAAATCCCCAGTAGGAATGGACTAATCTCACAAACTCCAAGTCACGGCAGAGAACAGTCCCTTGCACTCTGACTCCCAGAGAAGACCCAGTGTGAGGAACTTTGGCAGGGAAAACAACAAAAACAAAAACAACAAACATGAAACAAACAAACAAACAAAAAAACCCTTTGTAGGATTAAGCGCTCTCTACTTCCCCTTCCATGAAAAGAGTTTCATACGTCGCAGAAATCAACCATAACTCCCCGTCACAAGTTCATAGCTAAATGCTCCAGGAATTGACTAACTTGACATCTCCCTCATCAGAATTGTCTGTTTTCCATTGGAAACATGATTTTCCGTAAACAAAAGAATCGGTGGTCTTGGGCTGGAGAATTGGCTCAGTGGTTAAGAGCACTGACTGCTCTTCCAAAGGACCTGGGTTCGATTCCTAGCACCCACATGGCAGCTCACAACTGTCTGTAGCTCCAAGATCTGACACCCTCACCCCAATGCACATAAATTAAAAATATTAAAAAAAAAAAAAAGAATCGGTGGTCTTAAGGACAAAGACCATCTGCCATTAGACAAAGCCAGGGCTGAATTCTGATTCCATACTTGCTGTCGTTTGACATACAGTCTGTTTTTATTCTCGGGGTTGCGGGGGGGTGACACCTGAAGTTCAGGAAAACAATTACCAAGATGACACAAGCTAATTCTTAGGGCAGTGCTGGGGAGATAATAAGAATTTAAAAAGGGCCACTCATTTGGAGATCAGAAGAACCACCCAACAGAAGTAGCACATGGCTCTAATTTCCATGTGGGGAGTGAGATGGCTACTTCTGGGAAGAAGAAATGGCCCACAACTCAGTAAATAAGTGTTTGTACGGAGCTCCCCTCTGCCCTGTACTCAGTTGGTCGCCATTGTCCTTATGGGCTGAAATAAATGATTTGGAGGGATGTGACAAACTAACACTGCTTTCAGAGACCTTTGTAACCAAAGCATTTGTTCCCTAGCAACCTCGTAAATGTCCGACCATGAGCACTGGTGTCTACAGACTGCTGTCAGCTGGAGCGATGGCTATAACTTCCTTGGTGGGGAGGTGAGAAAAATAGGCTTCATTTGGGGTCCGAGTTATCACCCCCATGAGGGCAAGTTTGGGGAAGGTGATCACTTGCGTGGAGCCATTGCTCATGACTAATTTGGGCATTAGTCATCTGGTGCAGAACTGGCTGGCCAGCCGAGGGACACAGAAATGGCTCAGGACTAGTGGCGGGTCTTGTTGTCCAGCCAATCAAATGACGAGGGGAGAGGGCATTTTTCAGGGTAGAGGAAGGACATTTATTTTGCCTGGCTCCTCGGAGTCCTTCTGTGGAGGTTTAGAGGGCAGTTTTCATTTAAGGGGTAATCTGCCAGCCGTGGGTTCTCAAACAAGGCATGGACGGGAGGGTGAGATGAGATACGGTGGCCCGTGCGCCTCACTTCTGAGTCCCTTTATGTCCTTCATCGCTTCTGAAGCTCTTATCTTATCTTTCCCTAAATGACACGATTGTTCTTATGCCCGTCATTAGTGCACACAGACGGAATTAAGCTGCAGGCACAGGGACGACTCAGTGCCTGCTGCAGTGTTTAGAGTGACAACCCCAGGGTTCGCTTGCCTCGGTCAGGCTCTGAGCGAGCTCTGCTCTCCACTTGCTTGCTGGGAGTCTGTGTAAGCTATCAAAGGCCCGTGCCTCTCGTCTTCTTGTCCTTGCAACAGGCATGACCACAGTGTCCGCAGCAAAAACGCAGCTCTAAGAATGGAGCTGAACTGATGGGTGTGGTGCCTGGAACTCCGAGTGCTGCGGGCGCAAACCGTGCAGTTGCTACTTCAGCTACCTCGATGAAAAAGCCACTTCTTTATCAAATCTGCCCCCGCAGCAGAAGCTGATCGATAAGTGTTTTGTTAAATATCAAGTTAATAAAATAGCAAGTTTGTAAATGCCTCGATGTGGAGGGAAATGGAGGTGGAACGAAGTGAAATTTTGTCTGCAGTGATCACTCTTGCTGCCGTCTTCCGCGGTGCTGTGTTGAGTGGGAGAGAAGAGCAGAGCTGTAGCCGGCCTGGAATGACCCAGTCAGAACATGCGTGTGACTGTGGCTGTGGTGGGCCAGACATCTGAAAATTCCCAGACGTTCCCCAAGATTTGAGAGATGCTTCCTAGTTCCTTGGCGTGATAGACGAGGTGTGCTGGCTTTGTCCCTTAGCCTGCTTCCTTTCCCTTCCTTAGCTGACACTGTAACCTGGTAGCCTCTGTGGTCACCATGGTTCTGTAGTCCCTTTCCTGCTAGCTGAGCATATGGCCACTTAGGACAATGGAGCACAAGCCACAGAATCCTTCTAATGTTGTCTCCAGGTGACCCGTGCATTCTCACACGCTTTCTCTCTTTCCTGAGTGGACAGCAGTGCCCAGGGTAGCCGTGGCCTGGATGTGATAAGGAGCACCCAGAGGAGACCCCGGAATTGGTCGAGGAACCATCTGTCCATAACTACCTGTGAAACAGCCTCTGAAATGGTGACGCATCCTTTCTGCAGGCGTCATGGATTCCCCAGCTCCATTCCTCTTTTCCTTCCCTGTGTACTCCCCAAGATGGCAGCAGATTCCAGCCTCGTTCTCATTTCTCATCAGGCAGAAGAGGATGGCTCACCCAGGAGCATGTGGCAGACTTGTCTGTTGGTAAAGCAGCAACTCCATTATCAGTAGAGCGTCTCTCCCAGTTTGCCCATGGAGCATCCCAGTTGACATACCCAATTTCAGCAAAACGTCTGGGTTCTCTATTCAGAAGTTAACACAGCACAGACACCATTCATTGACGCTTTGATTCGGGGAAGGTCCAGAAACACAAAGTGGGTTCTGCAGAGCCAAGTGCAGAGATTGCAGTCCAGGACAGGGACCAGGAACTAGCGAGGAGCCTCAAGGCAGCGAGGCCTGCTGGTTCAGGATGACTCTGCTCTCTAGGATGTGGCTCCAGACAGAGATCTGCCAATGAACTTGGCAGAGGGGTGATACTGTAAGAACATCATTTCCAGAAGACTGGCAAAGAGCTCCATCTTCACTGAGGACTGGTACCTTAGGCTCAAGACTAGGACCAGCTGGTTCCTCTGTTCCAGGAATGTGTAATAATCCATCCAGGTAACGTCGACACCCAGGGAACATGTTCTGCTTAGCTGACTATAAAGGTCATGGCGTGACACATTCTAATAGGTCTGCAGTTGCCCTGAAGGGCGTTAGAAACATGTAACCCAGTCATAACAGAAGAGACACAGGTGGCTTGTGTCTCTTTTACAATGCTTAAAGAAGGGGACAGTATAATACCAGAAATAACCATCATCCCTTTTCCTTAAAGCTCTCTCTCTCCCTCCCTCCCTCCCTCTCTCTCTCTTTCTCTCTCTTTCTCTCTCTCTCTCTCTCTCTCTCTCTCTCTCTCTCTCTCTCTCTCCTCCCTCCCTTCCCCCTCTCCCTTCGCCCCCCCACACCCCCTGCTGCTCTGGCCTTGGAGAAATAACCATGGCTGACAAGAGGGCTGTGCCTGTGAGCCATCAGTTATGCCCCAAAGTGGCACGAAAATGCAACTTTTACGAGAGCTGGAGTGGCAAAGAAACAAACCACAGTAAATATTTGACTGATCCAATTATAAATCTCCCCAATTCTTGGCAGAGAGCGAGGAGGAATGGTAATTAAGATAACTTAGTGGGTTTCCAGAGGAGCTCGTGGGGAGAGAAGATACCCGCATGGCTGAGCCCGAGTGGGGGCCTGCCACTCTCCCAGGAGGGAAAGCGGCCATCCACACACAGGGAGCGCACAACCCCCAGGATGCTGCCAGAAGCCTCCAGAATACACACCTGCCAGAGAGGGCAAGGTTAAAGACAGACCCAGTGCCCTTCGGGGCAATGTTATTACTGGGTCCAGGACCCTGGGAAAAGGGGAAATAACTTTATTGTCACTTGGAACGTCTGCTAGCTGAGAGTTGACATGGAGTGGGAAAAGCAATAAATGGTGACATTTCCCAGAGCTAGCCTGCCACTCTGCAGCTTCCCTTGTGGCATACTGGCAGCATCTGTGGACTCCTATGTCTGAGGCTGTATCTCCCTCAGATGACAGGGCATATGCAGCAGGTGGTGGGATTGTGTGTGTGTGGGGGGGCAGCAAGTATAAGCTGGTGCTGTTTCAAATTCCCATTACCATGTAGTCTGGCTGCAGTCAGTGGCAGGAATGACTTGGCATAGAAGGTCACTCAAGCCTTGTACATCTGTCTCTGCTGCCAGCTGGGTCTGTGGCAAAGCGGGCCCAGCTGATAACTCATCCAGGTTCAACATGGCCTCTCTACTGGTTTTCAAATGAGCTGCACATAGAGGGAAGGGTGTAAGGGCCAAGGCTGAATCTGGCCAAGGCTTACTTGAGTGAGCCTGACTATTGGGAGCCAATTAGTCTTACAGCACAGAGTTACTGAATCAAAGGTGAGAGGGTGAATGGAGGACATTCCCTGGGCCACAGTGAGAAGGCATTCCTGAGCTCCTACGCAGGAAACTGGGCTGCTTTTCCAAAACCAGGTAAGAGTCAAGCCCTTTGAAACAGGAGTCAGGTAGGTTTCACCTGAGAGGGTGGGATTCTTGATTCATCAACTACACAGCTTCTTACAGTACCAAAAACATTATCATAAAGAATAAGAGTTTTTTTTTTGATTTAGCACTTGCTTTCCCTTCCATTCAACACATCCCCCCCACCCACCTCCCGTGCCCAACCCCAACCCCCAGACATGGTTTCTTTGTGTAGCTCTGTCTGTCTGCTTCCCAAGTTCTGGGATTAAAGGTATGTGAACCACGGTTGGCTTTTAGAAAATAATATTTATTTTATTTGTAATTATGTGTGTATGTGGCTATCTATGTGAGGGCATGCATGTATAAATACATGTGCCCATGGAGGTCAGAAGAGAGGGCACCCCTGGGTTGGGAGTTACAGGAAACTGTGAACCTCTCATGTGGGTGCTGGGATTTGAACTCAGATCCTCTGGAAGAATAGTAAGTGCTTTTAACCTCTAAGGCATACCTCTAATCCTTCATTTTTGCTCTTTTGAGGATTTTTTGTTTTTGTTTGTTTGTTTGTTTGTTTTTGAGTCTTACTACATATCCCAGGATGGATTGAAATCCATGGTTATGTGAGTTGAATGAGAATTGCTCCCATGGTCTCACACTTTTGCATGCTTGGTCCTCAGGTGGTAGAATTATTTGGGAAGAATTAGGAGGTGTGGCCTTGTCAGAGGAGGTGTGTCACTGCACGTGGGCTTTGAGGTTTCAAGGCCCATGCGCTTCTCAGGTCTCCAGGTCACCTCATGCTTACGGATCAGATGTGAGCGCTCAGCTATTGCTCTAGCTTCATGCCTGTCTGCCTGCTGCCATGTTCCCCACCATGACGACCGTGGACGCTAACCGATGGGACCATGAACCCACACATTAAATGCCTTCTTTTACAAGTTGCCTTGGTCATAGCATCTTGTTACAGCAATAGGAAAGTAACTGGGATAGTGACCCTTTGTCTTCACCTCCCAAGTACTGAGATTATAGGTGAGTGCCACCATGGCCGGCTTCCGGCTGGCTGGCACTTGTGTCAGCTGTAGTGACAAATGTTGATGTGTGCTGTTACATTTCATGTTTCTAAGAGCCCCTGCCTTTGCTCCTCATCTTTGCCGGGAACAACGGCTGTTGCGGAGGTTAAAAACACACCGCATATACTCGGGCAGGACTAGCTAACAGTCCAAGGTTTGAGCTTGACTTTCAGAAATCAAGTTTTGCAAGAACCTAGCTCTAGATGCCAGCCAGCTGGTAGCTGGCCTGTTTTGTGGGTCTTTTTAAGATGCCCCTGAAGGAAGAACTCAGCTGGGCTTGGGTAGAAGAGCCAAAAAGGATGTCTGGGAAGCTCTATTGGTTTTTATGGGTGTTGCTCCCACCTGGACTATAGCTTCACTTACAGTCAGCCCCTTCCCAGCTCCCTTATCTTTCATGTGTTCTAGCCTCGCTGTTTGCTCTCTCCCTATAGCATACCAATGCATCCTAGCCTAACGGCTTTTGCACCAGCTGCTCCCTCTGCATGGCTGCCCTTCTCCTGCCCACACATCTGTCTGTTGTTTGCCAATCCTGTCTTTGCCTACACATTGCAAGTTCAGGAAGGATGCTCCTGACTACCCACTCTAAAATATGTTTTTTTTTGTTTCCATTCTTTAAAAAAATTTATTTATTATGTATAGTGTTCTGATTGCATGTACACAAGCAGGCCAGAAGAGGGCACCATTATAGATGGCTATGAACCACCATGTGGTTGCTGGGAATTGAACTCAGGACCTTTGGAAGAACAACCAGTGTTCTTAACCTCTAAGCCATCTCTCCAATCCTTTGTTTCCATTCTTAACAGAAGCTCATTACTCTGAAAAAAAATTGATATTCACCAATTTAGAGTTTATTTCTGTGTTTTTGACTATGAGCTTCTGAAGGGTGGGGCTCATATCTCATGGTGGAACATACGTGGTGGCCTGGTGGAAATGAGTATACATAAGTTCTTGGTGTGTATTAAAAAAAATAAAGCAGACTCGCCCATCACACCACTCTGGGACCATGTAACATCTTATACCCAACCTTAGATAGGGACCCTCAGCACAGCATCTACCCCACAAGCGTCTGCCTGAGGATGGTGTGGCATCATCTATGACTCATCCTTTTAAGGCACTGTCCACTGCTACTGTGACCTAGCCCCTGACACCACCAAAGACACCACCTGTAGAACCCAGCAATCTGTCCAGAGACTTAAGTAGATTGATAGCGAAACCTATTAATTCTTTGGATGGTTTATACCTGTTCCTGGTTGATCTGGGACCACTTCTGATACCTTATTCACATATCAACATAGAGTTGCTACAAGACTGAACTTAAAGCACTGTTTAGCTGGTCTACAACCAGAAAAGTTGAGAAAACAACAAATAAAGATTCAAACACCTACTCAACGAAAGTGAGATAAGATATCTGTAAGATATCTATACCAATAAACACTACCAGTCACCTAAATACAGATGCCTAGGTCCCACTGCAAAAATACAAACAACAGAAATAACCAAGACAACAGGTCTTCTCCAGAAATTAGTGCTCTCATCCTAATGTTCCCCAGGAAAGACAACTTAGCTGATACATAAGACAATGATTTCAAAACAGCAATCATAAAGATGTTAAAAGAACACAAAGAAAATAGGAACAAATATCTGAGGGAAGACAGAAAAACACAAACAACTGAATAAAATAATTTAAGATATGAAAATAGAATTTAATAAAGAGATAGAATCTCTGAAGAAATGTGAAACTGGAACAAATCTCAAAATGAAAAACTTAGAAAGTCAAACAAAAAGCTTAGAGAAAACCCTCATCAGCAGATTGGATCAAGTAGAAGAGAGAAAAGCAGGTCTCAAAGACAAGGTAGTGGATTGGATCACTCAGTTAAATAAAATGTTAAATCTAGATGAACAAGCAAGCAAACCAGGAGTGAAACATGCAGGAATTCTGGGACTCTATAAAATGAACACAGCTATGAATGTATAGATAAAAGAGAGGAAACCTAGGCCAAAAAGCACAGAAAATATTTTCAACAAAATCATAGGAAAAAAAAACCTTCATAAATCTTTCACCTATCATCGTGCCAGAGGCATACACGGAACATCAAATAGACAGGGCCAGATGCTTCCTGTGTCACATAATTATCAAAACACTAAGTGTACAGAAAAAAGAGAGGATATTGAAAGCTTCAAAGGAGAAAGGACAAGTCACATATAAGGCAGGCCCATCACCATAGCACTTGACTTTTAGATGGAGACTTGGAAAGCCAGACAACTTAGACTAATGTCTACAAATGCCAATGTAGATTATTATACCCAGCAAAAATATCAATGCTAATCAGTCATGGAGTCTGGAGAGATGACTTAGTAGTTAAGAGCACTTCTTCCAAAGCTGTTCTTCTAGAGTTCCTGGGTTCAATTCCCACCATCCACATGCCAGCTCACAACTGTCTATAATTGTAGGCCTAAGGAATCCTATGTCCTCTTATGGTGGGCAGTTATACATGTAGACAAAATACCCACATAAGTAAACAAACAAACAAACAAATAGAAATTAAAATATATTAATCATAACCACAGGAGAAAGTTAAACTTTCTATGATAAAAAGAGACTTTTTTTTTAATAAAAAGAGAATTAAGAAATTTATGTTCATTAATTCAGCTCCACATAGGATGCTGAGAGGAATATTTTTCCTTAAGAGAAGACTCAACACATTCAAGAGAGCGTGAGGAACAAGTAAATAATTCCAGATCAGTTAATCAGAAGATGTGTAAGAAAATGACATCACCAGGACAAAACCTTAAGAGTTAATAAATACTGTTTAATAACAATGCAATATTAATGGTCTCAGTTCACCTAGTAATAAGTCACAGACCAAAAAAAAAAAAAGGGATTTGAAAACAGGATTCATCTTTTTGATACCTCAGAACACACCTCATCATCAATAGGGGAAAATGACAGGAAAAGGTCTAGCACTTTCTATCATACTGTTATTCTACTATATGACAAAAGAAACTTTAAGGACAAAATAATCAGAAGAGAGAGGGAAGGACATTTCATACCCAGCAAAGAAAAATTTCACCAAAAAAATATCAGAACTCTAAACATGTATGCATCAAACACAGGGCACCTAATTTCATTAAAAAAACACTATTAGCTAAGACCACAGATTGATCCCAACAGAGGGATGGTGGGTGACCTCAGTACCCAACTGTCAACAATATACAGGTTGTGTGGACTCAACTAGAGAAATCCTGGAGTTAAATGACATCAGAAATGGATCTAACAGACTTTTATAACACATTCCACCCGAACACTCAAGAACATGCTTTCTTTCAACAATTCATGTAACTTTATCCAAAATCAACCACACACTAGGACACAAAGGAATTTTCAACAAATGAAGAGAAATATAATCATCTCATGCATTCTGACTACAGAGGAATAAACTTGGATAACAACAGCATTAGAAACTGCAGAAAGTACACAAACTCATGGGAACCAAACATACCATTGAATGAAAACTGTCAAGGAAGAAATCTAGACGGAAATTTTTTTTTTAATTCTAAAATTGAATGAATGTAGAAACACAATATATCAAAAACCTATGAATCACAATGAAGACAATCCTAAGACAAAGATTTATAACACTAAGTGTCTACATAAAAACTGGAGAGATGTCATATTAACAACTTAGTAAAGCACCTGACGGCCTTAGAGAAACAACACCAACAACCTAAAGGAATAAATGGGAAGAAATAAACTCAGCGATGACATTAATGACATAGAAAAAAATTACAAAGAACCAATGAAACGAAGAGTTGATTCTTCGAAAATAATAACAAAATTGACACACCTTTAGCCAACGTAAACAAAGTAAAGGGAGAGTGGACCCACATTAGTAAAATCAGAGATGAGAAAGGAAACATTGGAGTAGATATTGAGGAAATTCAGAGAACCTTAAGGTTAGTCTCTAAAACTGTTCCCATAAATTGGAAAATCTATAAGAAATGTTGAATTTCTAGATATATATGACCTGTACAAATTAAATCAAGATGGAATAAATAGACCCTTAACAATGAGATAGGAAGTAGTAATTTTTAAAAAATCTCCCAACTTAAAAAAAAAAAACAGCGCCAGATAGACAGAACACAAAATTCTACCAATGCTTTAAGGAAGAACCAATACCAATAGCCCTGAAATTATTCTATAAAATAGAAAAGCAAGAAACACTGGAAAATGGTTCTTTTTATAAAGCCTGTATTACCCTGGTTCCAAACCAGACAACAACAACAACAAGAAAAAAAAATGAAAGAAAAAAATTATAGGTCAACATCTCTGATGAATAAAGGTATAAATATTTTCAATAAAACACTTGCAAATTGAGTCAAGAACACATCAAAAAGATTATTTACTATGATCAAATGGCTTCATGCCAGAAGTATATAGATATGGCTCAGAAATCAATAGATGCAATCTACTACATAAAGAAAATCAAGGACAGAAACCATGTGATCATCTCATAAGATGCAGAAAATGGCTTTGGCAAAATCCAACATCTCTCTCTCTCTCTCTTTTTTAGTATAATTTTTTATTAATTTATTCTTGTTACATCTCAATGGTTATCCCATCCCTTGTGTTCTCCCGTTCTTCCCTCCCTCCCATTTTCCCCTTATTCCCCTCCCCTATGACTGCTCCTGAGGGGGATGACCTCCCTCTGTATATGCTCATAGGGTATCAAGTCTCTTCTTGGTAACCTGCTGTCCTTCCTCTGAGTGCCACCAGGTCTCCCCCTCCAGGGGACGTGGTCAAATGTGAGGCACCAGAGTATGTGAGAAAGTCATATCCCACTCTCCATAACTGACCACAGCACGCACTTTGGGACAAAACAACATCTCTTAATGATACAAGTCCTGGGAAAGCTAGGACTACAGGACACATTTCTCAACATAGTAAAGGCATTATACAACAAGCCCACAGCCAATGCCATGCTAAATAGAGAAAAACTCTTAATTATTTCCACTAAAGCCAGGAACAACATTAGGCTGCCCACTCTCTCCATTCCTGTTCAACATAGTGCTTATGTCTTAGGTAGAGCAATAAGAAAATTGAATGAGATCAATGGAAAGCAAATAGGAAAAGAAATAGCCTAAACATTCTTATTTGTAGCTGATATGGTTCTATACATAAAAGACATTAAAGACTCCACTGGAAAACTCCTGAAGGTGACAGAGTGGTGGTTCTACCTTTAGGACAAACCCAAGCCCTCTCATACCTCAAATCTGTTTATGGGCTTGCTAAGACAGAGAATATTCTAGGGATGGGGTAGCAAGAAAAGAAATTCCATTTGTGCCACTTGGTTTGATTGAAAGGGCAATGAGCAGGCACTACCTGTCCAGAGGGTCTCTATTGTTTAGAACTAAGCTATCCTTGGGGGGCCTGAAAATAGAGAGGAGCTACAAATGTGAGCACTTGAGTTTAGAATGATACAACCCAAAGGTTGTGAGACAGTCCTGGGAGCAGCTATGAGCAATGGGAGACCTGGGTGCTGACAAGTTAAAAACAGTGGGTTGGAAGGTTTGGCTCAAGAAATCAGGAGCTGGAGAGATGGCTCAGAGGTTAAGAGCACTGACTGTCCTTCCAAAGGTCCTGAGTTCAATTCCCAGCAACCACATGGTGGCTCGCAACCATCTATAATGTGATCTGATGCCCTCTTCTGGCCTGCAGGTGTACATGCAGGCAGAGTACTGTGTACATAATAAATAAATCTAAAAGAAAGAAAGAAAGAAAGAAAAAGTCAAGGGTATGATCCTACCCATGGTGGCCAGGGGTGAGTCTCATCAACTGAGATTGACAGTGGAGTTTGTGGCCCTGAGCCTGAGATCAGATTGTGGTTAGCCTTTGGCCCCACCTCTCTGCTTTTCATTGCTGAAGAGCTTGGGAACTCAGAAGTGGGGCGCGATTAATACTTAGGAGACCCCTCATCTTTATATCTATCCAGGTGGTTGCTTCCCACAATCCCAATGCATGTGGAAGACACGCTTGAGCTCAGACGTTAGCCTCCTCACGCAAATGGCCCAGGGAGTCTTGGGAAGATGAGAGAAACTGGCCAGCTCACAGCTGCATATCCAAGTAAGGTCAGCAGAAGCGTAATAGAAGGGATACTGCCACAGGCACCACAGGCAGCCCAGCAGACACTGGACACTTGTCCAGTGCTTGCTCAGCACCGGCACTGAAATGTCAAGAGCCTAGAAGACCAACTGATTCACATGCTCTCTACCCTCCCATACATAAACCCGGAAGCCAGGAAGAAATGACTCCAGCACCTCTGTTATTTTTTTCATTTTCCTTTTGCCCACCGTGCTTACCCCTTTTCCTTTTAACCACATTTTCATCAGTGTTTTTTCTTTATAATATTTAAAATCATTTTTTAAAATCTTTATTCCTTCCATCCATTCATATAATTTTCTAAACACCCTTTTCATTATCAGGAGACCTTTTTCCTTTTTCTGTAAATATTTTGTTTCCTTTTTCTTTGGCAAAGTTTCCTGTTTTATACTGTTCTACATTTTTAGTAGAATATCGAATTAATTTAAAAAATCTTCATGTTTCTATTTTTAATTCTTCCTTACATTATTTATTTTTGAAGTTTTCTATAATTGGGGAATCTTTTGCTGCTGCTGTTTGTTTTATTCTTTTTCCTAATTTCTTGCTCTTTTCCATTTTCCTCAAAATATTCTTCTCCATTCTTTTTACTTTCCTTCCCTGTTCCTTTATTTCATTCATTGACTCTTTTTATATTTATGATAAATACCATTGAATTTCATAGCAATTCTGCATTTGTTTTTTACCATTTACTTTGTTGTGATCATAATAATATTTCTTAATCAGTCTTGGTAGTTTGCTATTGTATAGCTGTTCATTTTCTTCTGAGTACATGGGGGAATAAAGACTGAAGACAAGGGCACCCAGTAAGAAAATCTCTCAATGAAACCAGAAGAGATAGTCAAACCAACAAAGGCACCAACCACAACACAAACACAGCAAACATGAAGAAATATTACTCCTCCCAAAGATAGCAACCCATCAACTATCAGCTTAAAAGACACTGAAATAGGTAAGATGTCAGATGAAGATGTTTATAGGTACAGCTGATCAGTGACCTTAAAAGGTTACACAGAAGCATATGTATTCAATAAAGAGCCCAGAGAGGAAAGTCAGCAACACAGAGGAAAGACCAGCCAATGATGCACATGGATGGAAAAGTCAGCATCATGGCATAAAAACAGCAAAGAAATTGGGGAAAAAAAGAAATGCAATACTCAATGAGTTAAAGAAAAAACACAGTGGAAAGTACAACCAGAAGAAGACACGGCCAATCTGAAAAAAGACAATCAGGAGTGGGGACAAGGGTAGGGAAATATATTCAAAGAAAGGAAATTAAAGAGTACAACCAGGCACCTAAGAACTCAGGGATACAATCGAGAGAACAAACTTAAAAATCTACAAGATAGAGGAAAGTGCTGAGATGAAAACTAAAGGCATAGAGATTCTATTTAATAAATTATAGCAGAAAATTACTTAAATTTGGAGAAAGAGATGATCATCCAAATGCAAGAAGCACTTAACATACCACAGACATCATTAGAGAGGAGTCTCCCCATGAAATGCTACTGTCAAAATGTCAAAAAGAATAAATATTAACAACTACAAGGGAAGAACAGCTCACCTAAGGCAAGCACATCAGAATAACATCAGCCCTCTCATCAGCAATCCTATAAGCCAGAAAAGTATGAAATCATGCATTTCAAGTCTTTAAAGTAGATAACTGCTAAGCAAAGCTATCTTTTGAAACTAAGGGAGAAATTAGGCCATTTCTAGACAAGCACAAAATAAGAAAATTCATGACCATGCTCAAGCTAGTAAGAAAATAACCTCATTCTGATTAAGGGGACAATCCTCCATGAGGACATTTCTATTGTAAAAATATATACACCAAATACTGTGCAATTAATTTCATAAAATAAACACTACTAGTGGTAATGGCAGGGGTTAATCTTTGCATAATCATCATGGGTGGCTTCATCACCCAACTTTCACCAATGGTCATCATACAAGAAGAAGAAGAAGAAGAAGAAGAAGAAGAAGAAGAAGAAAAGGAAGAAGAAGAAGAAGAAGAAGAAGAAGAAGAAGAAGAAGAAGAAGAAAAAGAGCAAAACATCTAAAAATGAAATCATAGCTTAATTAAATTTAACAGACATCTACAGAACATTCCACCCAAATACTGCAGAGCATATGTTCTCAGCAGCTCATAAACAGATCTCTAGAATAGACCACATACTAAGACACAAAGCAAGCCTTAACAAATAGTAAAAGTTGAATAATTCCTTTATTCTATCTGATCACAGTAGAATAAAATTAGGAATGAATAGCAAGAGGAAAATATAATACATATAAAAATTCAAGGAAATTTTTTTTCTTTTCAATTCTGGGACAAAGTCATGAGCCTTGGAGCTTGCTAGGCAAATAGTCTACCATGTAGTAAAACCCTCAACTCCTGCACATGCAGATTAAATAGCCCATTATTGAATGATAAGTGGGTTTGAAGAAAGAAAATCAAGAAAGAAATCAAGAAATTCTGAAGGGTGCTCTATAGGCTCTTAGGGGAGAAAAGGCACCATTGGGTCTTGGCCAGCTGTGAATCCTATGATCTCTAAGACCAAGTGCAATAATGGCACTACCATTATTGGGGTAACTAACCGTTTTCTAACTTGATTTTACACTTACTTCACAGGAGAAAAGCTATTTTTGGTATTGTAAACCTGATTTTAAAAACATAATGGGGAAGATCATAGGTCCTAGCAGGAACTGAATAGAGTTGTTTAGGTAAATTGATATATTGTTAATCTGCCATCTAAATATTTATAATATTTATCCAGAGACAAAACTACTTGAATCCTTAATCATTAAAGCCTCTCCTTTCAGTGAATGACGGAGAATGAAGACAATCATGACTGCACAAGTTAGTGAGCAGAACTGATATATGAGTGCTCATCAAAAGCCATTTATTTATATTTATATTATCTTTTCCAAGGATCAGGGAACATTGCAGAAGAAGGGAAGCAAAGAATGTAAGAGCCAGAAAATTAGCAAAAGGGCCAAAAACGTCATCTTCTGGCACTGCATAGCCATTGCAATCATGAACTCATAGATGCCTACACTAGGACTACAAAAGAAGAGTCAGGCATGGATAGAAGAGGCAGTCATGGGGCTCTAAATCTCTCTGTTTAACTATTTGCTACTGATAGAAACTGGGAGCAGGGAAATCATTGCCTCCAGTTCTGTGCCCACCAGTGACTTCATATGGTCCCACTAGACCCTTCTAATCTAATGGTCACACAGGTGGCCTTTGTTAAACTAAATAGGCCACAAAACAAAATTAAAAGTCATGTACCTTGGAAAGGGAATAGTTGACAAAAGTTGTTAGGGATGGGAGGTGGATAAGAGGGAGCAACAGAGCTGGGCGTGGTGGCGCACACCTTTTATCCTGGCACTTGGGAGGCAGAGGAAGGCACATCTCTAAGTTTGAGGCCGGCCTGGTCTACAGAGTGAATCTAGGACAGCCAGGACACACAGAGAAACCCTGACTTGGGGAAAAGAAAAGAAAAGAAAAGAAAGGAGGAACAGTGATGGGAGTAATCAGACATTTATATATATGTATATGACATTATCAAACAACAAAATTAATAAATGCTGTATGAAAAATGTTAGGATAGAAATTAATGAAAAAAGCGAGAAAGACAATTCAAAGAATGTATAAAACAAAATTTTGGTTCTTATGATTGACAAACCCCTTAGCCAAAGTAAGCAAAAGGGAGAAGAGACCAAAGTGAATATAATTAGAGATAAAATTAGAACCATCATAACAATTACTGAAGAAATTCATAAACTCATTGTGACATATCCTAAAACATATATTACACTGAATTGGAAAATCTAAAAGAAATTGATGAACTTCTAGATGCATATGATCTACCAAAATTAAACCAAGATGAGATAAATAATTTAAACAGATCTATAAGAAGCAGTGAGATTGAAGAAGTAATAAAAAATTTCCCAACTATAAAAAGCCAAGGCCCAGATGGATTCATTGCTGAATTCTACCAGACCTTCCAAGAACTGACACCAAAGCTTCTCAAACTATTCTACAAAAACAGGAAAGGAAGGAACAGTACCAAACTCTATTTATGAAGACAGTATTATCCTGAAACCCAAAATGAATAAAAACATAATAAAAAGAAAGTTATAAACCAATGTTACTGATGAGCATAGATACAAAAATTTCAACAAATACCTGCAGTTTAAATTCAGGAATACATCAAAATGTTGCTTATCATGATCTAATAGGCTTTCCAAAGGATGTGAGCATGGTTCAACATATACAAGTAAATAAATGTAATACACCACATAAGTGAACCCAAGGACAGAAAGCACATGGTCATTTCCACATGCAGAGAAGGGCTCTCTGAGAAAACCCAACACCTCTACATGACAAAAGTCCTAAAGAAAGTTATCATGTAAAGAACACTTAACATAATAAGGGTATTTATAACAAACCTAGAACCATCATTGTATTTAATGGGGGAAAAAAACTCAAAACATTCCCACCAAAATTAATACAAAAATGAGAGTGTCTACTGTCTTTCCTCTTACTAAATATAATGCTAGAACTCTCAGCAATAAGACCAGAGAAGCAAACAAAGAGTTATAAATAGCAAAGTATCTGTGGCAGTTTGAATGAGAATGTCCCCCATAGGCTTATATGCTTGGTTGGTGGAACTTTTTTGGGAAGGATTAGGGGATGTGACATTGTTGGAGGAGGTGTGTCACCAGGGACAGGATTTGAGGTTTTTAAAGGCCACGCCATTCTCTATTAGCTCTTTCTCTCTTTCTCTGCCTCCTGGTTGTGTCTCAACATGTAATCTCTCACCTACTGCTCCAGCCCCATGCCATCCTTCCCACCAGGATGGTCAATGGACTCTAACCCTGAGAAATGGTAAATTCCCAAGAAACCCTTTCTTCTATAAATTGCCTTGATCATGTTACCTCATTACAACAATGGGAAAATAATGAAGACAACATCTTTACTTGAAGATGAAGACTTATAGATCTGAAAACACTTTGAGGAAAACTGGCAGAATACAAAATTAACATACAAAACCACCGCCCTTCATATATTCCCAAAACAAACATGCTGAGGAAAAAAATTAAGGAAATTAAAAATTGCCTTAAAACTATCTGGGAATGAACTACCCAAGAATCCGAACAACCCCTTTTGCTACAATTTTAAAATACTCAAGAGAGAATTGAAGAAGACACTAGAAGGTGCGAAGACTTTCTGTACTCATGTTCTGGAAGAATCAACATTGTAAAGATGGCCATCTTACCAAAAACAGCCCGCATATTCAATACAATCTCCACCAAAATGTCAGAACCACTTTTCACAGAAACTTAGAAACAGCTTTAAAATTCATTTGGCAGCAGAAAAGAACTCACACAGCCAAAGCAACCCCAAGCAAGAAGTACAGCACTGGAGGTGTCATCATTATTAAGTGATAACTATAGTATAGAGCCATATTCATGGAAACGGAATGGCATAGGTTTAAAAAAAAAAAAAAACAAAACAAATAAGCAAATGAAACCACATGATGTACAGAACCACAGCACAGAAAATTCAGACCTAAACCATGCAAATACAGCCATCTAATTTTCTATTGTTTCTTTTAGTTTTTGATATTATAATATATTTGCATCATTCCACCCTTCCCTTTCCCCACTCCAAATCTTCTCATATACCCCTCCTTGCTTTCTTTCAAGTTCAAGTTCAAGGCTGTGTGTGTGTGTGTGTGTGTGTGTGTGTGTGTGTGTGTGTGTGTGTATTCCTAAATGTGTAAGTATAATGTTCTCAGTCTGTATGATTTATTTGTATGTATATTTTCAGGGCTGATCATTTGTTATTGGACAAATAGTTGGTGCACTCTTCCCTGGGGGAGACCATTCCTCCCACTTGTAGCCTTCCTTAGTTCTTTGTGTAGGGTTTGAGCATGGTGTGCTTTGTCCCACCCATGTCTGCACGTCTATTGTTGTGCACATTCAGCTTACGTTTGGGCAGCTGTCTTGTGAGACTTCAGGACATCTGTTACAGACACGGTCTCACAATTAACTCCCTGCTTCTCTGCCTCTTACAACCTTCCTGCCCCTCTCTTCTGCAGTGGTCCCTGATCCTGAAGCAGACACCCAATATTTGACAAAGAAGCAAAGCTGGTGAAAACATAACTTCTTCTACAAATGGTGCTGAAAAAGGTAGATATCCACAGGTTAAAGAATAAAGAATGGAAAAAAAGTCACCCTCACTTTACACAAAACCTAACTCCAAATGGACCAGTGACCTCAATGTAAGACCCAAGACTGTGGAAATGCTAGAGGAAAAAAAAAAGTAGAGAAAACACTTCAAGATGTAGACATGTGTAAGGATTTTCCGAATATGTACCTGGTCCCTCAGGAAATAAGATCAATTGTGAGTAAATAGGACCTCATGAAATTGAAAAACACATCTGCACAGCAAAGAAAATAGTTAACTTAGTGAAATGGCAGCCTACAGAATGTAAGAAAACATTTGCCAGCTATACATTTAACAGAGGGGAAATATCTAGAATTTACTATGAATTAAAAAAAAAAAAACCACCAAAAACCCAAGCGGTAACAAATAAATAAAAAAAAAAAAAAATGCACTACCATGCTGAAGCAAGAGTTTTTGAAAGAAGAAACACAATGGCCACCAAATATTTTAAGATGTGCCTAATATCCTTAGCCACTGAGAAATGTAAATAAAAATATTCTGAGAGCCATCTTACCTTGTCTGAATGGCTACCATAATGAAAACAAAGGACAACAAATTCTGGAGAGGGAGCGGTGAAAGAAGAACTCATGCTATTGCTGGACGTGTAAACTGGTTGAACTACTAATGAGTGTGGCGTGGTAGTTTCTCAGAAAGCTGAAAGTAGCATTACCATACGGTCCAGCTATACCACCCAAAGGCCTCTCCATTGTACTAGAGAGCTGTTTACCCGCCTGCCTCCATTGCTGTTCTATCCGCGGTAGCTAGAAAATGCAGTCAGCGCCATCCAGAGATGGAAATGGGAGTTGAAGATGGAACATTACTAAGCAGTGTAGAAAAAGAATTTGTGAACATGCCATGAAACTGGAAAGGACCCCGTAAAAGGGACAAAAAGAGGCTTTTAAGGGAGAATGGCTGGGAGGAGAAGAACACGCGAGATGGAATGAGGGGGTACACTGGGGTACACGTGCTTGTGAAGGGTTGGAGGATAGGCAGAAACAGGGTCACCCTAAACCTTGGAAGTGTGAGAAGGTTTTTAAGGAAGCCCTGTTACTTTTCATGCCAGTAAAACAGAAGTAATAATCAAAATAATCTATCTGCTTCAATATGAAAATCATATTTTTAAAAAATAAAAATGTTTCCCATAGCTGCATATGGTGACTTATATAATAATATTAGAGCTTGGGAAATGGAGGAAGATGGATCAAGGGTTCAGGATCATCCTGAGCTATAAAGTAAGTCTGAGGCCAGACTGTGCTATTCAAGAACCCATCTCGATGCCCTCTCTTGCTATAAAAAGTCTCCCCGTAAAGGAAAATCGATGGTTTCACTGCTGAATTCTACCAGATCACTAAGGATGAGCTAAAACTAGTATTATTCAACGTGTTTCACAAAATAGAAAGGAAAGCACACTGCCAAACTCATGTATGAGGCCAGTGTTATCCTTACACCAAACCAGAAAAGGAGACAATAAAAAGAAAGCTATAGGCCAATATCTTTGATTAATATACAGGAGGAAGAGGGTAACACTTTAAAATATAGAGATAGCCTAGGCCTTCTGGGAAAGGACTCCAAGAGTATTCAAAACAATCATAAACATTTACAAAGGAAATTATACATCATTTAAATATTTCTGTCCAGCAAAGGAGACTAGCCAACAGAGTGAGGAGACAGCCCATACAATGAACTTCAAAAATTATATACCAAAAATGATCAAATAGGTCTCCCAGAGGTCATGAGTTTGATTCCCAGCACCTATGTGGTGGTTTATGACCATCTATAAAGGGATCTGATGCCCTCTTCTGGCATGCAGGTGTACATGTAGACAGAGAACTCATACATTAAAAGGTACATAAAAAAATCTATGTTCAAATAGGGACTGGAGAGTTGGCTCAGTGGTTAAGAGCACACTGACTGCTCTTTCAGAGGGCCTGGGTTCAATGCCCAGCACCCTCATGGCAGCTCACAACTGTCTCTTAATCCTGTTCTAGTTCTAACACCCTCATACAGATATACAGGTAGGCAAAACATCAACATACATAAAATAAAACCAAATAAATTTAAAAGTCAAATATATAAAGCTCCATAAGCTGAATAGAGAAGTTTCAAAAGAGAAAATACAAATGGCCAATAATGTCTCCTTCCTTCCTTCCTTCCTTCCTATTTTCCTTCCTTCTTTCCTCCTTCCCTTCCTTTTTTCATTTCTTCCTTCCTTTTTTCCTTCCTTCCTTCCTCCTTTCCTTCCTTTTTTCATTTCTTCTTTCCTTCCTTTTTTCCTTCCTTCCTTCCTTCCTTCCTTCCTTCCTTCCTTTCTTTCTTCCTAAGCCATCAGGGAAGTACAAATGAAGTTGTTTTGTGATTCTATTCCATCTCAGTCAGAAATCATGAAGAAAACACATTACAACAAAGGCTGGAAAGAATGCAGGGGAAGAGGAACTCCTCTGCACTACTGCGGGGACTATGAACTTGTGTAGCCATTATGGAAGTCAGTATGAGTTTCCTAAAAACATTAAAGCAGGTAGCTTTAAATATGGAGCCTATCATGTGACCCAACTGTACCACTCTGGAGTACGTAACCAAAGGGGTTTAAGTCAATGCAGCACAGAGTGTTTGCATTCATGTCCGCTGCCACACTACACACAGCAAATAGGAAACGGCTAGCTTAAATCTCCATCACTGAATGAATGGATAAAGAAATGTGGTACATACACAAGGTATGATTTTTTTCCATTGTAAATAAAAAAAATTGAATCACAATATCTGTAAGAAAATGTGTGTGTGCCTACTGTGAAAGAAGACAGGGCACCACGGGAAAGGGGAGAAAAACATCTTAAGGAGCAGAGGAAGAAAGAGTAATGGAATAAATGAGGTATGGAAGTAGTAGATGGTTATTTGGAGGAAGAAAAGTGAGCTCAAAGAAGGGCCTGGGGGGACAGGGCAGAAAGGAGGTGAATAACAATGACGTATAATGACACGTAAGTATACCCACGACCGGTAAATTAACTAAAAATTTGATTTAAAGTTTATGTCCCCAGTTTGAAGGTGACTCAGGGCCTTAGAGTACTTGTATACTGTTTCTTTAAAAAAAAAAAAAAAAAAAAAGGATATGTGCACTGGGCGGTGGTGGCACACACCTTTAGTCCTGGCACTCAGGAGGCTGAGGCAGGTGGATCTCTGAGTTTGAGGACAGCTTGGTCTACAGAGAGAGTTCCAGGACAGCCAGAGCTACATAGAGAAACCCGTCTTGAAACACCACCACCACCACCACTGCCACCACCACCACAAATACAAAACAAACAAAAAGATATGTGCTTCAACCTGGGGTCTGAATCTGTACCAACTCCACATGGGAGTTGAGTTACGAGATCACCAGAAGGGGATGGTCTTTCCACACTCCCAGCTTGCAAGACACAGTTCAGAAAAGAAAAACTCTACCCTGGGTGTAAGCTGGGGCCACGAAACAACATTTTCAGGCAGGCATGGTGGTTCACGCCTTTATTGCCCTGGACTTGGGAAGCAGAGGCAGGTGAGTTATCTGAATTCAAGGCCAACCTGGCCTATAGAGGAAGTCCAAAACCAGCCAAGGCAACACAGAAACACTCGGTCTCAAAAAATAAAAAAGACAATCCCCCTGGAAAACCCCCCACAAATACCAAAACCAAATCCCAAAAAAACATCTAACCCTCCCCCAGAAGTTTCTAGAAAGAAGAAAACAGTGAGTGTAGGATATAGCTCAGCAGTGGGCCATTTGCCTGGGCATGGGCGAGGCCCTGGGTTAGATTTCTCTGAACTGTAAAAAATCAAAATAAAGAGCAAGCATTTTGCAAAGTGCATTCCAGTCTACACCCAAGGATACATCTTCATTTATCTTCTGCTTAGAAAGACTTTTCCCCCACTCTCCCATCACTACACTTGCTTTGCACACTGTCCACAATTCGTCTTGCGTGGCTGCTTCATCTGGAGGCCACTCTGCCATCCTTCCCACACTGGAAGGGTCCTGGCTTTATGTCCCATGATCTGCTGCATCCCCAGACCTTCAGGAGCAACAGTAGCTAACAGGTATTGACAGTGTGGCTGATGCACAGAGCAAATGATATATGGAACAGGCTCGGAGGATCTTACGAGAATGCAGTGTTTGGAGGAGGTCTGGTTTCCATCCCTTGTCCATACAAAGAGAGTTGTTCCAAGGCTTATGTGGAGGAATACAGAATGTTCTAGCAGGGGTGCCTAAACCTTGTTTGCTTATGCATTTGTAGGAGGAAGGGGGTAGCAGATCCTAGGCACTATAATCCACACCGGAGTCTTAAGGACCATTGAAAACTCAGTTTTCATATCAGTACCAGCTTTGGCCAGAGGCCCAGCCGTCCTCCCTGTAGAGTCCCTGGTTGCTAGGCTACCTGAGCGCAAGTAGTGAGGACTGTAGACCAGTTAGACTGATTGATTGATCTCTGTAGGGTGCTTACTATTTGTGGGGCGTTCTCTCATTTATTCTCACAACAACCTGATGAGGAATGGTCCTCATGTTGTGGATGTCGAAATGGGATCTAGAGAGACTAACACATGGGCATCAGATACTGCATGGCAGAGGTAAATTCTGCCCAGGAAAGCTGGGAGTGTCTGTTCTCATCTGCCCCAGGCTGTACCTCACGACCCTTCCCACTTGATGTTGTCATCTTTGTTAGCCACTTTGATACTGTTGTGACAAAATATTTGAGAAAAGTCAATTAAGGGAGGCGAGGTTTATTTCGACTCATACTTCTTCTCTCTCTCTCTCTCTCTCTCTCTCTCTCTCTCTCTCTCTCTTTTTTCTTGTTACATCTCAATGGTTATCCCATCCCATTCTTCCCTCCCTCCCATTTTCCCCTTACTCCCCTCCCCTATGACTGTGCCTGAGGGGGACTTCTTCCCTCTTTATATGCTCATAGGGTATCAAGTCTCTTCTTGGTAGCCTGCTCGACTCATAATTCTAAATGTTTTAACCCACAGTAGCCGGCTCTATTGCTTTTTGGCCTGTGGCAAGGCAAGGGACATCAAGATTGAAAGGCCATGTGAAGAAAAGCTGCTTGTCGCACAGCGGCCAGGAGGTAGGGACAGGAAGGTACAGGGGCAGGGTCACCCTTCAAAGGCCCCAGTGACATACTTCCCTCAACTAGACTTCACCAACCAATAGACCATTCTGCTATCAACCTATCAAGCATTAATCCACTAATAATAAAGCTGCCACCCCAATGACCAGATCATCTCCCAAGAGAACTAGTCCCAAGCCTTCAATGTAGGAGAGTTCATATTCAAACCATAAGAGACACTGTAACCTTCTCCCTCCTCCCTCCTTTCCTCCCTCCCTCCCTCCCTCCTTCCCTCCCTCCCTCCCTCTCTGTCCACCTTAATTTCTGAGACAGGATCTCTCACTAAATCTCTGGCTTGCCATTTCAGCTAGGCTGGCTGGCTGGCTGGACAGTCCCCCGAGTTACCTGTTTTCACCCCTACCCCAGTGCTGAGTATACAGGTACACACTGTCATATCAGCCTTTTTCTTTATATAAGTGCTGGGGATCCAAAATCGTATCTCCTTTCTTGTGTGCAGGAAGCGCTTCAACTACGGAGCCACCTCCCTATTCCAGACACCCCTGTTTCTTAGCTTGCTAAGACCGTATATCTCCTTAAAGTAGAGATTTATCTTCACGTCTACAGTACCGACACTCCACAAATATTTGCTGAGCCCATGAACGGAAGATTATCCCACAAGACAATGCCCTCACTTATGTAGCCTTTTGGTCTAGTCTATGAGCAGAGAGGAAGATACTTCTCTGAAGACCAAATCACCCAGACAGCCTTGGGGGTCAAGGTCAGTCAGTTACACCAATGAGCAACCCAAGTCTCCTCCACCGTGAATAACAGCTGCACCATGAGGCAGTTGCGGCACGTACTCTACTGCTCAGTGTCCCCCACTGACACGCTGTCTTATTTATGGCATCTTCCCATCTAATTGTCTTTAGCCAACTCTTTATCAAAAATGTCACATTTGGCTCCTTGCCCTCCCAAGATCAATAGGACGGTCCCATGCAAAAATATATCAAACGCGTCAGCAAGAAGAGGGAATGAACCAGGCATGTGTCCAGTCACAAAGTCACTCCCCAGGCACTAAATAGGAGTAGAATGGCGGGGTGCTGGGTAGCTTCTTTCCTTGTAGTGGCTAAGCTGTTGGCCAGGCAGGGGCATGGCTTTGGATAAGCGACCTCTGATCAGAGTTTCTACTCTCTCTTCCCTGTGGCGCACTTACTTCAGGGACTTCCCTCTGTGGCCATGTCAGTGTGGCTCCTGGATGCACCTGGTGTCTGCACTCTTATGGCTATTGTCATAAAGCCTTGACATACCGAGAGTTCTCTGAGCAGCAACCCTGCTCAGATAATTCATCACAAAGAAATTATTTTTAAAAAATCCATGCACATGGACCTCAAAGCTGCTTACTGAAGAACAAATGATTTATAATAATAAAGAGGAGGACTGGTTAACATTTTTTTTAAAGCTTAGACTATTTTTAAGACATTTAAAAGGATTGTATGAAAGAATATTCAAAATTTCCCCTCACTATTAGTATGCAGAGATAGTTTTTTTTAAAAAAAGAACATTTGATCCCATATTAAGTAACATTTATTTATTTAGCACAAAAAGCACAGGCCTGTCATGGCATGCATGTTGAGGCCAAAGGACAAATTTTGGGAGCCGGTTCTCTCCTTCTACCACATGACTTCCTGGGATCAGATTCAGGCCACCAGCCTGGTGGGACATACCTATACCAGCTGAGCTATTCCAAGACCCTGACCCTGTATTTTCTTCCTCCTCTTCCTCCTCCTCCTCTTTTTTAAAAAAACCATGTATGTAGTTGTGTATGGGTGTGCACATATGAGTGAGTGCAGGACCCTGAGAATTCCAGAAGGGGGCTCTAATTTTCCTATCAGTACCTCAATAAGAAAAACACAAACCAAACTATTGTTCAAAAAGGCAAGTGGAATCTGCATGGTTTGTTTGGGGCCTTGATTGACGGAAGTTTTGAAAAGCCTGCTAATGGTTTACTTCCATTCTTGTGCCAGCACAACTGTGGGCATTTTATGAAGATTTTTCTCAGTAGTATCTTACAATAATACTATAAGCACATAATCTTCACATGCTCATTTTGCAGAGGAGGGAGGGGTCCTTAAGCACAGAGATGCCAATGAGTTGCCCAAGGCCACACAGCCTGGATGCACTACAAGTTGTAACTGGGCTGTACTGTACTGCATTCTCCGTGTCTAGAACAGCTGTGTAAGTATTCCACAGGATGAGTGTTAAACACTATTTCAAAAAAATATATTTACGCATCTTAAAAATTACAATTTAACTCCACACTGACTTGATTTAAATAGTAGCATCTAGTTATCTGAAGATATTTGGAATGAGTAAGAGGCCACTTGAAGCAAATGTATTTAATAAATGGGGAAATATGTAATTGGGATTTTTACCTTGCAAAAGGAAACTCTAATTAAAAAAATATATTTTATTGCATAGTTAGGAAGATTTGGGTATATTTGCAAATATCTGGTAGTTGTTTGAATGAATACTCAGATTTCATACACATAAAAAAATGTGACACTAAATATTTCATTCTGTCTCAGCCTCACCGATTGCCAAACACATCCTGTTTTGAGAGATGTCAAGAGACGGGCATGATGTGAATCTTAGAGTAGAGGAAACACACAGAATAACATGCTAGCTTTTCAGCTGACCAGACCAACACAACCAAAAAGGACGTGTGTGTGTGTGTGTGTGTGTGTGTGTGTGTGTGTGTGCACGTGAAGACTGGATGCCTACATCCAATTTCCTAGGATCTCTTTTTATGTTTTCTTAATTGTCCTCCTTGAAGTACCAATAATGATGACTTTGTTGCCTTCTTCTGTCATAATGTGGGGCTGCTTCTCAAGCCATATTCTTAAATGCAGGTCCTTCTGTAAGTGCTGGACACACTTGACATCTCTGGCACTGCCTTCACTGACTTAATGAAATTCCTAGTTTTGACAGGAGCTGTAATTTTGCTCTGTAACATTGAGGTTTACATCCTAGAGATGCTCTTGGGAATGACTGAGCACCAGAGAGGAAGGTGTCCGACCTTCATGTTCAATGCATAGAAACTCTGTGACCCCCCCAACTACACCCGTGCTTCCATTTGTCAAATGGGGGTGCTACTAATAGAGCTATTGTAAGGATAAACTAAGTTAATTCATATAAAACAATTAGTCTGAGGGACACTGAAGCTCTCAGTAATAACACCAGCTATGATTATCATCAGTGAGTAGAGATATAGCCTGAAATAAATGTGTGTGTATATGTGTGTGCATGTGCGTGCATGCATGTGTGTGTGTGTAGCAAGTTTTTATGTGATCAGATAACATTAACAAAATAAAAGCATCTTTACTTAGAAGGATTTTAGAGGACATTTGAGAGGCCCTTAATTTTTTTTTTGGTGAGGATTCAGAACAAAGTCTTTCTTCACATCTTTGAACACGGATTTGAACTTCTGTAACTGTCATTTATTAGAGGCTTAAAGACGTGCACTGGGCTCCCTCTGCTCTCGGGCTGATGCGTGTCGGGCTGAAGCGTGTCTACTCAGATAAATTCATACAAGCAGCTGCACTGGAGGCTCTTGTTCAAGCAAACGCAGACAGAGCAGAGGCACCTGCTCATGTCAGGATGCAAAACCGGGAGCGGAATTCCGAATGAACACACCATATGTCCCAGAGTGGACATTTTTCTTTCTTACATTTTGCAAACAGGGTCTTTCTATAGAGCTCAGGTTGGCCTCGAACTCATGATCCTCCGCCTCAGCCTCCCACGTTCTAGAATTTCAAGCATGTGCTCCCAAGCCTAGAAGATTAGCCCCCTGCCCCTCCCCCCACCCCTCGACCCCACCCCAACACACAGAATTTAAAGCTTGAGCGAGGTTCGTCTCCTTTTATAACTAAGGCGAGGGTTGTGGGAAGTTGTTAGACATTTTAAATGATTTAACCTTGAAATAATTATTTCCCCTCACTTCACTTTCAAGCTTGTGGATCAATTTAATTGAAGAGCATCCACAGCCTGTAAGGGAAATGATTGAAGAAAGCTCTGCTTCTATTCACAGCCACATAAGTATATTCATTATGATTTTTGTCAAAAGTGTGCAAAGAAAACAAAGTATATGAAATCAATTGCATCTTGAGGTTGACTGAGATTACAGCCATCACCGGAATCTGACTCAGGCTTGATTAACTCAAAGCAGACACAACTGTGTTGCAAAGTCATTTTTCTTAAAGAGAGACTACAAAAATTAAGAGGGCTATAAGAAATATACTAACAAATACCCATATTACACTAATTCAGAGGAGTACATTTTAAGGTATTATATTTATTTATTTTTAGTCTCTTTCTCTCTTCCTCTGTGTTAGAGATGGTAATAGAATATATAATATAGTATACATAAAAATATATACTTCAGGAGCTGCAGAGTGTCTCATGGATTAGAGTGCTACCTGCCCTTCCACAGCCTCTGAGTTCAATTCCCAACAACTACATGGTGGCTCACAACCATCTACAATGTGATCTGATGCCCTCTTCTGGCCTGCAGGTGTACATACAGATGAAGCACTCATATACATTAAATAAATAAATCTTAAAAATATATATTCTTCAAAAATTCAACTTCCAGTTCTATTCTCCTATATTATTCCTAGAAGGAATCTCCCTTGTAAGTTTATTTTTATGAAGGACACATTCTTCTGAATTCATGTGCTTCATATTCATGGATTAAACCAACATCTGACTAAAAATATTTATGAAAAATTACTAAACAGGGGCATTCCCCTTCCCCCTTGCTGTTGTTGCCTAAGCAATACGGTATAAAAACTGTTTAGCCAGTATTGGCACTGGGTTGGGGAATATAAGTTCTCTAGAGAGGGTTTAAAGTGGATGAAAGAATATAACAGGTTTCATGCAAATACTATGCCATTATATAGAAGGGAATTGAGCATCCCAGGATGTTGGTACCCTGGGACCAATCCCCATAGATACTGAGGATGACTATGCAGATAGATGAACATGAATACAGAGACATTAATATTATAAAAACATGTGTGGATTTGGAACTATAAACTATATGTAAATAAAACTGTCACTTTTTTTGGTTTTTACCTGGGGTTCTTCCTGAGACTTTATTAGAAGACAAAGCTCCTTTGCTTAGAAAACTGGCAAATCCCTGACTTTCAGAACATCCAGGATTCTTCCTGGACTAATTATGAGACACAATGGTGTCCCTCTGAACCCAGTCCTCTTAGCTTTCTTCTGTTTTATGAGTTCCACAGAGCCCAGCACCACAGTTTGAAAAACATGCATTGTATCCTTTGTGTGTGTGTGTGTGTGTATGTGTGTGTGTGTTTGTCAACTTGTCACAAGCTGCAGTTATCTGGGAAGAGGAACCTCCATTGAGAAAATGCCTCCATCAGATTGCCTGCAGGCCAATGTACAGAGTGTTTTCTTGATTAATAATTGACGTGGGAAGGCTCAGCTTACTGGGGGCAGTGCTACTTCTGGGAGACTGGCATTGTGTGCTAGAAGGAAGCAGGATGAGCAAGTTAAGGGGAGCAGACCAGTAAGCAGAGTTCCTCCATAGCCTTTTCTAGTTCCTGCCTTGAGTTCCTGTTCTGCTTTTCCAACATGCTTAGATAATGATCAAGATGTGAATCTAAATAAACCCTTTTCCTCCCCAAGCTGCTGTGGGTCATGATGTTTTATCACAGAAAAGAAGGCTTACTAAGACACAGGGATTGTCTGCAGATCGCCCCCGTACCAGCTCTCCCACTGAATCCAAGCATCCCTAGCTGTATTCAGCTAACCACTAGTAGAGCGTTCCCAACTCTGGTAGCAGTTAGGATGGTGCCCGTTCACCATGGTTGGGGTGTTGTGTGTGTCTTGAGAATGTCCTTTCAGAAAGTACTTTCCGACTTCCGGGGAGGGGGGGAATGCAATTGTTTCCACAAGATCTTTCTAAAACACATAACTGCGTAGACATGCCTACCTCACAATGGAAATGAACATCTTTGGCAGGGAGGGCTTCTGTGAAGTCCTTTAAGGCTGACTGCAGGCCCTGGCATTACCTCCAGCCTGCTGCACTCAAGTGGCCAGGAACAGGAGAGTCTAGCAGACTGATACCTGGGTCTCGAGAGAGCAGACAGGCAGCAACAAGATGACATAGGCAGATGGTTGAGACAATTAGTTGCCCCAGTATCTCAGAGTCCACCTCAGCTTGAAACCACAGCAAAGCCTACTTCCCTGGGGCAAGGAAGAACGGAGCAAGGGAAAACAGCATCCCTTTCCCAAGAAGGGTCTTGGGCATTGGAATGAGCAGGGGCAGGAAACGCTGACAGCACTAATCGCCACTCATTTTAAAAAATGTCATTAGGAGGATGCTGTGGATGAGGACAAAAAGGAATGTTTGCTCAGTTCGTTTAATCTGAATTCACACATGCCCAATCTGGAATATTTGCATTTGTTTGCTATGATCATGAGGTGGTTTGTGGCCTCTTGAACAGTTCTTTTCTACAGGTTCGTGTGCATAACCCGTGGACTGTTTTGTTTCAGCCATAGAAACAGCCCAGTGCAAATGAGGGGCTGCTGGCGCCCCGCATACATCTTATTGCTTCTCCACGCCTAGTACCTCCTGGCAATCAAGCCACCGCTTGCTCGAGTTGCCGCTGGAAGTCACTGGGCTCCTGGCTCCTTCAGTCTGAGTGATGAAGTAGGCATTTTTTAATATTTGCTAAACAGGATTGTGGAGAAGGTGAAGTCTCAGCAGGGCTCCCAAGCGGTAACTGCATCTTGTTGTCTCAGGTTAATCATGTACCTAATTTGCCGATTATTGACTTGTTCTCGCAAAGGGTTTTTCCTTGGCTTGACATATCAGCAGCAATCAGTGATGAACTGTCAAGCAAACTTGCTCGCTGCCTTAACCACCCAAGATCCGGACTTGCAGCAACAGACTGTGATGTGAGATTTCCTCTGATGCCTAGCCCCGAAGCCTGGTCACATGCTTTTTTTTTTTTTCTTCTTCCTCAGCCTGATCTGTTTTGTTGCTAGAGCCAGGCTTCAGCAAATCCGACACAGTTTGTAGGATTTCGAATATCTGGCAAGATCCAGCCATCTTCGGCTGTGCATACATCATCCCCATAAGAATTTGAGTTGGTAGTTTAAGACTGACTTATTTTCTTCACTGTGTCTTTAAAAAAAATGCACTGTAGGGTATCAAAAATGCTACAATTAAAGCACAAAGGTAGCATCCTTTCCAACTGGAAATGTTCAAGAAATGGTGGGAATTTATGGAAGGGAGAAGTAATGAATTAGGTGCTGACACAATGCTGTCAAGTATAGGCATGGTGTCTGCTCTCAGGAGAACCGAGCATGGTAAAGGCGATACACATGGGCTTATTTGTAGGAGTGTACACAGACAAGGCACCAGGACTGTCACAGCACTGTGAGGAGAAGTCACCATGGCTTTTCACTCATTTTTTCTGGCCCTCTTCTTTTGGGACCATCGCTGACTGGCCCCCTTATCCCAAAGCTAGGGGTGACTTATTATGCGCAATAAGAGAAGGGATTTAGGTTTCATGTGCCACAGACTTCTTCAGGGATTGGTGCCTTTTCTACACCCCTTCCTTTGCCATGGGGAGCTGGCCTTGTACATGATATTGGAAGCTCTGTAGATATGTGTCCTTGAGTCAGGAGATGACACTGAACAGTCTTTGTTAACACGTGAAGCATAGACCAGAACTTAGTGCTGATGTGAGTAGTTAGAGAATTCTTTTGGGGGGGGCTCTGTGCTGTAAGCAAGCAACCCAGCACCGAGGACGGGGCTCTGTCTAAGGATGTATAGCAATCTTCTCCTAGCTGTGATGACCACAAGTGTATCCAAGCATTGCCAATGTCTCTCCGCATGGTGGGGTTGGGGACAGGCCACAAACTCCCCTGGTGGAGGGTCATTGATCACCAGACTAAGCGAGAAACAGCATTTGCTATTTTAAGCCATTTAGACTGTCAGGATTTTTTTTTTAATTGCAATGGATATGCTTTGCTAGAACAAACATATATAAACATTTAGCCAAAGGGGACTACTTTAAATCACGAGTATTTTTACTTTCATCTCTTTTTTTCTTTTTGTTTGTTTCTTGAACTTTTGGCAACGGAAACAGTTTATTGTTTAGTAAGAAGAAATAACGGAAAACTAATTTTATTTTAAAACCCTGTATTTGTGTAATTACCTGCCTATATCATTGGTTCTCTCTCTCTCTCTCTCTCTCTCTCTCTCTCTCTCTCTCACACACACACACACACACACACACACACACATGCACACATGCCCATGCACACACACACACACACACACATGCCCATGCACACACACACACACACACACACACACACACAGACACACACACATGCACACAGTTTTTTGGAGGTAACTGTATTGGGGATCAAACCCTCGGCTTTGCACTTGCTAGTTCAGTCTTTTCCCATCGAAGTTTCCAATTCCGCAGAGATTTATATTATTTTTCTATTGGACTTCAGTGTACCAATGTTTTCCACATCTTCCCTGTGCTGTTCTGTTTATTATGTACTTACAGCAATGTTGTGGGGCAGGCAACGGGCAAAAGAGAAAGCAAAGGTAAGATGGGTTAAGGAATACATTCCCAGTGACCTGGTGATGGAGTGTCATGCCTCTGCCCAGAAGCACTTTTCCTAATTGCAAGACTCCCTCTCTTACGCCAGGTTGCTTTTGTATCTTTTGTAAAAAACCAGTATGAGAAAAAGTCAGCTGGGACTGACTCTGAATCTTGGGAAATTTAAGCAGGTTAAAAAAAAAAAAAAAGGATTCTCATCTGTATTTAATACCCTTGGACAAGGGTACTAAACTTGTAGGCTCTTGGTCAGAGGTAGATAGTCTATAAAATTTAAACATAGCCATTTCATGCAACACAGTCAATGGGATTTCATCCCCTCTCCCCTCCCTTTCTTTCTCTTTCTCCAGCTCAAATGAGTCACCTTGGCTAGACTGCCAATCCCCACAGAACGTATGTTCCTTGATAGGATATGCCAATAGAAATGAGAAATTCTATAATAGCTTGAGACGTGTGTTAGTCACCTATCCCTGCAAAGAGCTAAGCACTGTCTCCTCTAGGAAATGTAGCTCATCAAATGGACATGAACGCACGCAATGACAGGGAGTGAATGTAAGGATGTGCACGGAGTGGTTTTCCGCCTTCTTCCCCCTTTTAAAGTAGTGCCCTGATAGTGTACCTGTCGTGTGCATTTCTGGGCATCTATACTGTGCTATGCTTACCTGACCCCTCAACACACCATGCGTTTTTACATTGGCAGCTGGACTGAAATCCCAGCTCATATCAGCTCCTTGCTATTCATTTCCCTTCCCTTGAAGTGTTTGCTGGGGCTGTCCCTGGAGTGGAGCTATTTTGAGAGGCCGATCGCTAGAACAATCACGAGCTTGGCAGGAGATGGACAGCGCGGTGTAGCCACAAAAGAAGAAAAGACATTGTCATTGAGGACTGGAGTCCTGAATGTCAGAACAGCAGGGAAACTGAGTAGAGTGTGTCTGTAGCCGCTGTCTGCTATCACTCCGTTGCAGGGCTGCTGTACTGACTTGCTGTAATCACGGCTTTCCCAGGCTCCGGGATCCAGAGCTTGCATGGCAGAGGGGGAACAACAGAGCCGGGCAACATTTTCCTTGCGGCTGACTGGCTGAGAGGAAAGTTAAGCTCAGCTTGTGCCCAGAGGCATGCTCGTCCATTCCCAAATCAGGGCAATAAGCAGATTTCACCACCGTAAATCCTTCATTACGCTGCAGCAGAACCAGCGGAGCCTGAAGGTCAGGGAGTCCTGACCACCTAACAGTCCACAGAACTTCCCAGAGTAGCACCCTGCTGCCTGGCCAGCCGCTCTGGAGTTGCCTTAGGGAACTCCCTTCATTAGAATTCCTCCTTGAAGAGCAGCTGTCTGCTTGGTCAGGGACAGTATTCACTCACCTCTGGATAATCTGTGCCTAGCCCAATAAATATTTTTTTTTCTGGATGGATGGATGGATGGAGGAGTCATTGATTACCACTTTACATATCGGTCCCAATAGCATACACTGTGTATGGTAATAAAAACCTACACAGCCCTCCCCTGCCTCAAAACGAAATAGCCCAAAGAGTCCTTCTATCGATTATTGTAGGCTATAAAGATGGGATTGCAAATAAGTTTCATCTCGAGAGCCAACACTGGTCGATTGGTAGTGGGCTTCCTTGAGAGTTGTGTGGGGAGGTATTTGTGTACTGGGCTCAGTGAGGGAAAAGTGCTGTCATTGATTAGCAATGTCTGCTGTGAGCTAAAGACAAGGATATGGCGGCCTGACTGCTTCCTATTTGCCAACGATTTTAAAGCCTTAATTTTCCAATAGAATTTTCTAGATGAGTCTCTTTCCAACACGTTTCAAAGGCAGCTTTGACTGGACATCTGGGCTCTTTCTCTCTATGGTGTGCTTCCTGAGGGACGTCATAGTTTTGATAGATTTGAGGGCAAATGAGTCAGGGAAAAATGCAGCTTTTCTCAGAAAATATAATTCTTGGGAAAGAAAGCCTGGTAGGCGCTATTTCAGTCCAAGTGGCATGTATAACGACATATATACCAAGAAGCAACTCTGCAGCTCAATAAAGGCTTGTGCATCAGCTATCTACTGTGCTTGTACAATAAGTGAACAAGAAGAGACGCCTCCACCTAGTTACTAGTCTAGCTGGAAATGTGTTGTAGGGGGTGACTAGAATCAGACAAGAGGAGATAAATATGAGTTTCTCCCCTTATTCATAACCCTGGCAACAGTCTCCCTTTCACATTGCAAAGCTTGCCCTGAGGAGCTCAATTCAGGGCACCACAGAGAAAAGTCCCTGCATCCCAGTTCTACACACAAGGGAACATGACCTAGCATAAACCTCAGTGAAATGACTCTTCAACACAAGACACCCAAAAATTAACTTCTAAGCCAATCAAACACTAGTAGGGTGCCGCATCTTTAAAAACAACAATAATTCTAGTAACGCAAATTTAACTTTAAGAAACCTCAGTGGGCCGGGTGCAGTGGTGCATGCCTGTAATCCCAGCACTTGGGAAGGCAGAGGCAGGTGGATATCTGTGAGTTCGAGGCCAGTCTGGTCTACAAAGTGAGTCTCTATTCCCTGGCAAGTGCTCACCTACCATCTGCATCTATGAATTTGCCTAGCCCAGATAGTTTACATAAATAAAGTTGTACAACACGAGACTCTTTGTGTCCGACTACCTTCAGTTAGCGTAGTGTGCCCACACGCGCTGTATCAAATCACAACATGCCATTCCTTTTTTATGTCTGAGTAATATTCCACCGTATAGACATGCCTCCCTTTGTTTAACCACCACACATCCAAAAAGTGCCTTTCACTTTTTGGTTATTATGAATAATGCTGCCGTGAACATTAGTGTGAACTGGATAGAACAAATGCTTTCACTTCTCCCTGAGCGTAGACCTAGAAGAGAAAGTATTTCATCCTGTGGCAATTCTATAGTTATCTTTCCCCAAAACTGTCAGCCTCCCTCTGTAGTGGCTGAATCATTTTGATTCCAGGCATATACAAGGGCTCCAACCTCTCCAGATCCGTTGGTCACTTATGTTTTAACCACAGGCTTTTTAGTAGGTGATGTGCCTGCGTGTGTTGACCATTTGGTTCCATCAAGTGTGGACATACCTGTGCATGAGACGGTGGCAGTCCCCTTCTTATGTAGACACCGAAGAGGGCATCCTTCCCCAGGGAGATGTTGAACTTTAAGAACTGGGGCTGACTGATGTGAATCTGGGACCTCCAAAACACCCCTGGTGGCACTTCCTGTGTCACCCGTCGGCCAACTTCTGCTTCGCCACTGTCTATGCTGCTGTTTTTCAATGACCAGGGCACTGGAACACAGGAATAGAGATGTGGAGTCAATGACATTTGTATACCTTTGTTGATGGCACGTTTACATTTAATTGTATGCCAGAACTTGCTGCTGCTGTTGTTTCAAAGTTAAGATTAAACTCATTGTCTTTAAGTGACAGATAAAGCACTGAGGGTTTAAACACAAATGCTATAAGTTCATACGACAGTGCATCAGAGACCCTGGCACAGTGCTTTGTAGGAATTTACTATTAATCTCCACTGATCAAATACAGTACAAGCTGGAGTCTGAGCCAAAGTCTGAGAAGCAGGCATGAAGTCTCGCCCCCTGTGTAGCTGACATCTTTATTTTTTTAGTTTTCATTTAAAATTTTTTCTCCTCATAAATTATGTCCTGACCATAGTTTCCCTTTCCTCTACTCCTCCCAGGCCCCCTGTACCTCTGCTCTCCCCCAGATTCACTGCTCCATTTCCCTTTAAAAAAGAAAGAAAGAAAGAAAAAAAAGCAGGCCTCCCATGGATATCAACCAAACACAGCATAACAAACTGCAGTAAACCTAGGCCCAAGCCCGCATGTTAAGGCTTGATGAGGTGACCCAGTAGGAAGAAAATGGTCCCAAGAGCAGGCCAAAGGGTCAGGGACACCTCCTGCTCCCACTGTTAGGAGTCGCACAAGAACAGCAAGCTACACAACCGTAATGGATATGCAGAAGACTCATCAGCGTCCATGATTGTCACTTTAGTCTCTGAGCCCTTATGAGTCCTGCTTAGTTGATTCTGTGGGCCGTATTCTTGTGGTAATTGGCATCTTAAACTTTACTAGGAGGGAAAGTGATGGCCTGCCATGTTAATTTGGAGCCACACTTAATTGTTTTGAAGGCTTTCATTACTCTTTCCAGACATAAACAGGTCCAGCCTACTCTGATACCTGAAACAAAAACCAGTCTAAAGTCCAAAATAAATAAAACAGCTCAGCAGAAAATGAAGGCACCACCTGACACTGGATTGGCTCCTTAGGTAGAGGGGAGGGTGGGAGGACCCTGAGAAGCCACCCTTTTGCCTTGAGCCATTGACACCAAAATGGTTTTGTTTGTTTGTTTGTCCCCCTCCCCCCCCCACACACCCAAGACAAGGTTTCTCTGTATACCCTGGGCTGTCCTGGCCTCACTTTATAGTCCAGGCTGGCCTCGAATGCGCCGTTGCGCACTGCTAACTATTATGCCTCTGCCTCCCAAGTGCTGGGACTAAAAGCGTGTCCACCATCGCGTTGATCCTGATATTTTCATTTGCCCATGCATAGCCTTCCTCAGCACTTGAGTTACAGAAGTTTGATTAAACAAAAACAAAGCACCCCACAGAAAAACAAAAGCAGACTTTTTTCTTCCCTTATTTTTTACTTTTCCTCCTTTCTACGTTTCTTCCTCCCCTCCACTCCTCTGTCCTCCTCCTTTCTTGAGAAGGGATCTTTCTCTATCGCCCAGGTTGGCATGGAACTCACTATGTCTATAAGGCCAGGCTAGCCATGACTCATGGCAATCCTCCTGCCGCAGCCTCCCAAGTGCTGGGATCACAGGCGTGAGCAAGCATGCTTGTCTTGCAGTGTCTAAGGTGAGGGAGGATTGCTTCCTAAGAGTGAGCTATCCTTCTGGCTGTATGTCTGAAGGTGGTTTTTGTTGTTGTTATTTTTTATTTATTTATTTATTTTTAGTTTTTTTGTGTTGTTGTTTTTTGTTTTTTAACTAGGGGGAAAAAGAAAAACTTGAGAGTTCATTGTTCCAGAGAATCAAGCTAATTTATGTCATGGAGCATTATTTGCCCCGTCTCCATGGTCAGAGAACACATGGCAGCGGGAACTTGGTTGTGTAGGTGCCAATTTGTGATGACCACAAAGGGAAATATAAACAACCCGCACATTAACACCATCCTGGCCCAAGAGCTTCTAAAACCAACCACAGAAAGAAGCTAGTCCTGTCTCTGTTCCTTACTAGGGGCGTGGATCACACCACTGGTCCCGCATTTCAAGCCTCTTCAGCCCGGGCAGGCAAAGGAGGCTGGGCAAGCTCCCTTTTTAGTGTTCTGCTTTAGACAGACCTGTCCTTCCTGACCATCTCTGCCCACATGTGGAGTCCCACACACAGTACAGGGTCTCGGTGGTCTTGAGACCTTAGAGAACTGCTGAAGACTGGCTTGCAGGCCAGTGGCTCTCTCTGACTCAGCTGAGCTGGCTCTGTCACCGTAACCAACTGTACCAGGATGACATGCTTCTGTGCTCCTGACCCGAGTTTCCTCCTCTGTAAAATGGGCAGGTGATCTTTTTGGAATTCAGAAAGTTTCCCGTGTCAAAATAAGAAAAACTAGAGTGGCTTGAATGCATGAAGTCACCCCGTGTCCTACCACCACCAGGAATGACTTGTTTCTGTTCAACCCAGCAGTAGATCAACAGGGACTCCACTGGCCCCCTAGAACAATGAAATGAGGCACTGGGCTCCTGAGGGGAGTATGGAAGTTCCCACCTGATAAAAGAAACTTGAGGAGGAGTCCTGAGTGGTTTGGACCAGTGGAAACAGAGTAGCTAGTGTGTCAGGCCTCCCCGTTGAATGCATGAGAGCAGACTCTGGCTGCCTTGCCTCATGTCTTACCTTGGACGTTTGCTAAATGTGTGCTTTCTGAACCTTAGTTTCCTTCTCTGTCTAGTGGGGATACTGCTGTTACTTGTTTCATAGGGCCATTATGAGGAGTCAGTGAGTAGATCCACACGGAGCTCTCCGAATCCTCTTGGGCACAAAGTAAGCATTATTAGCTAAGACCCTACACCTCAAACAACTGTTGTTAATTTGAGGGATTTCTGAGATCATGGTGAGTGCAGGAGAAAACATTTGTTCTCACAAGTTGAACAGAAGCTGTGAGTGGTATAAAATGAGAATTTTTTATATAAAAATGTTGCTTTTTGTCTTTGGGTGGATGGAACGTTATATTTAAAACGTTCCCAGTAGGGAAGGAATGAAACAATGAACAAACAAATAAATCAAACAACAACAACAACCACCTCCCTGGACAAGAGTATTTGTGAACCTTTATAGAGATTAGGAAAAAAAAAAAAAGCCAGCAAAGAGTAACAAGTGAGGAAGTGCATTAACTCTGAAAGAGCTTTGAAGACATAAGCTCTATCTCTATGCCTAATGGCACTTGGGGATTAATAGAGAGCTGGCAGATGTTCTGTCACATCTGTAGGCCTCAGAGATGCTGGGTTAATGAAGGTTGGGCAACCCAGGCTGGCAACCTGCAACCAGCATCCTGCAGTGGTCTCTGGAAACCTAAGCGAATTCTGACCCACTGGCGATATGGATGGGAGCCGGATTCCACAGTGGATGCTCTGGATAAATCCAAAAAAGAAGAAGCCTCAGAACTCTAGTTTTAGAGCCACAGGACCCCTCTTTCTTTTTACAGAACTCTAATTTTAGAATGCTGTGTTGAGGAAACCACCTTCAGCTGTTGGTACCTACTCTGCAGCCATACTCTTCTTCATGTGACATCCTCTAAATGAGACACCATGGCACGTGGGTAAGGGATGAGCTCCATGTCTGGGGCGGCGGGCAGCTTGACAGGGCTCAAATCCCGGCTTCCATTACACTGTGACTTCTAGCAAATTGCTTAACCTCTCTATGCCTCCAGTCCTCCATTGTAAAATGGAAGCCCTATAGCTAAGGAGACTGTAGCACCAGGCCAAGTGCACAGTTATAACAAAATAAGTGAGGCCAGTTACAGGGGGTGGAAAATGCTCATACAAGAAGGAAAAACTACACAGAAAACAATCTTTCCTTTTGGAGTTAAAAAAAAATCTTTTTTAAAAGACAGAAACTTTTGTGTATATATGTATACACATACTCTACTATGTATGTGTGTGTACCCATGTCTTGAGACTGTCTAATATTGTATGGCTAGATTTACCTAGAAGAATAAGCTTAAACTTGGAGCTTTGAGTCTGACCGGAGGTTTGTCCTCTATGGTCTTACTTCGCTGGGACACAGACTGCAATACCTTCTTATGCCGCTAGGGGGATCTGCCAGCCTCCACAGCACCCCAGGTGACAGAGGGTCTTTGACCCCGCCCACCATCACCTTGACTCACTCTGCACCACCCTGCCGAATGGGCCTCAGCTCCACCCACCCATCTGGTGGGTAATTTTTCAGCAAGGCCCTGTGACAATTGGGTGACAAGAGAGCCTTGAGGAAGGTTTACTTTGAAGGCTTGCCTGTAAGCTGAACATTTTTTAAAAAGACAAAATTACCGTTTGAGAACTCTACGTGGGATTTGCTATTTAAAGAACCTTCCTTGTGGACTGTTTGGAAGAATTAGGAGTAAAGTTCTGCTGTATTTTTCCTACAACGTGTAATTAATAAACAAATACACCGGGAGACACGGGATACAGTGGAAAGGTCTTTAAGACAAAGAATCAAAAGCTAAGTGTCTGGGCCCTGAATGACCTTGAACCCTTCATGGAAAGATGGGTGGGAATAACTATTCTGAAGTGAACCCCCATCATTGCTTCTAAGAAATCACAATTTTAGGATGTCTAGCTCTTAGGGTACCCAACGTCCTTCTTTATGTAGGAATGGTCCAGGCTCAGAGATGGCGTTAAATGGCATTTTGCTCTAGCCTTCTACGCTACATCTGTAGAACAGGCTGTGGGCATCGTTCTTTAAATAAGCCACAAGGGATCTGCAGGGGTGTGTGCATGGCTGCGGAAGGTGCCCGTTATCGGACTCGAAGAGGGACCATCAGAAAGTGCTTATGTTTGGTTCCCAGGTGCCTTTAATTATAACAGACTCAGCGGCCTTGACGTAAGCTTCTTCCACGGGGAGATGGTACTCTAGTTTGTTTCTCTGGTGCTGTGATAAAGCGCTGGCCAAAAGCTACTTGTCGAAGAAAGGGTTTATGTATCTTATACATCCAGGTCACAGTCCATTACAGATAGAGGTCAGGGTAGGAATTCAGGCAGAAGCAGGGGCGGGAGCCATGGAAGAGAGCTCCTTACTGGCTCGTTACTGGTTCTACTCCGCCTGCTTATCATACAACCCAGGACCCCTGTCCCAGAAGGGGCACCGCCCAAGTGGGATGAGCCCTCCTCCATCAATTAGTAATCAAGAAATGTCCCCACCGACAAGCCTGTAGGCAAGTCTGATGGAGGCAACACATCAAAGGAGGGTCCCTCTTCCCCTGTGTCTCAGGCTGACAACCAAGAATAGCCATAACAGATGGTAAGCAAACCCTTCAAAACGGATTGCCCCAGGTGTGCTGCTGAATGATGACTGTGCAAAACCTTTCCCCTCTCTATAGGTGTATAGGTGTGCACATACATTCATACGTGTAATTTTTATTTTTAAAGTAACTTCAGGTTTAAAACCATTTCCAGAGATACATAAAATTTCTGTAGCCTTTAACTCAGATTCTGCAAGTATTATACACATTAGTTTTAGTATCATTTTTCTCTCTCCATATGTGTATGTATATGTATGCATGCAGTCAGCCCTCCGCATCTTGGATTTCCATATATGTGGATTCAGCACCTCCTGTAGCCAGGCGAGACTTCCAGCAGAGGGAGGGAGACACCAATCCCACCCACAAAACCTTCAACTCCAAATCTGTCTTGCTTATGAGAGGTGTAGGGATAAAGATGGAGCAGAGATTGAGGGAATGGCAAGCCAATGACTGGCCCAACTCGAGACCCAACCCCATGGGAGAGAGGCAATCCCCGACACTATTAATGATACGCTGCTATGCTTGTAGACAGGAGCCTAGCATAACTGTCCTCTGGGAGGCTCCATTCAGTAGCAGATCAAAAGAGATACTGAGACCCACAGCCAAACAATAGGTAGAGCTCAGGAAGTTTCGTGGAAGACTGGGAGGAAGGATTGAGGGAGCCAGAGGGGCCAAGGACACCACAAGAAGACCTGCAGAGTAAACTAACCTGGGCCCTTGGAAGCTCACAGAGATGGAAGCACCAATCAAACAGCATGCATTGGCTGGACCTAGGAACCCCCCCACCCCCACACCCCACTGAACCTATGTAGCAGATGTGCAGCTTGGTCATCATGTGGATGCCCTAACAAATGGAGTAGAGGTTATCTCTGACTCTGTTGCCTGCCCTAGCTGGGCTGCCTTGCCTGGCCTCAGTGGGAGAGGATACACTTAGTATTGCTGCGACTTTATATAACTAGGGTGGGTTGGTATCCAGGTGGGAACCTCCCCTTCTGGAGGGGGGGAATGAGGAGAGGAGAGTGTGAGGGTGGGACTGGGAGGAGAGGGGGGAGGGGGCCTTCGAGCAGACTGTAAAGTGAGTAAATAAATAAATTAAGGAAAAAAGAAATATAGATCAAAACTATACGAAAAGAATTATATCTGTACTAAACACATGCATTAAGCAGCTTTTCCTTGGAGTTCTCAGAACAGTGCATGTAGAGATGATTTAATATACAAGGCAGAATGTGCCTAGGTTATGCAAATAGTGCAACACTTCACATAAGGACCTTAGAGACCCACAGACTTTTGGTATCTGAAGAAGACTGGACCAGTTCTTCCAAGACATGAAAAGATGACAGTGTGTGTGTGTGTGCGTGTGCGTGTGTGTGTCCACGTCTGCACATGTGTGTGCATGTGATTACAGTTTTTCTCTGTAAAAATATTGAGAATCAGTTACAAATAAAACCCTCTTTTACCTTTACATACTTCTGTGTGTGTTTATCTTAAATCAAGGATAGTCTTTTTAAAAAACCACAGTACGGTCATCAAATGCAGGAAACGAACCTTGCTACCACGCAATGTTTAGTTCATAGACCTTATTCTAATTTGCCAGTGGTCACAATAATGTTCCTTATAGCAAAAGAAAGAATTTTCTACTATTTAAAAATAATCATGAAAGTGAACACATTAAAAGTGACAGCTCCAAAAATAATAAAAGAATAATGAAAGAGGGGAGGAAAGATATAAAAAGTACGAATTGCTACGGCTTGCATGGAGACCCACCTAACTGACCACGTGGCTGCAGGCAGGCAGGTCAAGAGCTGGGCCCGTGGCTGGAAACATATGTCCTACTGTTCTATTAGAGCAAAGAGGCAGTACTGACGCTGGCCTGGATCCTACGAATGAAGCTATGAACCTAGGTTCTCCCCAGCCGTACAACTCTCCTAGGACAAGAACATAGCTGGTCCTAATAGGGTACCATGGAGAGGCAGACAGTGAGGGAACAGTAACAGTCAGGATTCGACCTCTATGCGTGGAATGGATAACCTCACATGAGACATTCAGTGGTCTCAAGTTCAAGCTCGCTGTGGCTGGTCAGCCCCCGGATGTGGACCTCAGCACCAGGAATTTCCAGCTCTTTGCCTCTGCGCTGGTTGTCACCTTCCTCTGGTTCTGTCTCCCCATCTGAATAACAGACTTTTGAGGATTCAACCAATGATATACCGTAGACATGCTGGTGTGTCTGAGCCTCTCTAGCCTGTCTGTCACAGCATCCCTGTAAGTCAGCTAGAACTGGGATCTCAGATTTGAAAGCAAAACTTGTTATGGTATCATTTCATGGCTAGACCGCCCAGAGTACGCACAATTAATAAAAGAGGCCCGAGGGCTGCAGTGGGGCTTCATGAAGCCACAGCCATTTTCCAGATCAGCTGAAATCAATGCATAACAAACAGCCAGTATGCTTGCTGCCTGGCAGGGGCAGTGCATAGGTCATGCATATTAAGATATGAGGGCCAGAGCAATCAAAGCTACAAGTCTGCTGCTTCCAAATGGCTCCAGCTGCTTCTCATGTGAGCAGCCCTGTGCACCTGCCTGAGTGAAGGGCAGCCAGACTTTACTTAGTTAACAATGATGAATGAACATGCTAAGCATTTGGCTGGGTCATCTTATACTTAGCAATAAATATTTATCAAGCATCTACTGTGCTACTAGATAAACTCTGGTCCACACAGAGCTGGGATGTATGCCATATTCTCAGCCCATGTTCCCATAGCCCCGATAGTCTGAAATTCAGGGTGATATGGTCTTAATTTTGGACTTAATTGCGGACCTCCAGAGAAGAGACATGACAGAGCATCCTATGATCATCTTGGATAAGTGGGCTCTGGGTGCTGGAAAATGGCTGGGTAAGACATTTTGGCAAGCAGGGCCAGGTCTCGCCCTTGCCTCCTGGAGCTGGGGCCTCCACTGGCGACTTGAAAAATGAAGATGGGGGTCACTGTCCCCAAGAGGCAGATGTCTGAGATCCTATGGTTCTGGACAGCAGGCCCCCCCGCCCCCAGCTTACCAGTGAGATTTGCGGTGTTTCTGAAATAACACTGATGACCAGTTTTGCATGATCATCAACTCTATCACTCCACGGACGATTGCTCACGTAAATGTGAAACTACTGCCTACTTCTGAGACTCATACCTAACATTCCAACCAGTTAAATAAGACTGATGTTGAGAAAAATGACAGTCTTTCACAGCTGCATTAGGACTAATCATTTCAGAACGTGTTACCATAACTCATTTATGAAAACAGGGAAGTTATTCCCCAAACAAGTGATAAAGGGAATGGACTCATAGTTAGACCAGGAAAATGAAGCCTCTTATTAATACTTCCTAAGTTCCCTGAGCTCTGGAGGCTTCCTCCACATAAATCCGCCTTGCAGATTATTCTGCCTCACATATTTTTATCTATTGCAAATAAAGTTGAATTCAGAAGATTGCCTCAGCCATTACATTTCGTTTCCATTTATTTGGGCATTAGAACAACCATCCGGGGGCTTCCGGATAACCAATAGATAACTAAAGAGATCCCGTAAAGAACTTCAGCTTAGCGGGAAGAAATACAGCTGGCCTGAGCTGTCATCAGTCTGGTCAGCCAACCTCCACCCTGTCACCAGATGGCTATTCTCAGGAAAGGATTCCCAGAGTGAGATACCCCACTCCTGTGATGCTGTCTATAGTAATGTATAGCAATGATTGTTCTTAAAAAAGAAAAATCCTCCAGCTCTAGGACCAGTATGCGGCCTCTGTGTATCACCTAAGATGGAAACGGTCAACTCTTCACTGCTTCTAGGTTTCCATTTATACTTCTGACCCTTCGGTGAACTCACTTTGCCTCGCTCTCCTGCTTGGTTTATTAGTATTGTTGACGGTAGCTAAATGTACAGAGTACCTACTATTTGGCATATCATCTCCCGATAGCATGGTGCTTTCCCCATTACTCAGATGGGAGAACAAGGGTTGATGGTAGGTAGGTGCCTTGAGTAAGGCCCTACAGCTCTTTAAAGTGGTCCAGCTGGGATTAAAAACCCTTGTCTAGTGGACTCAAAACCCATACATCTGACTGTTAGGTAGACGGCATTTCAGAGCCCACAGTATATACCGAGGTGGATCTCCAGAGGAGCGGAACCAGAAGGAGAAGAGCTCTGGGTGTAGCACTTCTGAGAAAGGGAGTTGGTGAGAGAAAAGGCAACTGCAGCATGTAGAAAAAAAAAAAAGATGACTGAACCATTTGTACCTATGTCAAGCCAGAGTGATGCCAGGAAGAACAAACTCTATTGCTTAGAGCTGGGTTATAAACCCATCCTTGTGACACATTTAATTGGTACCCAGCTGTAAGAGTGGTAGAACAATACTCGAAAAATGAAAGGAATCGCATTGGTATATTTGCTACTAGATACGCTATAAGGTGATGTTTGACCCCTTGTCCTTCTGGGAACATCACCAACTTTTGGAGAAGTCCCATGCAGAGAAGTGATCATTTGAAACCCCGAGCTGTGTGCATTGAGAAACTGAGTGACAGGAGCCAGAGGAAGAATTACCAACCTCCCTGCGAATCTGGCTCCTAGTACCATGCATTAAGCCAACGAGTAAAACTCATTATGAAGTTTTTGCTGAAAGGGCAAGTGTAGAAAAACATGTTTCTAAACAGAATAACAGTCTTTGCCATTTTTTTTCCAACTTGCATACCATCTGGAAATTCTGATTTTTTTTTCCAAGGGTAGGAAAGAAATGTGCTTCAGGCACAAATAAATGTTTACAGCTGAGTTATAAACCGAGAATGGTAGGGCTTAAAACAGGCAGGCTGGTGGTGATGGAGCTCAAGCTGCAGGAGACAAACAGAGCTTGGGGGATCTGGCCAGCCTGTCTCACACATTGGCCCCCCCAGAAGGGGAAGCCTTGCTTCCTGTTGACCTCGTCCAGGAAACATGTGGGACAAAAATCCTCACCTGGGACTTGTGTTCACTCTTAGAAGGTAAAGGGAGGGAAATGCAGTGGCATTATCATCTGTCTTGCCACTCTGAAAGCTGCCTTCCCTATCGGGCATTCCAGCATCTCCTAGGACGTGGCAGGTGGTGGAGATGTATTAAACAAACCAACCAAGAGATGGTGATGTTAATGATGTCAAAGACTCATAGCTTGTTTGCCAAGTGCATGGATGGTACCGCAGCGGTGTTCTGCAAGGATTATCTCATGTATACTGGACCACAAGCTTGTGAGTTGGAGTTCCATTCCAAAGACGAGAGGCTGAGGGCTGGGAATGGGAAGATGACCTGAGTAAATAAAGTCAATCTGTCACATAGGGATGAAGCTGGGGTTTGTGCCCAGCCAGATCAGTGCCAGTATTCTGTACTGATTTACAGGATTGTTCAAGTAAAGACGTGAAGAGTACGTAACCACTGCTTGATGAAAGAAGAGAAACAAGGGTCGGGACCTTGGAAAAACCGTACTTTGGTATTAGGAAAGGTTCTAGAGAAGTGGAAATGAGGTTGGAAATGATATGGGAAAAGCATTAACTTTTCTTATTAAAGGGTAAAATTGCAAATACTTTTGACTTTGTAAGCTGTACAGTCTGCTGCACCTGTTCGCCTCCACGGTCTGATGGGCACGGCTATGCACCAATAGAAACCATCATCACAATGGGTGGTCAGCCTGATTTGGTCCATGAGATACAGTTTGCTAACCCCAGTGACACACAGGACACTAGGAATGTAAAATGACTGATGGATTTTTGAGAATGATCCATGAAATTCTACTTGAGAGTATATTCTTTCTTAAGATCAGTGCACAGACCCAGAGCCAATGACATGCCCTGGCAAAGCTCCCGCATACCTTGTTTCTGGGCCCAGGCAATCAAGCTTGGATCCCTTTATGCTATCTGACCAGGTCAGAATACTGTATCGAATCTTCATTCTCAAGGCTTATCTAATCTCAGATCTATAGAAAAAGCACTCTGTGTCCCTCTAATGAAGATGTATGAGTTCATTCCTTTGAACATAGAAATACACACGAGATGGTGAGTGATTCTGGCAGTCCACGTGCAACTTCTTCTCAGTGTGATACCCAGGACCATCCACGTAAGGCTTAATTGAAAGAGAGGTGGGGGCGGAGGGAGTAATAAACCAGGAACAACAGTAAACGGATAAGGAAGAGGAAGACACAGTCCCAAGAACACATTCTCCTAACTAATTAATGGAGAGCCCTTCTTTCACTATGGTAGCGGAGTGGGGAGGCTGTCCTGTCTATTAGATTCCTTCCCAAACCAGCACAATGTAAATACTCCTGAAGACCAACTAATGAAATCTCCATCGATAGACCATCTTAGATGGGACTCACATGCTCATGTTTTGCTTACATTTTAATTTGCTCCTGCTGCATACTTACCCAGTAATTGCTTAATAAGATTAACCTCCCTGGCAATGTGTGGTGAATCTTGATTAAAACATCGGAGTGAAGGATTATCCTATACCACAAAAAAAATTGAGGGGGTGTTATTTAATTAACTTATTGCCAATATGTCTTGATTGTCTCTTTGAAACAGTGGGAAAGTGGTCGATGGGAATTGATTTGGGTTATCTAACTGTATAGAATTGGTGAGCGAGGAATGGAGAGGTCACTAGGTCTAGAAATTCAAAACTGAAGTCACTCAAGGACATTAAACAATCTTTCCTGTCATTTTATAAGACTTCCTTAAAGCTCAAAGAGGCAATCAGGTATGTTCACTCATGACCAGAGTACTGTTTTGGTGTTTGGAAAGAAAGCCATTGAGTTTTATTTCATTTTAAGGCAATTTTGAAATTCCACCTTTTTTTTTTTTTTAAAGCCCACAGGACAATGCTTTGGCAAACAGCCCCCCCCCCCCTGTCCTGTAACTCATATAGAAAATACCAGAACCAGTGGTGTTTACAGGAGCTGGATTCTATGTTTTAAAGCACACTGCACAGGACAGGTGAAGATTCTGGTCTCCCCAGATCACAGTGAAAAGGGGGGTGGGGGGAGCTTCATTTGTTACCAGAGCAGTGGTTCTCAACATATGGGTCACAACCCCTTTGGCAAACCTCTGGCTCCAAAAATATTTACATTACGATTCAAACAGCAGCAAAATTACAGTTATGTAGTAGCAATGGAAATAACTTTATGATTGGAGGTTAGCACAACATGAGGAGCTGTATTAAAAAGGGTCTGGACACTAAGAAGGCTGAGAACCAGTGCCTTAGAGACAAGTACTCCTAAGGCTTGTTCTCGGAGGGGAGTTTTCCTCAGTTGTCTGACTGTGATGGTGTGGGATGTTGAAGAGGAATGGGGCTGAGAAACGGAGCATAGAGACAAAAGGCAAGGGGGCAGTTTTCATTTCTGGACTCTTGCGAAGATCACTGGGTCCTGGGGGTGAATGCCACTATTTCAAAAGCATCGGTGCACAGCATCCGGACGCTGCCATCTCAACATCCCATGCCTGATGAGATAATCTGCACCTTCACTTTCAAATGTGCATTCTGTGTGCATTTGCCTGGAAGGATGGGGTTGTTGACTTATGGACTAAAGAACAGTAATGGGTCAATGTAGCGGAGACTCCACGAAGCAGGGCTTCTAAGAGCCATCCGGTTGGTTCTCTGCATTGGGGTAATTCTTCAGGATAGGGGGCTAGCTACTGTACTGTAGGTCATTTAACAGCACCCCTGCCCTTAGCCCACTACTTACACCTCTTCCAATTGTGATAGAACACACACACACACACACACACACACACACACACACACACACACACACACTCACACACCAAACAAACAAACCTTTTCAGCCATTGCCAAATGTCTCCCAAGGGGCAGAAATGAGAGCCACTGTTGTAAAGGAAAAGGGAAGGAGTGGGGTCAACTACTAGAGGTGAATAGATTTCAAATCTGAGGGCAATAAATTTGGCTCTGGGCTTTGTGGTCAGTTAAAGCAGAATGTGGTCAGTTAGGGTGAAATATACTCTCTATTCTGAGACCTAGTTTTACGTACGCAGCAATGGAAAGCGTATGATTTCACCCTCAGATAACACTTTCTCATGCTTACTTAAAGGTAATTTAGCGTTATGATTATGACAGATGGGAACAGTGATTCTTAAAGACTGGATAAAAAGGCAGGTGAGTCATACCCGAAGGTGTAGGACAGCCCTGGGGAGAAAGATTTAAGGGCTATTAGCATATTAAGGTAAGTAACACACACAGAAGGCCGAGGAATTCTGGAGTCTTCTGGGCAGAAAGTCCAAGATACTAGAAAAGCCAACATCCTGTCAGAAGACGCACAGTGTACAGACCCGAATTCAAGTTCATACCTATTCAGATGCCTTTGGCTCAGTTTCTAGAAAATTCTTGGCCTGAATTTCTCAGACATGAGTTTTTCCTGCTTTTCGAGCTTAAGTTAGACTATACCATGCTAGGCACGATAGATACCTAAGAAAGGCTTCTTCCTTCTTTGAAATATTCTAAAGAAGCTGATGTGTGTGTGTGTGTGTGTGTGTGTGTGTGTGTGTGTGTGTGTGTGTGTGTGTACTGGTGACTAAGACACAGACTAAAAACATTCTGTTTGGAGAAGCCCTTTCAATATAAACTCCTCTCTCCTCTCCTCTCCTCTCCTCTTCTCTTCTCTTCTCTTCTCTCTCTCTCTCTCTCTCTCTCTCTCTCTCTCATGTGATTTCCATCCCAAATAACTCAAAAGCCACCAAATTACCAAAAGCCAGCTCTCCTAGCTGTGCCATTGGCTGCTCTTGTCTTTTAATTGCTCCTGTCCCTACCCCACCCCCATGGCTCTGTTTTTCTCTTCTCTTTTTTAGCACCTTGTTAGCACCTATTTTTCTCCCCTACAAGAATACAGTCGCCTGATTGCCTCCACGAACATTTCTATTGTCCTCCTCACTGTTCGGAAAAGGGAAGCTTTGTTGCCGAGTTGTCAAAACTCCTTTCTAATTCTCCCCCAAAGCAGAACAGCTCTGTCTCTTTCATGGCAAGCCAGGCGAGTCTACTCCCCAGGGAGGCTGTATCTCTGGAGAGGGACCCAGGCTAGTGGTGTGTACTGCCAGCTGCTTCCTGCCTTCTGATTAGGCAGGTTTTTTGCTGCTGCTGCTGCTGCTGCTGCTGCTGCTGTTGCTGCTGCTGCTCCAGCTGCTGCTGTTGCTGCTGCTTCTGCTCAGGCCTTGGGATGCTTTCAAGCATGCTACACCGTGCCAGTTGCTGTAGATAGCATAGGTATGCACACTGTTTGCAGCAGGCACTATGCCAGATCCAAGTGACTCCAGCCAAATACAGCCAGCAGACAGGAACAGCAAACAGCTTTTAAAAGAGGGCACCTATGAAAGGCAGTCGCTTTTTTTCCTTTCCCTTTCTTTCTTTCTTTCTTTTTTTTTTTTCATGCCTTCCAAGATTTGAATTAAAAAACCTGAAGCAGCTGGCAAGAGCCTTGAATTTTCCTGTGACCTCAATAGGGCAAGCAGCAGCTGTAACCTCACCTTTGCCTCCAGATGGCATTGTTGCCACATCATCGTTTCCTGGTAAGCCGGTCCTTACGCCATTGTTAAAGGTGTGTCCATCTGCCGGCTGGAGTTGCCAATTGAGTCCGAGCAGATGCATTGCTGCAGGAGAGACAAAGTAATGAGAATATGAACAGATAATTCAGCAATGCAAATGTCAAGGGGGAGGGCCAGGTGCCTTTTTCCAAGCAATTGCCTTTTAAGGAAATCGCAGTTCAAAAAACGGCTTGCCCCAGGCCGCCAGGATTAGCTAAAACACAGAAAGTGGCAATGTCCAAGAGCTTCTGTCTCCTTTGCTTGGTGGCAGTTTCCCCAGTCTTGGGGGCAGCACCCCTAGTGGCCCTAGTGGGAAGTGGAGGAAGGAGGCTGAATACAGGTCTGATCTTTCAGGATGAGGTTACCCACCACTTCGCTGCTTGTGCACACACCTAACGTGAGAGCTTTTCCACAGGTGTGCTGACAAAGGCTGGGCTCACCCAGCTGCTCAAAACGTGAATCCAGTTCAAAACTGAGGCTACACTGCTCCCATTTGACCGGCCCTAAAATGCCCACACAGCCAGAGGTAGCCGCAATCACATTGGCCCACTTAGAAGCATGCCTGTCTAACTGTGCCAAACTTTCCCCCTCTCTTCATGACAAGGGCATATCTTTTTAGCACATTGTGAAAATGCTGTGTGTGTGTGTGTGTGTGTACGCACGAGTATGCGTACATATGTGTAATAGTAGTAGAGCCTACTCTAGGAAAAGCCAAAACAAATGCAGCGGTATCTTTCAGTTTCCCCCGAGTATGGAATGAGGCAGAGATGGGATGCCCAGAAGCACAAGCATGTTTTCAGAGGTTGATTTCCAGCTATGCCTCAGCCTCCAGGCAGCCTTCTGGTCTTGTTACTCAGTTTGTACAGTTAGTTTAGGAAACTCAATGTACGGTTCATCCCCCCCCCCATGGATCCCTGCTTTATTGTTACCGAGGGGACGGAAACACCTGTGTTCTTTCCAAGCCCTCTTTTAGGAAATGCTTCCTTCATGGATAAGTAAGAAATCCTCCCCCCGCCCCCCACCCCGTATATTTCCCACACGAGCAGAGCAGTGACTGTGCCCTGGCTGTCTGGCATTCCGATGGGCACGGGGCTGATGCCCGTTGCCACATTCCCAGCTCGGCAGGAGGGAAAGGGCTGTTGACAGGAAAGTTCTGAGTCTGACGTGGGGATGGGAGAAACAATTAACTACAGGAAACACAATTAACAATGCTTAGGAAATTGTTCACAGAGCAATTAATTCTGCATGCCTACCTCCCCTTAAAGTCGGGCTGCATTCTATTAAGGTTAAAAACCTACCTTCACACAATACAGCTTAGATTGATGGCTGCAGATTAAGGTGGCGAGGGACCTGGGAGACTATGTGCCTGCTTTTCTCTCTCTGGCTTCTCCAACTTCAAACCACATTTTCCGTCTCTACATTTCCATGAGGTGCGAGGCCCATGGTCGCAACTTTCCCAGATGATAAATACTAATAAGAATAAGTGACATTTACTGCACTCTTTCCGTTGAGGTAACACCTAATTTTCTCCTGCAGTTTATCTGTTATATGTAGGTCACTTACTTGAAGAGACCAGATTCTATTGCCTCAAATAATGACATATTTTCACCATACAGAGGTCAGGAAATGAGAAGTAATCGTGGTTGCTTCAAGATAACGATAGCTTCTGATTTGTAATTACCAGGTGAAGGGAGCCAAGGAATTAGCTGTTTTAAAATGACTTAAGGAAAAAAAAAAACCCTGATACCATTGGGTTATTGGAGCTTGCCTGGAGCCAGCTGCTGCTGCTGCTGCTGCGCTGAAGAAGCGCTCTTTGGAGGAGGGTCCCTGAGTGCTGGGACAGATGCTGCCACCATGCCTCACAGGTGCAGCTGGGGCCCCAGCCTAACAAAGCTTTGATGCTCATGTCTATGAAAAAGCAGTGGGGTCCTGGCAGGCAAAGACGACAACGTCCCCAGTGCCCTACCCACAGGAATCTGCTCTTCAGAACTGCTCCCTCATACACTGCTCAGGCTTGTCACTCCAAGGCACAGGGTATATTGCCACCGTCAGCTTCAGGAGAATAACAGACAGGCCTGTAATCTTACTGAGCATAAAAGGGACACTCATGACGCTGTGTTCTATTTTCAAGGCTGTCTTCCCTCCTGCCTCCTTAACATTTTTCCTTGTTTCTAGTGTAGCTCTTTATCATCATCGTCATCATCATCATCATCATCACCACCACCACCACCACCATCAGCACCACCACCACCACCACCACCACCATTATTAACAAAAGTATTCAAGAAAACCAGGCATGAGGTCAAAGGGTTAGGCTCAGAGAACCTGAGTCACTTCTCAGACAATAGGAAAATGAGTGAGATAAAGGTAAGAAAAGGGGTATATCCAAATCTCTGAGCATAAGACCTGTGCACCAGCAGAAGCTACACGCAAAAATGAAACTCAAGTTCAGGCATATTTCCCATCATGGAACCGAATCTAAGCAAATAAGTGAGAACCGCACCGGGGGTATGACCACCTTTTCTTATTTTGGGGGAAGGGTATCTGAAATAGGCTTTTGTTGGCATTTATTTATTTATGCCTTTGTTTTGTGTGTCTTGGCGTTCCTGGTCAGCTCTTCCTTGTTCCCTGACTTGAGGGAGACAATGAGACTATCACCTCTCTGGCGTGTGGGAAAAGGACTGAAGTGTCCCCAGGATAGAGACCCTGGGGAGCCATGAAGTAAATGAGTTTGCTGATAATGAGAGTCCTACTTCTTATTGTGCTACTGACTGGTCCTACGGTTTGGGCTAAGGAGTCATTCCTCCCTCCATCTCTCCTTTTCCCTTTTGTAAAAGCTCCCTTCACAGGTGGAATAAAGGCAGCTTGGGGGTGTCAAAGAAGTTATACATACATGGCTCTCCCTAGCTGACAGTATTTCAAACATAGATAACCACACCCACATTTATTAGGGTAGAACATAGCACATAAGGGCATACTTGAAAGCTTGGATGGTGGAGCATTAATTATATGCTTCTAAAAAAGAAAAAAAAAACCAGTGTGGAGGTATAGAACAGGATGGAATATTATGAGTGGCAAAATGGACTAGGATATAAAGGACTAGGCTATTTTGACCCTCAGTATATCATATATCTGCTGTCAATCATTGAGCTCAAATTCAGGCACTGCCATATACATTTTCCTAAAGAGCTCTGTGTGGGTACCATCATGATGCTCATTCATAGTAAGGGAAGTTATCAAGCTTTATCATTAAGGGACTTCAAATCAGAGTTCAGCTATGCTGGGCATGTGGGACCTGCTCCACACTTTATAGAGATCTGGCCTCAAAGTCCATGGGATCTCAGCCAAGTTTACCTCTGCCTTGGACCTCACGATCAGTAAAGTGGGTTGGTGAATTGGCATAAACTGTGTGTATAATTGCTGCTTGGAGGATCTTTTATTTCCTTTTGCTGTTGATTTCAGATGTGGCCTTGTGATCTGCAGTGCACACTGCGCTGCATTATATAGTGACCCTGGATCCTGAGTAAAGAGGCCATTGGACAGAGCCAGACATGGCTGGCAAGCGGCAGAACACAGTGAGAAAAGTAATGAATCATTATGGCAATGAATTTCCTGAAGTTTGAGGTCCTTTCTTACAGTAGCATGGCCTAGTCTACCCTGACTGATTCATTCAACTATGAAGAAAAGGAAAGGGGACATGTTTACATAATAGATCTCTGTGAATTCTTTAGTTTATCAGGTCAAGAGCCTTTCTGAATTCCAGACATGAAATTAATACCTGTTTAGGGTCATTATGCCTATTTCCACGGACAACAAAATATTTGAATATTGTAATACCTTATATTATTATTATTATTATTATTATTATTATTATTATTATTATTATTATTATTATTATTATTGTTCTATTACCAGAGCCAGAATAGAGGGTTGGGAAGCATTGGGAAAGAAGTTATTGCTTCTTCATCTCAGCACTTCCCATGAATGTCCATCACTTCACGTTTTACTGGAGGGGATACCCTGGTTGTCCTGGGATGGTTCCTCCTCCTCCTCCTTCCCCTGAATGCTCCAGCAGCTCATCCCAAAAGGTCTGGTTCAGACCGTGTTAGGGTCAGAAGTGAAATGAGTTCTGGAAGCCCTCTCCTCGGCACTAGCCACCCCCCACTGACAGCTGCAATGTACAATTCATCATGACTTGACAGATTCTACTCCAGAGAGACACTGGGATGGAACAACAGGGCTCCATGGGTCAGCAAGGAAGGGGTGGGGAAGGGCTTCAAGTGGAAGCCCATGGACTTCAGGTGGCATCTGGGAAATCAGCCACTAAAAGCACAGCAAGCAGCCAAGCCCTGGAAGCATCTCTCAACTAATTGGAGAGAACCTTCCCAGAGTGGTGAAAAGGACCCAAGGCCACGTGGGAGGACCACACACAGATCCCAGGTTTTAGTAAGAACAACAGTCAGACCTCCTTGCAGGTCGATGAATAGTTTCTCACTGAAGTCCCTTCCTGTGTTTAGGTGCCAGATGGGCTCCAAAAGAAATACTCAAGAGACTGAGCCCCGCCTAGAGAAAGCAGGTGGGGCTGGTCACAGGTGACAGGATTCTCCAGGCAGCCCAAGGACATGGAGATCCCAGGCCTTGAAAAATGGCAGCTTCCAAAAGGGGTTGTCTGAAATAGTAATTAGGGTATGTGTGGGCCCTGCTGAGTGCCATTTAGAGCCTTCTATGTGCATTGGCTGGCAGAGGCTCAACCTGACAGGAGAGTCAATCAATAAGTCAGCAATGCTTCACCGAGAGCTGCTCAAGCCCTGCTTGTCAAAGAGGACAAACATGGAAGCCACAGATGTTCTGTGTTTGCGGAGCAGGCCCCCAGGAGCAAGGGGTATCTTTAAAGATCAGGCCTGTCGATATATAACCCCGGGGAGGAGATTGGACTCTCCCTTTGAAAACGCAAGACTGCAGGCCAAGCAGAGCCCTGGGAGGGAAAGGAAGGAGCCAAGCCTGCTGGGTCTTGTGGCTCAGCGTGTAGGCAGAAGCATAAGGCCTTTAGGCTGATGTCGGAGTGCGTTCAGAAATGGGAAGATGATAGGAAAGGGTCAGGGTTGGATCTCCTTGGCTTTGCACCAGGCTATTAAGCCCACAATGCCAGGACTCCTGTGGGAAACAGCAGATTCCCACGGTGTCCCTGTGGAAAGGATGGAACCTGCTGAGAGAGGGATGGCCAGGGCTAATGTGCACAGGTGCCAGCCCCGGACTTACCGGGCACTGTAAAGGCTCCTTAGCAGTGAGCAGTGAAAATCAACACATGCAAATGAGCATCTTCAGCCACGATGATGATTCACATTTATTTTGACAACGTGCCAGGGACTGGGATAATTACTTTAATGGCAGCATTTATTCATTATTTATCATTCGGCAAATATTTATTGAGCTCACACTGTGCATCGGATTGTGTCCTGGCCCCAGGAATAAAGCAGTTGACAAAACACAATTCCTGCTCTCATGGAACTTACATTCTAGTGGGAGGCAAAGAAACCAGACACCTGTGAAAAGTGAAGCAAGGGCCAGGCGTCCAGAGGGGGTCGGGGCTGGGAAATACAAGGTTCTTCTTCTTTTGCCTTTAATGAAGACTTGTCAAGGATGGTGTCATGGTAAGTTAAGTTCATACAAAGAAAGACCTAAAAGAAATGAGATGGTGGTTTACTTTGACACCAGGGACCAGCAGTTCAAGCTAGAGTCTTATAAGCAGGAAGGGGAAGTGGAGGGCGGGTAATATCGGAGGAGCAGATGCTTTTGGAGGGACTCAGCCTTTTGTTGAAGAATGTCTTTTGAAAGGGAAGATAATTTCTGTATCCAACAGATAGCTCATCGCCATACAAAGCAGAGCACTAATTTAATTTGTATTTTACAAATATGAACATTGAGCCGGGCGTGGTGGCGCACGCCTCTAATCCCAGCACTCGAGAGGCAGAGGCAGGTGGATCTCTGTGAGTTCGAGGCCAGCCTGGTCTACAAAGTGAGTCCAGGACAGCCAAGACTACACAGAGAAACCCTGTCTCGAAAACCAAAAACAAACAAACAAACAAACAAAAAACAAAACAAACCCCAAATATGAACATTGAAGTTGAGAGAGTTTGACTCATCCCAGGTCATACATACCACCAGTCAACCACCAGGGGAATCTGGGATCCACACCCTGGTGTGTTTCACTTAGGGTCAGAGCCCCAAGTCCTCATGCTGCGCTGATGAATGACTCCATTCTGAGGTACATCCCCATCACCTCCCAAGACATCGGTCCTCTGCATCTTTTCTGCTGGAATACTGTTTTAAGATTGAGCAGGGCAGGAAGGCTCTAGAACGGCTTCTGCGAATGTTGCCCAAGCCCACTCAGGAACCAGTACCTCTTACAAGCAGACATTCATCCTCTGTGAATGCACCATGGCTAGTAGCCATTTTGCTATTTAAACTAAAGATCCATCATTGCCAATGATGGATAAAGGCCTAGCGACTTCAGCCGCCTGGGTGGCTGACATCAGCGTGTGTGGTGGCTTTTTCCTGGCCTAGTCTGCTCCTCATCCTCTGGGGTATGGTTAAGCATAACGCTTGTCTTTCTTTCTTTTTCTTTTTTCTTATTTGGAAAGGCGGGGTGGGGGGGGTGGAGGGGGAAGGGCGGCTTCCGCAATGCCTTAATAGTACCCCTTCAAGAATGCTGCCGCAGCCAAAACTATCTTCTGTGGGAAAGAAGCGATGCAAATAAAACCATGAAAAACAACAGTCTCGAAAATGCCTTAAGACTTAAGAAAGGAATTTAAAAAAATTTAAATCTCAAAGGAGTTAAAAAAAAAATCCCCTTTTAAAAATCCTAACTGCCTTAGTGAAATGGTTTTGCTTATTTTCCCCAGACAGTGTAGCAGTACACTGAATGGAATAAATTCAAAGCGCCACATGGAAGTGACGTCCACAAATCCCTTTACCAGTAATGGGATTTGCGCACCTAGCTCTTGAGAATGCTCGGGGAAACTTACTTGCCTGTCCAACTTTCAGCTTGCAGCTTCCAAGATGCTTGCAAAGCTCAGGGCCAGGGGACGTATACAGAAGAGAGAAGAGAAGGCAGTGATCCCAGAATCCTAGCAAGACCACTTGAAAGAAAAGGGGCTTTGGGGAGACAGCCACTCCCTGCAGGCCCTGTCCTATTCCCACCATTGTCCTAAACCATCCTCAGTAAGGATCGTGCCTGTCACCTTCCTAATTCTGGTCCCTCTCCAAAATAGGGAGGCTTTCTGTTGCCCCCCCCCCGCCCTCCCCCCCCCCCCATCTGCTATGAGGACAAGGTGACAGTTCCATAAGGCAGCTCTGGGACCAAGGAGCAGTATGTTTTCCAGACAAGAAGACTCTACACAGAAGGACCTGCACATTAATCTATTTTTGTGACAGGCTCAGGACAGTACAGCGAGTAGGAAGTGGGATGAGATTAATCAATCCCTCTGTTTGGAGGAAACAAACAGGGCTCGTTGCAGCTTCCAGATGTGTAGGGTCATGGAGTCAGTGTCATCCCCACTCCTTTCCCTTGAGCCCCTGGTGCAGGTGCTCGGCAGGTGGCCTCAGCTGATAGTGTGGGCGTGGTGTGTAGTGTGCTGAGCTGACCTCTAACAACACCCTCCCTCCCCAGCATCACCAAGAAAATCAATACTCAAGACAGACACACGCTCGCAGCCACTGTTTTCCTCCCGTGCAGAGTGCCTGGAATATATTGGTTGCCCATGCCAGCCAGGCAGCCCATTGTCCATGGAGTCTGTGCATCCTTGAGCAGATAAGCAGGCCCAGAGCCATCAGCTGCATGGGTGCCATTTCCCACCCAGATCACTCCCGTCTTGATGCTATTTTTTCCCCCCAGAAAGAAATAAAATAAAAGCCGTTCTTTCCTCAAGAAAGAGCCCAAGAAAACACCTTTAAAGAAGGATAATATCCGGAGGTTTTATTCACCAAATAAATCATGGTCTGGGATTTTAAGAGCTTTTGTGACAACAAAACCTATGCCCACAATCCATGCATATGTACCTAGATGCTTGTCCCCGCCCCAGCTTGTCAATCATGACAGCCCAAACACTATCTGTGTTTTTTGTTTTTTTGTTTTTTGTTTTGTTTTAAAGAATAGCACCCAGCAGCCCTTTTAAAGGGGGAGCAGATCCACGAGGCTACCGACTGACTACAAAGGCAAGGCAAAGGGGTGGCACGTGGCAGGAGGCCACAGGAATCCTAGGAAGCAGACATATGAATGTTTTAGAGGATGAGATGTCATATCGATCCAGAGATGTGCAATGTGAGCTGGAACAAAGAGAGAGAAGTCTCCTGTGAAACAGCCGCCCGCAAGAAGGAGTGGCCAGGGGCTCAGGCCTGTGCTAGTGACGGCCCTTGGCCGACCTGAGCTCTTGGGCAAGTTTCTTCCTTTGGTGGCAGTAAAGTGTGGGGACAGAGGGCTCTGGGATTCCTTTCTCCTTCCTATATCTGCAGGCAGCCCCTCATAGACCTTACCCAAGAATCTTCTGGCAGCCCGCAGACAGGTAGCCTGAACTGGGGCAGGAAAATCCCAGTAGGAAAGGCTTAGGCAGAGAATAAAAGGGAAACTTCCTCCCTATCCCAAGGCCCTGGAAAGAAGAGGGTTTAGCCCCCTCTTGGCTCAAAGTGGTACACAGTACCAGTGAGTAGATGAGTGTGATAAGCTGACATACCTCTGCAGCTCCTTTCCTTAGCTATGATGGAAGCTGCAGTGGTTTTTAGTACTCAGTATAGTTCTAAGTCCCTTGCGCCTGCTACACTTTCCTTATTCTTATTTAAGGGATGCCATACCCTTATTTTACAGAGGGGGTTGGGTGGGGACAGCTGGTTTCACAACCAAGGATGGGCTACTAAGCATTATCTTAACCTCAGGAGACTCAATGATAGCATGTGTTCTGAGAAATTCACCAGGAGGTGATTTTTGTCATTGTGTGAGCATCATAAAGGGGACAAACTGAAATCTCTACAATGTCATGGAGTAATATAACCTTCTGGGATCGATACACATGTGGTTTGTTATTGTCCAGAACTTTTATTATTATTATTGTTTTTTTTTTTCAGTCAGGGTTCTCTGTGTAGCTTTGCCTTTCCTGGACTTGCTTTGTAGACCTGGCTGGCCTTGAACTCACAGAGACACCCCCCTCCAGCCTCTACCTCCCTAAGTGCTGGGATTAGAGGTGGGTGTCACTGCACCTGGCTGACCAGAGCATTTTGACATGATCCCTGGCTACAGCCCTACAGAAAGAGAAGGGTACTTAAACTGATGTCCAGGGTGGAGTAGATATAAGGTGGGTGAGGCCTCAACAAATATCTCTTACTTCTGGCTGGGTTTTGGGTGTGTTACCATGTCCACAGTAGCGATTGTGGCTGTCTGCCATTGAACCACTAGCCACCATTAACGTTCTGGGTTGCAGATAATTGCTTTCCTATTTTGCAGAACCAAGCTGGGGTTCAGAGAGCTGAGCTGGGCAGTCGGTAAGCAGGAGGGATAGGCTTAGTCCGCCAGATGCACGAGCCTGCTCTAGCCCAACATCTTTTCCAGAGTTCTCTTTGGATACACCTTTGTGCTCTCCTTTTCCCCTATGCTAAGCATGGTGGAGCCACATCAAGGTGGGTCTCAGGAGTCTCCTAGTCCAGATAGGTGCTGTTTAGGCCGATGTTAACCCACTCTCCCTACATAGGTATGACAACTTATCTGAGCTTGCCACAGCTATGATTGGCTAAGCCAGGGTTTAGACTTTGATCTCTGGCTTCAAGTTCTGCCCGCCGCTTTCTTCCATTCCGTTAAGAAAAACAGAATACCCCAGGGCCTCCGTGTGACACTATATAAGGCTACACGTAAGACCCCCCCCCCCCGGGAGTGGCTCCCCTTCTTACCCGAGTCAGGTTACCAAGGACTCAGTAACATAAGATAGGCCCACAATGTGTCTAGTTATTGTTAAATGCCTTTTTTCTACTTTTTTTTTTTTTTTTAAGATACATAATGTTTCATAATCCCTGGTGCTGGTCAAACAACCACAGCTGTGAAAAATGAAACTTGTTGTATTTTTTTTAAATGGATGTCAATTTTGAGTGTATTTGAAATGTTTCCTCCAGTAGAGATATGTGAACACCATTAGGGAAGCCTCCTCTGCAGAGGAAGCAGTCTTTGGTGAACATGGCACGTGGGTCTGGATGTGTTACCTAGAGTAGCCCGTTTCATAGGGCACCATGAACAACACAAATGAGATCTTTAAGTATACCTCCCCCCCAGTTTGGGGAGGAAAAGACTCAGTTTGTACCCTTTTTGTATGTAAAATAAAATGTCCTACCTCTCTTGGCTTTAAAAAAAAAAAAAGGATATGCCCACAAATAATTTAATAAAATTAGTTCAAGAGAGGGGCATCCGGGTACCTTCTGAGCTTCAGTTCATAGGCAGAGCTCCACAAGGAGTGGTTTCCGTGGCAGTGCTTTCAAGCTAGAGTCTAAAATCCCCACTTGTCCCTCTTCCCCTTCTCAGAGGACCCAGTGGTCAATACAGACACACGCTTCTTCCTAGGAGAGAATTTGGGTGTGGATTCTGTACCTTTTCAGAAGTGAGAAATGAATCCTAGAATGGAAGTTGTTGAACAAATCCTATATGTAATTCTCATTTCAATTTGGTCATTTGTTCAGCGAAGTCAAATTAGGCACATAGGGAGGCCGCCAATGTCCCTTTCAATTTTTAATTTTTGACATGGTTAACTCTTAAAAAAAAAAAAAGAAAAACTCAGTACTAGAAAAAAAAAACCCTGCATTAGCAAATTGGGCTTGATCTTTCCCTTAAATGGCTCTTAGTTAAGTGGGTTTCAGATGGCTAAGCTGAAACATTTAAAACTTGATTCTGATGGAGAGAAACATCGTGTTGGAAAATTCCTTCTATCTCCCAGGGCCTGATTAGGTAGCAAGGAAGGAAGTCAGGGAGCACAAGAAGGGGCCCCAGCACGGTGATCTATTTGATATCAATACAGGCAACTTAAAAGAACAAAGCTCATTTGGGAAGAAAGGTCAGAATGCTTTCTTTCTGGAACATAAGCTATCTGTACCCATTTTTTTTTTTAAAGAGCCACATTTTCATCTGTAATTAGATAAGTAACACAATTAGATTTATTTTGAGTTAGTGACAATTTATTTAATCGAGCTAATTTGAAGGGTTTTACGTGATACTCAAGTCCCATATGCTTCCTCTGTGATAAGGTACACATTTCTTTCACCAGGCGGTAGTGCTGCAGGATGCTGGGACATTTCTGGTTTCTGCAGAGAGGAATGGGGTATGGTGCTTACCAGCCGCCCTCCTCCTCTCCTTATAGGTTATGTTCCAAACTTCCATTGTAACTCTTTGGAAGAGCTTGAATCCAAGCAGGGCCCAATACACGCCCCCCTGCCGGCCCCCCCCCCTGCTCCCCATGTGATACTGGTGTCTCTTCTAGTGACAGTGGTATGGCTTTGCCCCCAGTTTATTCAACAGTTTAAAGCCCCGAGGTCTAAGGTGAGTGGTATGAACAGAGTGGAAACTTAATCCACCTGTTTGGAGATGATGCCTTTGAAAAGTGATTCAATAACGTAGGTCACTAGGGTAGTGCTCTACGATTGTATCTCGGTGGCTTCACAAAGAAAAAGAGCAATCGTATAGGTGGAGAAACATACATCCCTGCTGTGATACAGTGCAGAGGCCCATCACAGAGCCCAAGCCATGCTGTTTGGACTCTGAACCTTCAGAATGGTGAGTTCAAACAAACCTCTCGTTTTTATAACGTAGTCTGCTTCTGGTATTTCGTTACAGCAAGGGGCTATCAACTAATACAATCAGCCTGGGACAGGTCTCCAGGACTTGCATATGGATAGAGAAAGAAAGATGAGCCCATTTGAGAACGTGCACATCATTGTTACTCCTTACTATTTTTAGGTAGAGGTTTCTAAAAGGGTCTCTCCTATTTAACACCACTGTAACCTAAACTGCATAAGCCCGTTTGGAGTTGGTATGTCATTTTTTTTCCTCTTTTGCAAAAGACAGAAATGCTATTTCATTATCCAAGGTCTGTGCTTGCTGGTTTTTGTTTTGGTTTGAATTTGTTAAATCTGGCCAGTCTAGCAAGGTCCTACAGTTAGTTGGGACTAACTCCTCGAGACAACTCTGTTGCCAGCCCAGGGAACAGCATCTTCAGCACTCCCTCTGACCTTCCATGCTCCGCTTGGGCTCTGTCAGAAGCAACTATCCTGTCAGCTCTCTCCTCAGACACGCCCGCCTTTCCTGGGGCAGTCTAGCCAGAAAGGCATTTGCATTCTTCTTCTGGGCCATCACTGGCCGACATAAATATAGCACACATGACGTTGCCTTCTTATTTTAACCACTCCAAATAAGTACAAATAAATATAGTTTTAAACCCAAAATAACCCAAGTATTATCAGTTCAACATGTCATGATCATAAAATCCCGAATGAGGCATTTTACGGTACTTTTTGTTTGCGCAAAGTGCTCAAAATCTGGTTTGTATTTTACACTCACAGAATCTCAGTTCAGACGCTAAATTTTCAACAGTTAAAGTAAAATGCGGTTCTGCCAAAACAATGAAAGTGTTAGTAAACACAAATATTTTACACTTCGGTTTTTAAAGTTAAATGAATTGAAGGGGAGTAAGACTTGCTTGCCGCCTTGCGCTGAGCCAGTGTGCCCGTGGGAACAGTTTGAGGCATCTGCGGTTCAGGCAGTTGTCCTGAAGCCCCTGAGACTCCCTCTCCCCATTTGCAGATGCAGATATGGCTTAACAGTGATCAGTGAAATGCTGGCGATCCTTACCCAGACCATGAGCTGTGACTGTGTGGAGCCATGAGGTATGTTTTCCTTCCCTGTTTTCTAATTTGTCCTTGTGACCAGCAGAAGGTTAGACGGCCATAGTATTGAGGGACACACACTAACACATACATATACACATACACATATAAAAACAGTCAGACATACACACACTTATGTACACATATATATACACACATACACACACACACGTATACACATATATACATACACAGAGAAACACACAAACATACATATACACATATACATAATACATACATACATTCATATACACATACTGACACATACATGTATACTTCACCCATACACATATACAGTCTCACATATACACACATACAGATACACACATAGATTTTATTTTATTTTTTTAGACAAGGTTTTGCTATGTAGCTCACACTAGCCTCGAACCCTCTCTACAGCACAGGCTGGTTTTGAACTCATATCCTCCCACCTCAACCTCCCAAGTGTTAGGATTATAGATGTGCCTCATCATGCTTATATAGGAGATATATATTAAAAGCAAGAATGCTTTGAAAAGCTGTGTTTAAGACTCTAGACTATGCTGGTCCTATAGCGTTATAGGCTAAGAATCAATGGTCACAGCAACACACTGAACCTACTGAACTCCTTATGCAGGGTCTCAGTTTCTAGCTGATTTTAAGATTATGTTTTAAAAATTGAGGTAGTAACTGTTATTCCATTTTACGGATAAGAAAAACTGAGGCTTTGAGAGATTAAATAACTCCCTACCCCTAACCAGTTACCAAGTGTCCCTTAGAGCCAGAGTTCTTAGTTGTGTCCCCCCCCAAGTTCAGTCATCAATGCCCATGCCCATGGGTTTCACTTGTACCACTTTTTCTTGACTCTATTTTTAAAAATAGCTTCTACTTTAAAGAACTTTAACCAGTGTAGTCACATCCCTAAATAATGCCTACAAAATGAAAAGTTTCATACATTTTAACAAACCTAAGATCTGTGAAACATTAGAAAACAAACAAACAAACTACTGAAAACAAAACAAAACAAAACAAAACAAAACAAAACAAAAAATCAGCTGTGAATGTCCCAGACTTTAAAACATGGTTAGAGATGAGCATATACAATACTTCTTTCTCAGTAAAAAAAATAAACGATTCTTTTAAAAAGAGAAACATTCCCCCTTCCATGTAGTCACACTGTGTGCTGCCAGTGGCCTTATCAGCATTTGCAGAGTGCTACCTGCTCCTGCAGCTCCTTGTATTAGCCTTTCCAGTTCAGACCCAGCACGGTTTCTGCACTTTCTGATTGCCTCAGACCTCAGCCAAACAAAGAGAAACACTAGCAGCAGAAGAGAGCAGAAGGGAGGCGTCCCAGACCTGTCTTTTCTCTAGATTCCCAGTTGTGAGGAAAACAAACACACATCTCCAACTGTAACATCCTCTGCCTGGAGGATGTTTCCTTGTGGCCAGAGTACAAAGACTGCATTAGGGAGCTGGACCGAGTGACTAATCCTTGACACTGAGAGATTTCTGTCTTAGGTCACCTCCTCTGTCTCACCTCCCTCTCTTCCAGCCCTGCAGGCTCTCTACTGCCCAGGTAACCATAGGAGTGTTTGGGGGCCGGTATCTCAGTATCTGCTTAATACAATGATCCCACCAACAACCACGGAGGGCCCACCAAACCACAGGTGCCGTGGTCAATACAATTTGCAGGGGCAAAAAAGAGTCAACCGTGAGGCAGTTCCCACTGTGTGCTGGTCACTAAGCACTTCACAGGTTTAGACAAGACATGAAAACCACCATTGTTTTGCTGGACCAAAGGTGGTAGAACATTGGCAGGTTCGTGTGGTTCAACTTTATATGTTTATTGCTTCATACGATAGCTTGCGAGGCAAAGGCTTCCCTTAGATCCTCCAATACAACAGAGACAGACAGCATTAAGTGTCATGTCCGAGCTTTTCTGAAAGTAGTTGGACTTGAGAATGCCAGTTCAGAAGAGCCCACTGGAGCTCTTCCTGTCTCTTAGAGTAGAAATAGTAGAAGACAGGCACCCCACCCCCTCAGTGTGTGCATGCCTTTTGCAACCATCCCACATAAGAAAATACTTGGGGGACCCTCTCTCCCAGATTAATTTTCACTGAAGATGACTCCCCAGGCCGTGCATCCCTGCAGAAAAGCAGTCAGTCCTCTGTCTCTGCACCCACCCTTGAAGCTGTTATTTTTGGGTGATGTTTAAACAGGAACCCCAGGCTTGCAGAACACTGGGCTTTCATACTTCATGCCAGTGGGAACGCGAAGCAACACAAAGCAGTGCCAGGGCAGGGGAGGTGTTCTGAATGGCTTCCATCAGCTTCCTTTAAAACTACTACAAACAGTCTAAGCAGAAAGCGTGTTGCCATGCAAATGCAGCTTCAAGATAAGCCCCGACCTCCGTTTTTTTTTTCCCCCACTTAGACTTCCACCTTTAATCCCTGTCCCAGATATTCAGGATGCGTACAAATACACAGTTTTCTGCTTCTACCCTGATGTCTGCATATTGAGGACTTCCATCACCAGCTTTGACGTTGCAACAGCAAAGGCTTGAGGGCCCTGGCAGACCTCAGATAACTAGCACGTTCCAGCCAGTCCCCTGCCCTGTGCCTTCTGGGGTACCATGATGACCAAGTCCTGCCACATCTCGAAAAACTTATCGTCTAGGGCAGTGGCTTCAGCGTCACCATGAGCTGAGAATCTGCCATGGATGTAAATTATTGGGCCTCACCCCGGAATTCAAGGGTGGAGCTGCAGCATCTACGTAGTGCTGAAACTTCCAGGAGACTGTGACGAATGCTTATACTTGGAGGCACCGGTATGGGAGGCGCGGCTGACAGCAATTAGTGAAAGAGAACATGAAGGTAATGAACAAGCTCCTCTGTGTCTATTTCCAAGCAGGTGGAGGAGGCCCAGACACTTCCCTCCAGGTCTGGGCACTAGATCTCTGCCCACACAGGTAGCATGGCAGAGGTGGTGGGGAAGATGTAATATGGAAAAAAAGATATTCAAGCCAGGGTAAAAAACAGGGAAGAGGGGGAGAGAAGCCAAAACCAGGGCGAGGCAGAGCGCAGTGATAAGGTGGGCCGTTCCCAGCATGCTGTCTCTCCTTCAGGCACCTACCTCTGTCTATTTTTGCCTGATCTAGATGAACCCCAACTGGGGGAGACCCATGCCTCCCCCAAACTGGGCAGCACTCCCTGTGTGGACGCCTTTCTGTCAGTCACATCCTAACTTCTCTGGAGGCTCCCATCCAGCTTCGAGTTCGATTCAAATTATCAGCAACTTCCGTGTTGTTAGTTATGCCTAAAAAAAATTCAATCTGCTGAAACTTGGTTATTTTCATTCATTTACAGACCTTCCTGAAGCATCATATTTTCTGCCATTAATGGACGTGGGACTATAGGAGCAATTAATGGCATAAGCCAAGCTTATAAATCCTGAAGATGGCAAAGTTGGGCACTGTGCCAGGTAGAAAGAGGTAATTTTAGACAGAAGATATTTTAGTCAGTGTCTCTACAGTGGCCCCCTCCCCCCTTCTCTGGCTAGCCCTGACTGAGGCAGACATGCCTTGGGAGATCTCAGCTCTGAGTGGAGTGTACTTCCTTCCTCTTCTGTCTGGCATAAGTCTACCCAAAGCTAGATACTTTGCTGAACTTCCATCAATGATCCATTGAGGCTGGGGCCTCTGGTTATAACAATCCACCTTCATGCATACTAAGGGGAAAATTTCCCCCCTTTTCGGCCCATGATGCTCTGCTCCCCAGTTTGAATGAAGCAGCTAATGTAGCAGCTTAGGATAGCTTGTCTTATCCTGGCTTAGTCACAAGTCATGTTGTACACTCTTAATTAGCTTATGGAAGTGCAGGAGTAGTTAGCCAATCAATCCTGGTTTTAACTTTTATCCATGGTCTGTACTATCAGCCAGTTAGTTGCTCCCCTCTCCCCCACTAAATTCACATCTTGAAGTCTTATACACTAAGTTAAGTGGTGGGTCCTGTGGGAGGTGGTGAAACCACGAAAGCTCACAAATAAAATAGGGTTCATGTTAGACTTTAATATCTCACACAATGTTTGGGACATACTCCTATAAAAAGCATTTTGTTGCTTATCTGAAATTCAAATTTGCCTGGGTATGCTATATTTAATGTGGCTATCCTTTCTCCAAGTGATTTTGGGGTGAGTAGTCAAGCTTCTGATTTTGTGTCTATTGCAGCTCTCTTTCCCTCGCCCCCCCCACCTCTCTGTCTCTCTCTCTCTCAGATTTATTTATTATTTATACAGCATTTATTCTGACTGCATGTACACTTGCAGGCCAGAAGAGGCCATCCTATCACATTGGAGATGGTTGTGAGCCACCATGTAGTTGCTGGGAATTGAACTCTGGACCTCTGGAAGAACAGTCAGTTCTCTTAACCTCTGAGCCATCTCTCCAGCCTCTATCGCAGCTCTCTTAAACGTCTGAAGGAGTACAGAGAACCCCGTCCATGCTAAGTGTCCCTCCAAGCCCCTCCTCCATGTAGCACCAGGATGGCTTTCTGCCTAGAAGAGAATCCAGACCAAGCATTTACACTTTCCCTGAAGTGTCAAAACTTCCTGGCTGTCTGGTGTGCAAAGCATATGGACAACTCTTTTTATCAACCACACTGAGTCCTGGGTGGGACCCACAGATTTATCAGAGAATTCAGCTAGGACCAAATTTTGATTCTATTGCTGCCAAGCTCCTTAGAGACATCTGATATCAAGAGAGCCAGCATGTGGCATGAGGCTGGTGAGCTGCTCCAGACCCGTCCGTCGCCAAGGCTGGGTGCTAGTCCTGTCTCCTTAGAAGGCACACAGAAGGCCTTTCGCCTTTCAGAGCTCAGCTCCTCTCCTGCATGCATGGAAAACATGGACCCTGAAGATCCCTGTGAGTTCCATGTGTGCCAGATTTCATGAGTCCTGTAGATACTACCCTGCCAGCAAGGCACAAGCCATTTCTCTCCCTTCCTCTGGGAAGAAAGTTTATTACACAGAGTAATAGGTGGATGTCCTCTTACTACCACATAAATCTGCCGCAGTACCCGTGTGCTGAACTTCTTAGACAGCAAGAACAAACAGTTGTTACTGCAACAGTCCACACAGAGAAAAAAAAAAAAACAATAAAACCAGAAACAAAAGTGAAATAGCAAACAAAACCTATGGAGAGATTTATTCCCTGTTAGAATATTTACCAAGGCAGTAACCATGCAAGGCTGGAGTCCCACTGTACTTCTACAGTAGGGAATCCACGTACAATCGACTTTATTTTTCTCAGACACTTTGCTGCTCAGGTTCTGAGGAATAACTCTTTCAGTACCAAGTGTCCCAAAAAAACCCCCTCAGTTTACAGACATTCCAGAAATCTTCACCAGAGAGTTGTGCTTGGGCTTAGGATACTCCGAGGCCAGTCCAAAGTCAACCTTAGTTTTAGGTAAGATGCTTGCATTGAATATCTTTTCCTCTGTGCTCTCCGAGAAGCTACAGTGCCTGAAAACTCTTGATGTAAAACAAAAAGCCAGGCCAGAGGCTGCTGGGCAGCATGTTTGAATGAAAAGGGACAGCTGTTTCTTGTCCCAGGACAGCTCTGTGTATTTAGAACCAACTTCTGACCGAAGGGCTAGTGACCTCAGAGTTCCCTTTTTGTAGCGTCTCACCCCAGCTAGCTCTCATTGGGTAACGACAATTCTACTCTCTGGGAAATACTTGTTCAAGTCAGTGTGTGTGTGTGTGTGTGTGTGTGTGTGTGTGTGTGTGCGCGCGCGCGCGCAGGTGCAAAAGTAACTGACTTGTCTACATGGAAGGATTATCATTTTAATCAGTGTTTTGATCTAATTAGTTTGTTCTTGCTGAGATGGCCCCATTCCCCTTATTTCACATAGAAACTGGGAAGGTGATTGACACTTGGCTGAGGAGGGATTAGTCTTACTTGGTTCTACCTGTGTTTGCCACCATGTACTCCAAAAAGGATGCAAACATAATTGATGGGTTCAATCCTGCACTCCCAGAACTAAAAACAGTCTTTTTTTTTTAAAGCACTTTCCTTTATTTTCTCTCTTTCTCCTCCCTCCTTTTTTTGTGCTAAACACCATGTTAAAGAGCTATCGCCTTTAATATATATAAGCCCATATGAGATAGTTATTACTATTGGTCCCATTTTACAAGGAGGAAACTGAGTCAGAGAGTTTGAGTAATCCACCTATGTTTATAGGTTATAAAGAGAAATGCCGGGATGTGGCCACGGGCCCTATGGCCAGAACTCATTTGCTTATCTTGTATTTGTTTGGTAATCAATAATCAAATGAATGACTTAACTAATAAGGGCCAAAATGCCTCTGGCAATAAGTCCACAGCTTCTACCTACGGTTCTCAGATCCAGAATACCCAAAGGTACATCTAACATCCCATTTCAGGATTTCTCTTGGCTTCTGTAACCTTCTGCCTCCACTCCCTCCCCAGTGACTCATGACTTCATCCTCCATGGTGTAGGCTGTTGCCACAGCTCTCATAAAGAGCCGGATTTCAGGAGCTCATTAGTTGCTGATCTCCGGGCTGGTGGATGAATGTTTACGTGGACACCGCATCAGCAGAGGAGTCTATACCACTGAGAGGAATGGTGGCCCCAATCTCCTCTAGTCAGGAGAAGTTCCTTGTGACCGTAGCTGTCCCCTGGGATACCAAGAGGCCTGCTTGGGGGCCATATCATGAACAGAGCAAAGAAGTAGATTCCTATTTATGGTCACGGATAGAGAGTCACTCAGGAAGCTGACTCACAGGCATCTCCCTTCCCCGCGCCACTTTAAATGTTTATATCCATTGCCAGCACAGCTGAGCCCCCATCATATCCCTGAGAGGTGCACTACACCCTCTGGGATCATATAAGAGTTCCCCAAGCAGGGAGATCAAATTCCAGGCGTGAGACTCACTGGATGAGGCTTTTATTGCTGGCCCCTGCTTCTTATTGTAGCAATGCTTTTAGTCTGAGGAACCTATGAGTGGTTTCTTCATTAGTGATTGCCTCCATCTTTTAACAGATCACTTCCTTAACAAGCTCAATCAATGGTGACACTTCTGCCTACCCTAGAGGACATCTGCTATGACCTCATATCAAGAAGGTAACCTGCTTGATCTGCAAAGTGCCACTTTGTCTTTATACAGAGGTAGCTGACAGAAGAACTGGGGAGAAAACCCTGCTTCTACATAGCCTCTCTTGCTGCCTAATCAAGCCACCTTATCACGGAACTTGAAAGTCCTTTACAGGACCTACATTCCAGTGTCCTGTTGGCAATCTGTTAACATTCATTGTCAACAGAGAACAATTCCCCAACAGGAAAGAAAAAAAAAAAAAAAAGATTCAACTCTCTGCACCAATTTCCTAGAATCAGTACTAAAGAGAAGTGTCAAATACTTTCTACTCTAATCACTTTTAAAACTTTTAACAAATCTCTTCTTTTAAACAAATAATGCCATTAGCATGGATGCTATGCAAATGAGATGCAGGACCTGTATTTGTTTGGCTTCCTCAAAATTGTTTCTGAAACCTGATCACATCAAATATTTTTCAGTTTATGCAAAACACAACCTCTCAATGCGTTTTTTTTTTGAAGACTGTGTAGTTTTCCATTTGCATGTTAGTCCCAAGTGGTAAATTTACACTTTGAATGTAGGATTAACAAATTTCCATGTCTGCATTGCATTTTGAAACTTAAAACACAAAGAGGTTACTTTCGTATGCCAAGGCCTTAAGAATCAGAAATCCAGTGACCTTCGAGATACCTGGATGCTGTTGGGTAGCACAGACAAAGTACCTGGGAAACCCGTGTTCCCATAGTAACCGTACCTTTTCAGTTATCTGTTTCATACAGTGTTCTTTCAAAACCTGATCTGAGGTCATCTCACAGAAGTCAGGGACCAAACACACTTTCTGCAGCTAAGAATTCATCCAGGACCCAGGACTCACAAATCTGCATCTACAAACCCCTTTTCCAAGCTGCTCTTTCCCAGTTTGGCGAGCAAACCCCTGGCACCGCCACCTCTTACTGTCAGTGAACAATGTTATGGCTTGAGAGAGCTATGCATGATCACACTTACTGTAGCATCAACTATTTTTTTCTTAATTGTCCTGAGATCCTAGAAAGGAAACAAGCGTCTGTGCTGACAGAGGAGCTCAGCGTGAACTCTCATTTTTCACATGGAGCTAATTAAAAACTGAAATTAGTTAAATATGGAAATGACACTTGCAAGCACTTTAGTAGAATTCTGGCAAAATCCCTCTGGAGTGCTGTGACATTACCTGCTGCTTCGAAACTCCCCAACTGAATTTCACAGTTAAAAGGCTGAGCAAAGGGAAAGTTATTATTGAGATTTCGGATTCAGAACGTGTCTGTAAGACTCCAAATTAAATTTCATGGCTGGCCCTTGAGTGGCTGGTGATACAGAACGCAGGCCAGTGGAGTGGGCTGCTCACAATGTCCCTGCACGCGGGAACTCCAATTACCCCTCTTTAGGTATGGTATTGTGGGTGGCATAGGTACGGCAATCAGAAGGTTAAGGGAATGCATTTCTCCTGGAATCTGGCCTGAAGTAGTTAGCATGCATGCAGACTCCAACAGAGAGAAGAGCCTAGACTCGATGTGCCAGTGCTGGGGATGTGATGGACAGGATTAGAGAAACTGAATGGTCTGCTTAGGATCAACAAGATACATTTTTTTTCCATGTGGAATCTGTTTCTCTCTCTCTCTCTCTCTCTCTCTCTCTCTCTCTCTCTCTCATATCTATCTATCTATCTATCTATCTATCTATCTTTATAAATGCACATATATATAATATATATTACATAAATATGTTTAGGCTTATGTACGTATACATAAGCATATCTTATTATCTATCTTTATAAATGCAGGTGTATATATATATAATATATATATTATATATATATCATATGAATATGTTTAGGCTTATGTGTGCATACATAAGCATATCTCCTGCCGTATAGGCATTTCAGTTTCTATGCCCTATCATGCCTATGAAGCAAGGAGTTCCAGTAGCCTGCCTCTTAGTGGAGCCTGACAGTAACAGTCTCCCTTAAGACCCCTGGGATAATAGCCTTTCTAAATGGTCCAAGATAAAGAGGGACCTTCCTTGGCAGGTGCCAAGAAAGCAGCTCCAGGGATGTTAGGTGCCCTGTTATAGGCAAAACTGCAGGCTTTGCCCAAGGGCAAGTTACAATGTTTGCCTGTATCTGCATACAATTTAATTAAACCCGCCTACGTGTCTGATGGCTCTGGATTTGCTGCAGAGTGCTTGGGAAGTCCAGCCATTCTCCAAACAACTGGAGTGTTATGATTTTATTGTTTTTCCAACACCCCATCCATTTGTCCTTGAGGCATTCCCTCCCCCTGGACCCTGTCCATGACTGAGGCAGGCCCCTCGTCCCCGCCTGGGCAGGCCAGCAAGAGGAGCTACTTAGTGCCAGAGAAGCCCTGCTCCATGAGACTGCTGGCAGGGAGCCGTCATCGGGCTGGGTTGCCAGAAAGAGTTTTCTGGCAGCTCTGGAGCTCATCTTCCCATCACACTCAGGCTTTCTAGTCCTCGGCCTGGAAATCATCGGCGGCTTACCCAGCTGGATGGGTGGAATGCTGCAGCTGTACCATCAGGCTGGCTTATTTTTATTGAATTTTGAATATCCAATTTCAAAGCAATTCAAATGAATTTGCCCAAGGCCTCGGATCAGTGTGGCTGCCGACACTCTCTGCAGTAGGTTTTCGAAGTTCATATTTCTAAACAAAGGCAAGCTTACAGAAGCTTTCCTTGTCAGAGCTATCGCTTCCAAGGAACCTACTCTACCAACTCTATTAGGCCGCATGCAGACAGCAGCAAAAGCATTGTGCTAATCCAAGTCCCTCACTATCGGAGCACTGGTGGCCTAAGCAAACTCCTTCCACGGACTGGAGAAAGACAAGGGAGGTGGCGCGAGTGTTTAGTAGCTGACACAGGCAACACTGATTGCAGAGCGCCGGCTGGATGTACAAGACGTGACGGTGAACAGGAAAGGCAAAGAGGAGTTAGGGGCATGGCTGCTCTCCATGCTCCCCGCCCCCCCCCCGCCCCCCATCTCAGAGGGTGAAAACAACCAGTCAGGAAGCCAGCAACAATTCGGAGCTTGTCGGGCAACAGTTTTTCCCCTAACCCTTCCCATCAAGATTGAAAATGAAAACAAACAAGCTTTATACACATGCTCTGGTATAACTGGGCGGAGGATGACAGCACTTCATTGCGTGGATTGTTCTATAGGTCCGAAGGAATAAAGCCCTCTTCCCTCACCACTGCTGTTATTCTAATCATGCTGGACCCATGCCTGGCAGGCATTTATTTTTAAATGCACAAAGCTCAATTTAAGGCAAGTGGTATAAGGCTGAAGAGCTATGGAGAACAATGGGCCTCCCGAGGATGGCCAGACATAGCGTGTTATGGCCAAGGGTGGCTGACTATGAAAATACAACATGCTCTGGTGTCTTTCAGTGGGACTTGGGAGACATCAGGACTTAGCAGTTATTGAAAGCTGGTTTTCAGAAGTCTTGGGACCAAACTAATTCAATAGATATTTATGCTCACAATCTATCAAAAGAGGGGAGAGAAAAGAGAGTGAAAGAATATGCAAATTGGGAGGCAATATGCAAATTGGGAGGCAATATGCAAATTGGGATCTGACAGTCTGAGAGCAGAAGTTGAAGGGTAGAAGGCAAGGTAAACACTGTCAGAGTAGAGCTGACATCTGTCTGTCTATTTCAGGCCCAGACCTTCAGCTCGTGGCATAGTACTGCCCAGTCACAGGTACGCAGTGAATATTTTTGAAACGAAGAAAGGAAGGAAGGAAGGGAGGAAGGGAGGGAGGGAGGGGGGAAGGAAGAAAGCCTGCCTTTGTTTTATGTCCTTAGGAGTACAAAAAGGTTGCAGAGTAAGAAGGAGTCCCGAAACAGCCACCTAATTGCTGCATGGTATGGAACAAGTTATCTCCAGCTCTCAGTTTGCCCATCTGTAAAATGTGGTTGATACAACTGTTTTAAAGCCCAGATACAAAATGAACAGAGCCAGCCTGTGATCATTTAGGATGGAGTAGATTTCAAGCCACTCTTCCTTCTACTGTGTGAGAGAAACCACAACTTATTGCTCCTTTTGCATGATTCTATGGAGACTGCTTTCAAACAGGCAAAAAAGTTCTAAGCATGCCATTACTTTTTGAAAACAAAACAAAACAAAAACCCAAACAAACACACAAACAAACAAAAAACCAAACCCTCTGTAACCCTTTATTAGTGATTGTTCTCAGTCTCTGGGGCATATCCTGAGACCTTCACATGTATGCCCTAATTTAGGGAGCTATGGTTTTCCTTTAAGAACCGTTTTTGTAGGTTAAGACACAGAGTAAGAATCAAATCCGTGAATAAATAATGCCAGGATGCTGCAAAAATCCTAAAAATGGAAGTAAGTGGAAAGCAGCCTGACCTAGGGCTTCAGGATCTGGAGAGAGTCGGAGCTGGGGTAATGCCTCCAGAACGCTGAGGTGAGAAAAGATACCCACAGGGTACCCCACCTCATTGTGTAGCCCAATCAGCTTTAAGTCTGTGCTCCTTTAAGCAAACATGCTGCTGGTTAGTTATCCAGTAGATGTTTTTAATTACAAGCCGAGGAAGTCAGTCTGTAGCCCCGAAACCAGTGCCCTTATGCCGAAGCAGTGCTTTTTAATATTTATACATCTAAAGAGGGTTTGCCCTTCCAGACATAGAAAATCATTAGGAAGCCTTCTCAGGAGGATATATCTTTGGTCAAGGTCATGCACCAATCTAAACTTCACATTTTAAGTCTAGCTTTGCCACCAGTAGGGGACACTTTTGTTCCACAAACTGTTCCTAGCCCCGGCTCCTGACTTTTCTTTTTTAGGTTATCAATTTTTAAATAGAGGGAAGGAATAAAAATATGCTTGTGAGACAATTCTGAGCATATAAAAGTTGAAGAAACTTTTTTTTTCTTCATCTTTTCCCCCTTTGTTACTTGGCACATCTATTTAATAGACTTTGGATTCTGCATTTTCCCTCCCAGCACAGCAAATGAATGGGTGAATCAAAGAAACTGCACTCAAAGAAATGTCGTGGAACGATTCTAACATTGGTTTGGCATGTCACCTATCCAGTGCTATCAGGGAGAGGAAATATTCCATCAAAACTGTGAGTGTAGAAGGAAGTGTCCTGGACGGGGTCCAAAGGCATCCACTGTCTTAGCACATTTTGAGGTTCAGCAAAGCCAACACTGCAGTTTGGGAGGCAGGCGGTGGAGGTTCCATCCCACCCAACTGTGGATCCCTGACAGACGTACCCTGAGGTGAAGAAGCAACTGTTTAATTTTCATGATTTGCTCTCTCACATGCCAAAAACTAGGGGGATCGTGGGCAGACAGAGACCTTTTCAGGATGATAAAACCCAACAGCAGTTGGCATCAGAGAAAGCAAAGCGATAGGAGACTGGGATGACCAGGTAAGGGTTAGCAGATTATAGCTCAGGCATACCTTGTCGGAACATGTTGGGACTATTTAATGGTAGTATAAAGTTAGGTACTATATATTCTGAGACCTTCTTTTGGGTTCTGAGAATTGGAGTCTGTGCCTTTCACAGGTGACCACAGGAATCCTTTCTACCTAACTATTATTTAGAGGGAGAGGAGACTCCAGATGCTTGTCTTTGAGCATCGCCCTGTAGCCCACAGCTCCGTCTTTTGTCGTGAAATAGTGTGCTTTCCGGTACAGAAGTAGTATCAGGGGTGTTCAACCTTTTAACATTGTGGCATGATGTCATAATCTATAAATGTGTTGGAGCACATCATAGCTACCCTGGGATGCATGTTGGCCACAGGCT